>NW_006922043.1:768806-908045 GCF_000298275.1 Orycteropus afer afer | reverse complement strand
CACACACACACACACACACACACACAAAGATTAAGACAAGTAAAACATAAACTCACAATCTAAAATTATAGAACATACATGGAAACAAGCAACCACAGGCAAGAGTCAGCAGAGAAAACAACTAGCAGAGGTTTGAACTCTTAAGGACTTCAGATACTGAAATTATAAGAAACAAAACACAAAATAAATACAATTAAAATGTTTAAAGAAAAAAATGAATAAATAAATGAATGTTCAGAAAAACAAACGTTTAAAGAAACAAATTAATAAAGGAGACTGAAGAATAATTGATGCCTTTGAATTATGGTGTTGGCAAAGAATATTGAATACACTATGGACTGCCAGAAGAATGAACACAAATACATCTTGGAAGAAGTATAGCCAGAATGCTTCTTAGAAGTTAGGATGGCAAGATTTCATCCATGTACTTTGGACATGTTATCAGGAGGGATCAGCTCCTGGAGAAGGACATCACATTTGGTAAAGTAGAGGGTCAGTGAAAAAGAGGAAGACACTCAACAAGATGGACTGCCATAGTGGCTGCAAGAAAGAGCTCAAGTATAGCAACAATTGTGAGAATGGCACAGGACCAGGTAACGTTTCATTCTGTTGTACATGGGGTCACTATGACTCGGAACTGACTTGCTGACACCTAACACAATAACAACAAAGAAATAAAAGATGAAATTAATCATGAGAAAATGTATTTTAAAAAATGAGGATATTTTGAAAAATAACCAAACTAGGCCTTCCATAAATAGAAAATATAATTATTAAATTAAAAACTCACCGAATGTATTAAACAGTAGATTCAACACAGCTGATTGAAAGGTAGAGCTCTGAAAAGTTATCCAGAAAATAGCAGACAGATGCAAAGAGATGGAAGTGGTTAAGAGGCATTTAAGTGTTTCCAAAGGTGTATTAATTATCTAGTACTGACTGACGTTGAGTCAATTCTGACTCATAACGACTCTATAGAACAGAGTAGAACTTCCCTATAGGCTTTCCAAGGCATGTAATCTTTACAGAAGCAGACTGCCATATGTTTTTCTCACAGAGCAGCTGGTGGTTTCAAACCTTTGACTTTTTGGTTAGCAGCTGAGCACTTAACCACTTCATTACCATTACCGGGTCTTCTCAGTTATCTAGTGCTGAATAACAAATTACAGCAAACGTTAGTGGTTTAACGCAACAGTAATCATTTATTATTTCTCACTGTTTCTGTGGACAAGGAATTCAGTAATATCTCTATTGGGCAGTCTGGTTCAGGGAGTTTCATGAGAGTGCATTTAGATGTTGGGCAGAACCACATCATCTGAAGGCTCGATGGGCTGATGATCCACTCACATGTGAAGAAATTGGTTCTGGTTGTTTTCTGGAGCCCTTCACATCTTTCCTTATGGACTCTTCCATAGGCTGCTTGCATATCCTCATGGTGACAGTGGCCAGCTTCTTCCAGTATGAGCAATGCAAGAAGGCAAGGAGGAAGCTACAATGTTTTTTTGTGACAGTCACACACTGTCACTCCCACCATAATCTATGACCACACGTGGTCAGCTCAGATTCAGTGTGGAGGGAGTACTATCTTGGAGTTTGGTTACAACAGAAGAGAATGGAGAAACTGGAAGAGGAATAGTAATTAAAGTGATAATAGCTGAAAATTTTCTAAGTCAATGAAAGACATGCATCCTCAGGGTCAGAAATCTCAGGAAGGCCGAGTTGAGTCATTAAAAGTAAACCACATCTAGACACATTATAGAAAATTAGTACTAACAGCAAAGAGAAGGTGCTATAAACGCGACACAATGCAACCACTGCCGTGGAGTTGGATCTGACTCATAGCGACCCCTCCTCAGGTTTCCTAGGCAGTACCACTATGGAAGTAGATTGCCCAACCTTCCTTCCAAGAGTGGGTGGTGGGTTTGAACCTCCAGCCTTCTAGTTAGCAGTCAAGTGCCTTAGGCACTAAGCCACCAGAGCTCCTAGAAGGTGCTATAGCAGCCAGAAAGGAAAGACAGATTCCCTATCAAAGAGTAAGGATGCTGACAACACACTTTCCAACAGCAACAATGGAAGCCAAAAACAAGTAGGAAAATACCTCCAAATTGTTCAGAAAATAATAGTCAATTTATAAATCAAATGCCATTTAAATAAGAGTGGATACAGACATATTCAGACAAACCAACCTGAGATAAAATATTCCCACAAGACCCTAGCTAAAAGAACTTATAAAGAACACGGTTCTGGAGGAAATAAAATGATCCCAGAAAGGAGAATGAGATGCCAGAAGAACTAGTGTGCACAGAAATTGTTTATATTGGCTCATGTTTGACCAAACACTGACTAGAGAAGCACTTTCAGGAGGCCAGTGAGGGAGGGGGAAGCATCTAAGGAAAGAGAAGAGGCCAAGCAAGGGTGTGGTCTTAGCAAAGCCTACAGAGGGTGGCTTATGCCTGCTTCTGCAAGGGAATGCTAAAGCAAAGTTATGCTTTAGAGCTGTCTGACCTCTGGCAAGGGAGCTGGACATATATACTTCCCCACTTCTCAGGCACTAGTAAAGAGTGTTGTGTTGGGGTGAGGGAGGGGAAGGGAAGAAAGCTCACAGTCCCATACTCTCTGGCTCTTCCAGCCAATAGGCAAAATGGGTTTCACTATTCCAAGGGCACTTCTGAAATGAATGAATGAATGAGTGAGCTGGAGTTGCTGCTATTGGAAACAAAAGTCCATTGAAGCCAGAAGGTGCATAAGAAATGCCAAAAAGAGTAAAATCTACTTGAACGTTAACATTGTCCATTATGACAGTATAAAATAATATCTAATTTAAGGGGTTAATAAATAGAATAAAATATAAAGCAACAATAATAAAAGAGATGAACGGGGGTAATAAGAATGAAAGTATTTTAAGTTCTTATTTCTAAGAGAAATGTAGAGAAATTGATTAATTTAGACTTAGGTGCACATATGAAAACTCTAAGGGTAACTGCTAAAGCAAATAGAAATAAAGTGGATATCTGGAAAATAGCAGAGGAAAAAAATAGAATGAAGAGAATCTCAGCCTATAAAAAGGCAGGAAAGGGTTGGAGGGCACAGATAAATCAGGATAAATAGAAAGCACAAAATAAAGTGGTTGGAACAATTTTGAATATATCAGTAATCACAATAAATAGAAAAGTTAACAGATGCTGATGTTGTTGTAGTTGTTTTAATGTGCCATCGAGTTGGATCCGACTCATAGAGACCCCTCCTTTGGTTTCCGAGGCAGTATCACTACAGAAGTAGATTGCCCAACCTTCCTTCTGAGGAGTGGCTGGTGGGTTTGAACCACCAGCCTTCTGGTTAACAGTCAAGTGCCTTAGGCACTATGCTACCAGAGTTCCCAAAAGATGCTGATAGGTTGCAAAAATATGTAAAACTCAGACATGTGGGATTTACAAAAGCAATTCCTCATAAGGAAAAAGAATAAAGTAGGGCCATGAAGGACTCAGATCCTTTAGAAATGAAGTATTGAGTCACCCCACTAGCCCCACTAGGTTATGGCCAAGGTTAAGGGGAACATGGAATGTGTGGTGGAAGAAAGAAGTGAGGAGTATCAACTTGGGCCCGGGCCAGTTTCTGAAGCACATAGAAGCATCTCTGATCTGTGTTATATAATTGTTTCTTTCCTCCCTTTTCCCTTTTCACTCTACCTTATGTGAAGAGCACTGGTAGATGGTAACATCTTACATTTCAGGTGGCAGCATGATCTGCAGTCTTGGTGCAATCATCCATGATGATATGGTAGCTGATGGGATATTGTGCAGCCTCTGTTGAGGACAAGAACTTTTCACCCAGATGGAGGGGAGGAGTAGATGAATGTCAGGGGTAAAAGGAATGGACTGTGTTGGATATTTTTCATTTGTCCCTCCATACTCACCTTTTCCTGCTCTAACTTCTTTGGACCTGGATAGACTCCTTGAGAGGGCTACCTGGCCTTCTGCCTTCTGGTTGGGCTCAGCTAATGTGCAGGGGTCCAAGAATGTTAGAGGGGAGGGTAAGGCCAGGGTATGCATTTCCCTAGTGCCTTCCTCTAAGGATCTCAGGCTGATTTGTGCATCTGGCTTCCATCAAGGTGGCCTCTCTATGGAATCTGAAATGGCTACCCCTCTATTCTCTTGAGACCTGGGATGATAACCCCCAGCGATTTCATTATCCCTGGGATCTCCTTTTGCATTTTTGCAAATAAAGGCACACCTCATTTTATTGCACTTCAAGTCATTGTGCATTGTAGATACTGTATTTTGAATATTTGTTTATTTACAGATTGAAGGTTTGTGGCAACCCTGAATCGAGCAAGTATATTGGTCCCATTTTCATGTGCTCACTTTGTGTCTCTGTGTCACATTTTGTCCATTTCTCACAATATTCAAAAATTTTCATCATGCTATTGCACACTTAATAGACTACAGTATAAAGTAAGCATACCTTTTATATGTGCTGGGAAGCCAAAGAATTCATGTGACTCATTTGATTGTAATATTTGCTTTATTGCAGTGGTCTGGAACTGAACCTGCAGTATCTCTGAGGTCTGCCTGTTTTCTCTGCTGGAATTATCTTGATGTGCGTGAGCCTCCTATTTCCTGTTGGCGTCCCAGCTGATCCACAAGGAAACCAGACTCCCTGCATGTTCTGGCTGGACACACCTGACTTGGAACCCCCTGAGTCAGGGGCTCTCTCTGTCATATCCACTGCTATAGACTCAGCCTCAAGCAGAGTGCCCAGGTCATGGCAGAGCCTCATAGAGGTTTTTTGAATAAGTGAAGGAATGATTTCAGTACTCAAATGAGGACCAGAGACACTAACTCTGACTCCAGCCCTGGGATCTACAAGACTGGTATCTCTGTTGCCTGGTGCTGCTGTGACAGAAGCCACAGAAGGAATTTATTTTCTCACAGTTCTGGAGGCTAAGAGCCCAAATCAAAATCGCTGTGTCAATTTCTTGGTGGTCTTGGATGTTGCTTGGTTCCTTGGTTTGCAGACATGGTAGGAACACATCACAGTCATCAGTGGTGGGGGCTGGTTTATAAAACCCCAGCGGCCTCCCTCTGAGGTAGTTCTGGGCTATTGAGCTCCCAGCGCCCTCTGGGGGAGCTGGCTTCACCGCTCTCTGCTCCCTGTGCCACCCCAGTGCCTGCTGGTGTCCTCTCCACTCACAAAATAAAGGATTCTCTTTTCTGGAGGACTGAGCCTTCACAGAAACTTACATATGTTGGGATTTGTTGATGCCAAGTCATTGTCCCTAAACCTGTGCTGTCCAATACGGGAGCCACCAGCCACATATAGCCATTTGAACCAGGGCAGAATGTACCGATTCAACCCTGCTGAGAATTTGCATTTCCACCCCAAATATACTGAATCAGAATCTACACTTTAACAAGATCACCAGATGATAAGAATAAAAATAAAGCTTAATTACTTAAAATAAAAAATTCAGGTCTTCAGCCACACTATCACATCTCATGTGTTCCCTAGTTGCTTGTGGCTAGTGTCTGCCTAGATGTAGAGCACACTCATCATCCAGAAAGTTCTACTGCACAGTGCTGCTTTATACTTTTTGTGTTTGAAATACTTTATACTTAAATAAATGCTTTTAAAATCTCCAAACAAACCGTAGAAGTAAGCCAAGTATAGTGCCCTAGAGTGGACCATGTGAGGGGCAGAGCGGCTGGTGTGCGTGTGTAGGTGACACCAATCTGGGTTGAGCCCTAGGCCTGTAAAGTGGCCCCATAGTGCTCAATGGGACTTGGACAAAGCTGTTCTGGGTAGGGCTAAGATGTGTATTGCTCTGAGTGCCCTGTCTTCTTGGAGCAGGGACCTTGTCTGAGGTGCTGACCAGGAAGTTGAATCTTGGCAGATGTTTGCATAGCTCTGAGTCGCCCAGGGCAACCTGGGGTGGATGGACACTGGGGGGATGTCCACATGTCCCCCAGGTTGACCTCTTCCTCTTTACCTGAGTGAGCACCTGTTTTGGGTTCTGGCCCCCTTCCACGAGAAGACCAAGCTTTCCTGTTGGCCAGCTAGGCTACTGGAGTGGCCTTGAGGCCTTGAATCTGGAATTCTTCACAAGCAATCCTGTGGCTCGGGCAGGGCAGTTTCTTTCCTCCTTATTTATATATTTTTAAAATTTCACTCACATTTCCTGAAGAGCTCAAAGGACTTGCCATGTTCTTAAACATTTTACATATATCAGCTCCTGTAATCCATATTATCACTCCTGTGTTATTGTTAGCTAATAAGGAATTGGCCCCTGAGTCATGGTGACCCAATCAATGCACAATGGAATGAAATGCTGTCCAGTCCTACTGTGGTTCAGACCATTGTGATCCTTGGGGTTTTCACTGGCAGATTTTTGGAAGTTGTTCATCAGACCTTTCTTCCTAGTGTAACTCAGTCTAGAAGCTCTGCTGAAACCTGTTCAGCATCCTAGTCAAATCCAAGCCTCCACTGCAGACTGGTAGTGGCTGTGCATGAGGTGCATTGGCTGGAAATTGAACCCAGGTCTCCCTCGTGGAGGGTGAGAATTCTTTCACTGAGCCACCCTGGCCTCATACTATGCCATGTGGCAAGGGCTTTACTATTTCCATTTGATAGAAGAGGAAACTGAGGCAGAGAGGTTATGTGAATTTCCCAAGGCCACGCAGGCAGTAGGGCAGCTTAGCTCCAGAGCCTATGAACTTTACCATGACATTGCACCTTAATATTTTTAAGCTGCTATGGAGTGCACCACTCAGGATCCAGCACGGCCAACACTGGGCCTTGTGCACTTCCCAGCAACAGCGTCTCCGAGCAAAGGAAAGAGCTTATACCTGCATCTCTGTTCATGCGTCGGGGACCAGGTGCAGTGGCCCTGCCTGTGAGCATGGACCATGTGGCCATGGCACAGCCCAAGAGGCGCCCCTGTGCAGCAGCCACCATGTGGGATTGCACCAGGCAGTCAGGCAGCATGACTTCAGCCCGTCCACACCCTGGCTGCCCGTTTCAAGTGACCAATTCTATCATTTATTAGAGGTTTCACTGAAGCCCAGAGAAGATCACAAACTACTGAAATTTGAGATGGGACAGACTTCATCTCTGTGTAAAATAGCTTCCTTGCTAAATGTGTTATGAGTCTCCTCCATGTGTCCACCAACGACCACGGTCCTCTCCCTGGAGTGGACATTTCTGGAATCCTTAGGCACATTCTAGAGCAGCGACATGATTTCCAGCCACAGAGGGTTCAAATATTCAAATATTCCCCCAACTCTTCTAGTTATTCTAAGTTGGAATCTCATCTCAAGAAAGCAATCGTGGGACTTTTCCACCAGCTTGCTCCTTCC
Source organism: Orycteropus afer afer (assembly GCF_000298275.1). NCBI lineage: Eukaryota > Metazoa > Chordata > Mammalia > Tubulidentata > Orycteropodidae > Orycteropus > Orycteropus afer. The sequence goes on along the minus strand of NW_006922043.1, from coordinate 900,693 downwards.
CTCTCCGGTGCCAGAATTTGAGGCTGGAGATGATTAAACAAATAGCATAGGAATAAATAAAAAACAAGGGTGCCAGGTACTGCAGAGGGCTCAGCTCTCTGTGTTAGAGGCTGCCTTCCGCAGGTCCCACAAGGCCAGTCATGTGGAAATCCAAGGACCATCTTCCAGGAAATTAATGAGAACCGTGTTTATGAGGCAGCTGTTCTCGGGTGTGAACTTTCTTAAGAGACCAGTGAGTGCAGAGGTGAATGGGAGAGCAGGCTGTCCCCCATGTTGCTGCCCCGTCAGCTGGAGTGTCTTAGCTCCATCTTCCATTTGTAAATGAACCTGTGATGGCGCGTTCACTTGATGGTTCCTTGTCTTGGTGGTGTGTTGGCACTTTGGAATGGTGGTGTGTTGGCGTAATGACACACTGGCACAGTGGCATGTTGGTGTGGTGGTGTGTTGGCACAATAGTGTGCTGATTTGATGGTGGGTTGACATGATGGTGTGTTGGTGGGGCAGAAGAGACTTATGACCTCTTCCTGGCTTAGTCAAGGTGGAGCTACTGTCACATAAACAAAGGACAACTTGGTTGCTTGATTTCTTCTCTTTAGGAGAGACACACCCACAGGGGTTGGTCTTTCTTTAATTGACTTGGGGCAGTGCTAGAACAAGCCCAGGGTTTTGCTTTAGGGCTCAACAGCGCCTCTCTGGCCAGTCAACTTCCTCTGGCGTGCCCTGAAGCCATTCATTAAATTAGTAATGGGGAGCTCAATTCAAACTGATCAACACATTTTTGGCTTCACTTCCTTGCCTGCAAGTGAAAGGGGGTGGGCTGAATTTCTCAGATTCCATGTTCATAGAGGCCTCCTGTAGTGGCCTTAGTGTGGGTGGACCATACTGTACACTACTGCATTCAGTACTTGGGACTATATGAAGTGTGGTTTCCTCTGTGACCTCCAGGTTAGAGAAGGGATTCAGAGAGGGGAGTAACATCCAAGGTAGCCCAGCATGGGAAGGCTACCCAAGTTCATGAGGGGAGCCTTGTGCTCCACTCAGTGCAGGGGTTTCAGAGTGGGTGTGTGCCTACCGGCCAGCCAGGACTGATGAAAATCCATGGGGGATCCTGCTTCTTTCCCCCAATGATGTCATCTCCCAGGCCCTAGTGGGCCCGGGGGAGGGAGGGAGTAAACTCTCTCCTGATCCTGGTCCAAATGAAGGCGTTCTTGTGCTGCTGCGAGCCATGAGCCAAACGCTGGCCCGCTGGCTGCCCAGCCTGCTTGGCGTCTCACAGGGCCAGGGATGCTTTCCATGTTGTGTTAAAGGCATCTGTATGGGAGTGCACAGATGGAAATAAAATATTTACCATTTGGAATGAAATTCCGACTGGAGCAAAAAAGTACTCAAAGCAAAGGATGTGGGGGTGGGGAGAATTGGAGGCAAGCAGCTGCTCCCCAGCTGTGGCGGTGGGAGCAGGGGCTGGGCGGGCGGAGCACTTGGCTCTGAGGCTGGGGCCAGGGGCTGTCCTCTGGGGGTGTGGGGCCTTCAGACCTCGCTGAGACAGGCTGGGCCCTGTCTGCTTGCCAGTCCTGCCCCCACCTCGCCCTTTCTCTTCACCCAGCGTGGAAGAGTAGGGGCTGCAGTAATCCCCTTCCTTGATGTCCCCTAGGTCCCTTCACATCTTCTCCTCTCCATCCTCCCTGACAGGACATCTGCTCCACCTCAGCCTGCCTCTGCCTTGCCCCCTGTTCGACTTGCTGTATCACTTGACAGCCCCACAGAGACCAGTTGTTCCCCATCTTTAGTACCTGGCCACCCATGGAGATGCTGAGGAGGACTGGAGAAGCCTGGAGGCATTAGACTCAGAGGCCCCGTGAGATCCCCAGTTGGGGAAACTGAGAACAGAGTGGGACGGCCCTTTCCCAGCCTTCCTCTGAGGCTCTGTTCCCATCACCTCTCACTGCCCAGCTTTGGTTTTTCTGAAGAGACTTTGATGCTGACACACAAAGGGGTTGGGGCTGAGGTGAAGGTAACACAATGATTTCATCATCAGAGCCGTGTTGTGTTTGTGTCTGCCCCTCTGCTCCCACCTGGGCAGCCTCACCTCACAGCTGAGTGAGGGTTTCTCTTCTATGAGGAAACTCTTGGTTCCTGAGTGAGCTTCCCTTTCCTTAGTAGGAGATGTGAGCACAGTGAGACAGGTAGACCAGGTGTCAGGGGGTGAGCCTACGCCAGCTCAGAAGCTGCTGGGCTCCATGCCCCCTCTCTAGCTTCTAGAGTGGCCCTTGGTGACTGCTCCTTACCAGTATCCTGAGGATTCCAGTGATGGCCCAGGGATGTCCTCAGGGGTGGGGGGAGTGTTTCTCTGAGAAAGGACCCAAGAACTGCAGATGGACATGTGTGATGGTGGTTATCGCTACATCTGTGGCTGTCTGGGATCTGAGACCTTCCCAGGCTCTGCTCCATCCCCCAGAGTGACCGCCACACTGTCCTTCAGGAGATGCCCGAGTCGCTGTCTCAGTACTGGGGACCACCTCCTCATCTCTGGACAAATCTCCCTGTATAGGATCTGGTTCAGTTTGGAGGGAAATCCCCCTGAAGTCCTCCCAAGGGTGTGGGGGCACAGCTGGAACAGCTTCAGGGTGGGATCCCAGGGGGAGCACTCCTAACTTTTATGACCTGCCTCAAATAACTTCCTGGAAATGGCTGAGTGCACCTCGCCCCCCTGTGGTCTCTTTGGCAAGCAATGTTCCATGTAAAGAGAAGTATCACACTTGGGTGAGTTCCTGGCTCAGGCTGCTTGGTCAAATGGCCAGAGTGGCTGCGGCTCTGTGCAGGGCAGAAAAGGTCCCATGTCCAGTCAACAGAGTTCCCGGTGCTCAGGACCCTGGAACCTTCTGTGGCCTTCAGTATAGCTCAAATCAGAACACACCAGAGTCACCCAATCTGCCCATCTTTGTCTGGACCACCCTATAATTTGCTGTTAGTCAGAATGCTTAGCTCAGCAGAACCAACCTCAAATTTTTGGAAGGATGATATAAATCACTTCAATAAAGAAACCATTAACCAGAACATTCACGCCCACTGTGATAATAGCACTTGCCGCCATAACCAAGCATCCACCTCATGCCAGACTCCCTACTGGGCAGCTCACACATACCTCCCAGTTACTATGCTGCACCAAGACATGGGCACAGTCAGCTTCACCACTTCCTGCTGTGTGACCTGGGTCAGCTTCTGAGCCTTTCTGTGCTTCTGTTTTCTGATCTGTGACACGAAGTAATAAGGTGCCTTCCTTACAAGGCAGGGCTGTGCAAACACTCAGAGCAGCATCCATCCTAGGACCTGTAAGTGTTTTCATCTGTTAATAACTTATTTTATTTTTCTGTTATTGTTGTTGAGACTATACACATCAGAACATGGAGTCACTCAACAATTTCTATATGCACCATTCAGTGGCATTGCCTATACGTGTTTTGATCAACATCTCTTATCATTTTCAGGGTTTTCACCTTTATGAGCAGTGGGACACTGAGCATTCTTCTCCTGTATCTTGGCCTATTTCATAAAGATTATTCAACCCGCCACCTTGGGTTCTAGTTGCATGGTTGAAGGGTACAAGCATTTTAGATGTTGACCCCTATTCCAAATTGCCCTAATGATGAATACACTAATTGATGTTCCAGGCTAGCATTGGAAGTGGCCTTTTTCCCCTGCCCTCAACAACTATAGGTATTACAAATGTATTAGTTTTGCCAATATATATAATAAGTAAAAATAATTTGGATTGAATTGTGTATCTTCTTATACAATTGTGGGCTATTTGTTTTTCTTTTCTGTTCTTTTTTTTTTTTTTTTTTGGGGGGGGGGAATTGTCTGTTTATGTTCCTTGCTTATTTTTCTTCTAGTGGCAACTCTGGTGGCATAGTGCCCAAGGCATTTGACTGCTAATCAGAAGGCTGGCTGTGCAAACCCACCAGCCACTTCTTGGAAGGAAGGTTGGGCAATCTACTTCTGTAGTGATACAGCCTCAGAAACCCAAGGAGGGGTCGCTATGAGTTGGAGCCGACTTGACGGCAGTGAGTTTTTTTTTTTGGTTAGTTAATCTGCACAAGTTTTTAGTATATCAAGGAATTAAGTTTTGCTAAATCCTGTAGCAGGTTTATGTTTGCCAAGTTGTTTTTGTATTTGAGTATATATAACATCGAAGAGGGAGCTCTGGTAGCGTAGTGCCTAAGAGCACTTGACTGCTGACCAGAAGCCTGGCAGTTCAAACCCATCAGCCACTCCTTGGAAGGAAGATGGGGCAATCTACTTCCATAGTGATACTGCCTCAGAAACCCAATGAGGGGTCGCTATGAGTCGGGTCCAACTCGACGGCACATAACAACAACAACAACATTGAAGAAAGAATACTAAGAGGCACTGAAGGAATTGGTGGAAAACAAGACTTCAGGAATTGGTGGAATACCTATTGAGATGTTTCAATAAACAAATGCAATACTGGAAGCACTCACTTGTCTATGCTAAGAAATTTGGAAGATAGCTACCTGACCCACCCACTGGAAGAGATCCATATTTGTGTCCATTCCAAAGAATGGTGATCCAACCAGAATGCAGAAATTATTGAACAATATCATTGATATCATATGCAAGTAAAATTTTGCTGAAGATAATTAAAAAACAGATGCAGCAGTACTTTGATAGCGAACTTCCGGAAATTCAAATCAGATTCAGAAGAGGATGTAGAGTGAAGATTATCATTGCTTATATCACATGGATCTTGGCTGAAAACAGAGAATACCAGAAAGATGTTTACCTGTGGTTTCTTGACTATGCAAAGACATTTGGCTGTGTGGATGATAACAAATTATGAATAACATTGTGAAGAATGGGAATTCCAGAATACTTAATTGTGCTCATGTGGACCTGTGCATAGACCAAAATGCAGTTGTTCAAACAGAACAAGGGAATAATGTGTGATTTAAACTCAGGAAAGGTGTGTCAAGACTGTATTCTTTCACCATACTTATTCAATCTATATGCTTAGCAAATAATCCAAGAAGCTGGACTATATGGAGAAGAATGAGGCATCAGGATTGGAAGGCTCATTAACAATGTGCAATATGAAGATGACATAAACTTCCTTGCTGAAATTGAAGAAGGCTTGAAGCATTTACTGATGATGACCAAAGACTCCAGCCTTCGGTATGGATTACACCTCAACATCAAGAAAACAAAAGTCCTCACAACTGGACCAATAAGCAACATCATGATGAATGGAGGAAAGACAGAAATTGTCAAGGATTTCATTTTACTTAGATCCACAATCAATGCCTATGAAAGGAGCAGTCAAGAAATCAAATGATACATTGCCTTGGGTAAATCTGTTGCAAAAGACCTCTTTAAAGTGTTAAAAAGCAAAGATGTCACTTTGAGGACTAAGATGCATCTGACCCAAGCCATGGTACTTTCAATAGCTTCATATGCATATGAAAGCTGGAAAGTGAATAAGGAAGACAGAAGAAGAATTGATACTTTTGAATTATGGCATTAGCAAAGAATATCAAATATACCATGAATTGCCAGAAGAATGAACAAATCTGTCTTGGAAGAAGTACAGCCAGAATGCTCCTTAGAAGTGAGGATGGTGAGACTTTGTCTTGTGTACTTTGGTCATATTATCAGGAGGGACCAGTCCCTGGAGAAGGACATCATGGTTGGTAAAGTACAGGATCATCTAAAAAGAAGAAAACTTTCAGTGAGATTTATTGACACAGTGGCTGCAACAATGGGCTCAAGCATAACAATAATTGTGAGGATGGCACAAGACCAGGCAGTGTTTCATTCTGTTGTACATAGGGTTGCTATGAGTCAGAACTGAGTTTGACGACACCTAACAATAACAACAATGTATACATATACGTACATACATAAATATACATATACATGTATGCACACACACACACACATAAAGGAGCTCTGGTGGTGCAGTGCCTAAGGCATTTGACTGCTAACCAGAAAGTTGGCAGTACAAACCCACCAGCCACTCCGCATTAAGGAAGATGGGGCAGTCTACTTCCGTAAAGATTTACCACCTTGGAAACCCAATGGAGGTCACTATGAGTCTGAAGCAACTCAATAGAAGTGAGTTTGGTTTTGGAGATTATATATGTGTGTGTGTGTGTGTGTATGTGTATATTCGTATGTATGTCGGAAGGAAGGTTGGGCAATCTACTTCCATAGTGATACCGCCTCGGAAACCCAAGGAGGGGTGGCTATGAGTTGAGTCTGACTTGACAGCACATGATAGCATAAACAACAACATATATGTATGTACGTATATATATACATGCACACATGCACACACCTCAGGAGTCCTGGTGGCATAACAGTAAAAGGCTGCTAACCAAAAAGTTCAAACCCACTCAGTGGCTCTGCAGGAGAAAGACCTGGCTATTTGCTTCCATGAAGATTACAGCCAAGAAAAACCTATGAGGCAGTTCTACTCAATCACATGGGGTTGCTATGGGTCAGAGATGACCTTATAGTACTCAACAACAAGAATACAAACACACACACAAACACACAAATACAGAAAGCATATATAACGTATATGTTATACATATATACACACACATATATGCACCTGTATAAAATCTATAAATTATACATGTGTATATATATATCTAATTTATAGATTTTATACAGGTGCATATATGTGTGTGTATATATGTATAACATATACGTTATATATGCTTTCTGTATTTGTGTGTTTGTGTGTGTGTTTGTATTCTTGTTGTTGAGTACTATAAGGTCATCTCTGACCCATAGCAACCCCATGTGATTGAGTAGAACTGCCTCATAGGTTTTTCTTGGCTGTAATCTTCATGGAAGCAAATAGCCAGGTCTTTCTCCTGCAGAGCCACTGAGTGGGTTTAGGAGCTCTGGTAGCATAGTGGCTAAAGCACTTGACTGCTAACCAGAAGGCTGGCGGTTCAAACCCACCAGCCACTCCTCGGAAGGAAGGTTGGGCAATCCTACTTCCGTAGTGATACTGCCTCGGAAACCCAAGGAGGGGTCGCTATGAGTCGGGGCCGACTCGACGGCACATAACAACAACAACAACAACAATATATATATATGCTATAACAGCAACAACACCAACAAAAAACTGACTGCTATTGAGTCAGATCCGACTCATAGCGACCCCTCCTTGGGTTTCCGATGCCATATCACTATGGAAGTAGATTGCCGAATCTTCCTTCCAAGGAGCAGCTGGTAGGTTTGAACTGCCAGCCTTCTGGTTAACAGTCAAATGCCTTAGGTACAACGCCACAAGTGAACCAAAAACTCCTTGCCATTGAATCAATTCCGACTCACAATGACCCTAAAGGATACATAATCTTTATGGAAACAGACTGCCACATCTTTCTCCTGAGGAGCAGTTGGTGAATTTGAACCACTGACTTTGTGGTTAGCAGCTGAGCACTTAACCAGTGCACCATCGGGCTCTATACGTTATATACCAAAACCAAATCCACTGCCATCAAGTCGATTCTGATTCAGAGCAATGCCCGTTGTGTGTCCAAGGCTATAAATATTTATGGAAGCAGATTGCCTCATCTTCCTCCTGAGGAGCAGCTGGTGTGTTTGAACTGCCGATCTTCTGGTTAGCAGCCAAATGCCTTACCCACTATGCCACCAGAGCTACTTATATGTTACATAGAAGCTTCATATTGTAGGTATTCAAACCTATTAATATTTTCTGATATGGCTTGTGTGTGTGTGGTTTAGAATGATCTTCCCTATTCCAAGATTGCATTATTAATTCACGTATGATTTTTTTCTGTTTTTATGGTTTCATTCTTCATTTTAAAAGCTCTTTACTTCTGTAATTTCTTTTGGTGTATGGAGGGAGGAAGGAGTTTTGTTATCTTTTATGAGTTTTTCCCCAAATACCTGGCCTTTTGCCCCACCACCATTTATGGGATGTCCCATCTTCCCCCTCTAATTCATTGTATATAAGATGCCACAAGGTTTTTGGCTTTATTTCTAGACTCAGTTTCATGGATCTGCCTAAATCTCTGATATCAAGCTGATTTAAGTGCTGTGGTTTCAATAGCTGAGAGGTTTACCTAGGCCATGTCATTACTATAGCAGAATTTTCTGATCTATTCTCAAGAATTAATTTTTCCATTTGAATTAAACAATCTGTTTGTCAAGCTCCCTCCCCCTACATCCCACCACAGAGAATGTTCTTGGCATTTTAATTAATGAGATTCATTGAATTAATGGATACTTTAGGAGGAAATGACATTTAACATTAATTAGCCTCTTATCCATGAGGAATGTTCTTTTTCCCTATTTTTGTCTTATTGTAGAATTTTTAAGTTATCTTCACAGAGATCCAGTACATTTCCTATTACATACCACAGGTTGCTGCAGAGCCCACTCTGACTCATGGACTTCCTGTGTGTGTCAAAAAGGAACTGTGGATTTCAAAGGCTGAGTTTCCAGAACTAGATCACCAGGCCTTTCGCCCGAGGTACCTCTGAATGGACTTGAACCTCCAGTCTTTGGGTTAGTAGCTGAGCTCCTTAACCATTTGCATCAACCATGGACTCCTCTTGCTAAATATACTCCTATTGCTCTATGTTTTTTTTTTTTAAATCATTTTCCAAATGAGTTCTGTTCTTCTGGCACTTGTTTATTCTAGGGAAGCTGCTGGCTACTGCAGAGTAATTCTGTGAGCAAGCTTCTGGACGGGGCAGCTGTGATCAGCCTGTTGTAAGCATAAGCCTTTTCCAGTTTCAAAGCCTTCTTCCTCCCATTGGTGCCTAGATTACTGTCCCTTTTGCAGGGACACGCCTTGCATGGGAAAATACTGGGTTTTAGCTGAAAAGGAGGGCAGAGTGCATTGCACAGCAAGCAGCAGGGACAGAGGTGACAGCTGAGCTTTCGAATCCTAGATAGTGTCCATCCCTCATGGTATTAAGAGAAATCTAAAATCTGGGTGAAGGGAAAGCATCACTCCACCCTCAGCTCTCTGGGACCAGCTGTAGGACTTTCGGCTTGTAATTAGCCTAGTGTCTAATAACTGAGATTCCTTCCATGGGCTCATTGGAGGCAGCTAAAAATACCATTGGTGTGACTCACAGATGGGGACGGGAGTTGAGGGAGCAGAATGAGGCATTGTCCCTCCTCAGGAGCTGGCTGCCCCGGAGGCTGCCCTTCCAGTCCAGGCAATCCCAGGCTCCTGGCACTGGAGGGTTGGCCCCATCTAGGGCTGATGTGGCAGTAGGGAGCAGCAGGGATGCTGGCTGCCTCTTGTTCAGGGAGACCCCCATGCAGCCTGCTTCCCATGTGCCCCTGGGATGCAGTCCCCTGCTCTCCCAGAGAATGGCTCCAGCTGCAGGCAGGATTTCCGCCTTCCAACACCTCCAATCGAATTTTCTTTTTCTTTTTTTGTCTTAAAAGGCTGAATGTGGTTGGCTAAACAGCCATGGGAATTAATGAAGAGGGTCACACCCAGCCACTAGGATGGTTCTGATATATCCAGAACAAATGAGGCATGAAGTACGTACAGTGCATCATCTGTTGTTCTAGGCAGGAGTGTTTGAGACCACTTTGGGGAGGGGTGAAGGGAAGGGATAGTGATGGCAGTGACACAGCAGAGTTCTGGGGAGGGGTGGTCATGTACCCTTGCTTGGTCCAAGGGTTTATTCCCTGAGTGAATGAGAGGTATTTTGTTCATTTCTGCAGTTTTGGCAAAAGTGTCACACATCCCATTAAAACAACATTGCTTTGTATCATTCCAATGTTGATTTCACTAAAATCTATTCTTTTCGGCTGGAGAGCCTAAGCTGGGACATCTGGATTTCCGTGTCTCAGGAAATCACAGCCACATTTGGAACAGGCAACAGCACAAGTGTCACATCCATCAAAGATGGACATCAAGAGTGGAAACAGCTCCGGTGACTGCCCGATAGCAGGGCCACTGCCTTTCCTTGAAAATCCCCAAAGATTATTTTTAGCATCTGGAACTCATCCTTCCCCTCCTAAATCTGAACTTTGAGTTGTAAGAAACGAATATGTGTGTGTGTCTTCCCCTAGAGGACCCATGCTCGCTGAAGTCACAAAGATGTGCACGTGGCCTCCATGGTGGGGAGATACTCTATGAGTCTGTCTGGGTGAGTGGGTGCTGTGTGGCTTGTCCCCATTCCAGACATCAGACAAACCTACAATGGAACTTCAAGAGTGCCTCCTGTCTCAGGGCCTCTTAGCCCTGGGGACACTCCTCTGGGCAGTGGCTCCATGTTGGGGCAGGACCTTCTCCGGTTGCAGGGAGAATGTCAGAATCCCATCCCTCACACCCCCACTCCTGGGCTGAGATCTGGTTAACTGCAGCGTGTGCTCCTTCTGGTGGGTTCTGCATTCTTTCCTAGTGAAGTATTGTGCATGGAAAACCAGAATATATGGTCAGCATTCTTCCTATAAACACAGCAATTGTACGTTGTGAAAGCATCACTTCTCGATGGCTGGGAGGGGTTGCCGTGGTTACCCTTCCCCCACCCATGTGGTTCCAGCGTGCTGCCGACGTGGAACTGGGCGGATCAGGGATGATAGACATGTGGCTGCCAAGCCCTGTCTTGCTTCTCTGCTTCTGACCAGGTCCTTGTGAGAACACAGCTGTCATTTACGTGACGGCAACCCTTTGTACTCTCTTAGTGCTGGGCCCCTTTGTCACATGAAATTGGATGTGGAAATCGGGGGTATGAAATAGACTTAAATGGCTTGCTTGAATGGATGTCTTGGGGGGAAGCTGGGAGTGCCTCAGTTTCACACCCCACCTCCCCACTTGACCTAGACCCCATCCCCTAGCACTGCAGCCTCTGAGCTCTGTAGGTGCACCACTAAGGTTTCAGAGGATGTCACTGGAGGAAAATGACCAGCCAATTTTCTTTCTACTCAGCAGCCCGTTCCTCACCTCTAATCTGCCTGTAGAACTCATCTACAGCCTGTCCAAAACCTGGTAGGCCTGACTCCACATTCAAATTCATCCCAGCAAGACATTTGCCCAAAGTGTGCACACAGAATGAATTTCTTGTTGGTGTTCACTAGAATTTCAGATGTCTTCCTGGAGGAAGAGAAGTTTGGCTTGGAATCATGCTGAAAATCCCAGTCTGGAATCCCATGCTCACTCTTGAGAAATGGTTTGCTTTTTCCATGATGGGATGACTTGCAGCTAATTCTTCAACAACCCTTTGAGAGAGAGGCAATGAACAGCCAAGGGCCAGGCATTTTTTCTGCAACTAATTAAAAGCATACTTACCATATATCAAAATGTGCCATGTAGACAGGCCCTCCTTTCTCCAGGAATTATTGGTGGCCCTGTGGAATAACATTGGCCCTCCCCTTGAGAGCCTTGTCCCTGGTATTCACCTGCCCCTATTTGCTTGCAAGGAGGGTTCACGGTTTGCAGAGAGCGGTTACATATCAAGCACTCAGGGACTGTAAGTGGTGGCTGTCAGAGACTCCATTGGCACTATGTGTCCTCCCAGTGAGCATACAGATGGGGCTTAAGGCCTCCACTGCCTTTCTTCTTTCTCTCTATACCTGGTCATTGTACCATTCTTTTTGGCTTGTGGTCTTGCAACTGAAGTATGTTAAGGTGGATTCACTGGAAACAGACTTGGAAATAGAGATTTAGGTACAGATGCTGTATTGTGGGGTGCTTTGGGGACCAACACCTAAAAGGACATGAGGGGCACAGGCAGTGGCAGAGGGAGAGGTTGTGCTAAGATGCAGTCAGCAGGGCTCAGCTCATCCCTTGGACAGCTCTGGAGCTGGGATGGCTCTTGGGAGCTGTCCTGCATGCACTGAGATTGGGGGTCCAAGTCTCTGTATCCCTGCATCATTAGACATGAGGTTGTGGCTGGCCCTGGCAGTGTGACCTTGCACAGGGCATCTCCCTTTGGTTCAGGGAAATTCCCCAGGGAGAGGCTCCTCTGTGAGCCATCAGCAGGCAGGTGGGGCAATAAGAGCTTTGGTCTTCAAGGCAGCAGTTGAGTGAAAAACCACAGTGTCCACTACAGTCCACCCCTTTGCCGCTCTGAGCCACTTACTTTCTAAGATATGTTTACCACATCTGGGAAATCAGTTTCTTCTTGATTTTGGTTGATTCTCCACCCCCATGGAAACTTAAAAGAATAGATTGGGGAATGAACTATGGTATCCCTATGCCTTTGTTCCATTGCAACTTATCTCAAAGATGAACTGATGCTCAGAGTGTCTCCTCTCCCCCACCAGCTCTCAATACTTTTCCGTCTTTGCTATCACCTCTGCTGGTCTAGGCTGGTCTAGTGGATGATTCTGATCCTCACCCTGAGAGGTAAAACCCCTAGTCATTGTGCCCTTCCCAGTGTGTAGCTGCTGGACTTGTTTATGTAGCATCTCATGTGACTAGGGAGGCATGGAAAGCTGACAAATGTGGTCTCCCCTGCCCACCTGTATGATAGCAGCCCTCCCTTACCTGATGACCAAGGTCAATTATCCCTAGTTAATAGGCCCCTTACCCCATTAGTATGACCATCTTGTTTAACTTTTTGGGATGAGGAGCCTGGACTTACCAAGAGGCAGTCACAGCTGAAAGTTGAGGGAACTCTTCCCGTGTCCCTGGGGAAAATATTTCCTTCTGGGAACCCAGCCTGCTAGTCTCAGAGCCTAAAGCTGTGAGCATAGGAAGAAAAGTTCCCCCAGTCAGTCACAGGGGGGATCTCTTAATTCTTGGACCCATGTGTTGACCCTATTGGGAACACAGAACCACCTAATGGTTGGCATTTTAGGACAGATTCCAGGTTCTTAAGGAGGCCCCCTCCCCCCCACACAAGGTGTCATCTCTAAGCTGGGGCTTCAGCTGTTCTTTTGACAGGCTCCTCCACTGCTCCATCGAGCCAGTCACTTCAAGGTGGTGTGATGAGTGGGTGGATCAGTGAAGCCAGCAACATGCTAGAGAAGGTGTGCCATGGCTTGCAAGAGCTGATTGCTCATCTCTTTCCAGCTCCACATTAGGTGACATCATGTTCGGAGCTTAAAATCCACCAAAGTGGAAGTATGTACTCCATGGAAATTTGCAAATGCAGGGCTGCTTCCCCCACTACCCCCAGACCTGGTTGTTAAATATTTCCTACACAGCATTGAAGGAGTTCTGGTAGCATAGTGCCTAAGGCACTTGACTGCTAATCAGAAGGCTGGCAGTTCCAACGCACCAGCCACTCCTTGGAAGGAAGGTTGGGCAATCCTACTTCTGTAGTGATACTGCCTCAGAAACCCAAGGAGGGGTCACTATGAGTCTGGGCTGACTCGACAGCACATAACAACAACAACTACACACAGCATTGAGTGTATCTCATAGTCATATGCCTAGAGCTGCACTTCCTGTGTTAAGCAGCATGTGTACATGCATGTATGTGAGTATGCAAGTGTGAGTGAGAGGGCATGTGCATGTGATGTGTGTGCATATGTGTATGTGTCCAGTCCTGCACCATCTTCATGACCACTGGCATGTTTTGGCCACTATGTCAGTCCATCTCACCAAGGACCTCCCCTGCCTTCGTTGACCCTCCATTCTTCCAACCATGGTGTTTCCCCCTCACTACAGCTGCATAAGCTAGGTCACTCTCCACTTTACTGATAAAGAAGTGTGGGTGTAAAAAGGGTAGGCAACTTCCAAAAGTCACACATTTAGGAAGTGTGGAGGCAGGATATGAACCCAGGATATATCAGACTCTAAAGGAGCCCTGGTGGCACAGTGGTTAAGGTATTCATCTGTGAATTGAAAGGTTGGATGTTTGAATCCTCCAGATGTCCCATGGGAGAAAGATGAGGCAGTCTATTTCCATAGAGATTACACCCTTGGAAACCCTGTGGGGCAGTTCTATTCGGTACTCTAGGGTTGCTATAAGTTGGAATTGACTCAATGGCAGTGGGTTTGGTTTTGGTTTTAATATGTCTGACTCTAGAACCACTTTCTTAAACTCTCATTGACTCCTGTATATGTTCAATTTTGTTTCCCTTCTGGATTAAGTCACGTCTGTTGCTTGCATACAAACTATTCCTGACTATAGATGTTAGTAGCATCTGTTCTTCCACAGGTCCTCATCTTCTGGATAATTTGTTTTGGGCCTCTCAGAGAGTGACTATATGGGGGAACACAAAACATCAGAACTTCTTGGGGTCTGACTGATTTTCTCAGTAGCCAGAGTTTATGGAGTCCCCATGTGTTCACAAGGCCAGGCTATCCTTTAACTTACTGAGTGTTGCTCTTGAGAGTTCCACTTGGTCAAGTGTTGCCCCTCTATACCAGCCCAGGGCTGAGAGTGACACAGTGTGGGGATCTTGTGAAGAAAAGAGGGCAGTGATCACTCTGAGAAGCAAAGTAGTCCCCCATCATTGGGTACAGTTTGCCTCCAGAGTCCTTGGGGGTGGTTTCTGGGAGGCCCCACAATCTATAGCCCCACAAAGCAATGAAATAAAAGGAAACACACAGTACACACACCGAGCAAGGCAATGACACCAAAAGTAATGTTTACTGTAGAATTTGATTTTTGATATTCCATAAAAAGCATTGAGATAGTCATTTGGGGGAGAACAAAAATTTTATTGGACTTCTACACCCTTAATTTAGTGTACAGAATCTTGTTTTGAGCCACATACCGGGTGGTAGAGATAGTTGAGAGCTGTGCCTTCTGCAGTGCTTGGGGTCTCTGAAGGCCCTCCCTGGTCATGACAAGGCTCACCTGGGGGGCCTTGTGGAGGATGACCCTGAACTGGCCTTCAGAGGTTCTGCAGGATTCTTGGCTGAGAGATGCTTTTCTTTTGCATCTTGTTGCTGATCAGATGTTTGGAGTATTCATCTAAACTCCCTGGGCCAACTTTTGATTCTTTTCCTACCACTAGAAGGAAGACTTTCTGTCTAATGACAATAACTTCATTGTGAGTCATTGGGCTTCATCTTTGGTTTGCTCAGGACCTGCTCCTAGGGCAGAACGTCATCTCAGTGGTAGTGATGAAGGAGTTCATGTCTCCTCAGCTTCTGACACCTGTCCCCTCCTCTGCATCATGCTGGCCCTTCAGGAACCACCTTCTGCTCCATGCATTTACCCTCAGCTTACCCATCCAGCCTCACAGGGTCTGCTCCAGCTCAGGCCCTCACAGGCATGGGACTTACAGAGGTGAGGGAGCTATGGGCCCTGCTCTGAAGTGGCCCAAGGGCAGCAAATGAGCCGGACTCAAACAGGTAAACATGCCCCAAAGAGCAGCCTGCTACTGCTGCCACTGGCAGACAATCACCCTTATGACCCTGGGGAACACACTGGTTCCCCATCCCCCAGACATGGCATCCAGGGGCAACAGTTATAGGGATCCTGCTTGGCTGCGTGCAGTATGCCGGCATTCTCTTGTGTAACCTGGGATTTTTGCTCTGCCACCCATTGCTCACTTCTCAGGATCTTTCATGTCTAATTAATGCCACTGGCCCTTTTCTGTCCTGGGAGAGGAAGGCACTCTGAATAAACAGCACCCAAGTCTTCACATCAGAGCCCATGCCAGTATCATGTCTGTGATAGTGTTGGCTGCTGTCTGCCCATTTCAAGTCATCCTCAAGCCCTAGCCACCCCTGCACATAGCCCTCTCATGCTCATCTCTGTCCCCAGGGCATTAAGCTCCAAGCTCAGAAGAGGCTTTGGGTTTTGCAGGTCATGCCAAGCAAGGTGGTAGTGAGGAGGGGGAGGGTATGGGAGTTGGCAATCATCTGATGATGGGCTAGGACCCCCAAAGGGAGGTCTCCATCAATGTCTGAGGTGGCCACCCCTGCAGTCTCCTTCACTCAGGGACTTCCAGCCTTGTTGTTTCTGCCATTCTCCTGAACTCTTTCTCCATCTCCTTTCCTTCTGATGTTCTGGACAATAATAGTTTTGTTTCTCCTCTACTCTTAACTCCATGTGATATTAGCCAAATAAATCCCTGCTCCTCTTTGAGCTTCCATTTCATCTAAAATGTAGAGATCTGGGCCAGATTAGTAACGACAAAGAGAATTTGTTTCATTGTTGATTCTGACTGATTACTAGGAGTGGCCCTGAAGGCTGTGTTGAGGATTCTGAGGTAGACCCCTAGTCACACAGGAAGAAGAGCTGTGATTGATTAGTAATGTCTGTTATGGGAACAAGAAGAGAAAGGGGATGGTATGAACCTGTTGTTTGCTGTCCTTGGACTGTTGTTGGTGTTGTTAGTGGCTGTCAAGTCAAACACAGTGACACCATGTGTACAGACAGAGTGGAACAGCTCCTTAGGGTTTTCAAGGTTGTGACCTTTCAGAAGTAGACTGCTAGGCTTGTCTTCCAAAGGGTGTGTGAATAGGTTTGAACTGCCAACTACCAACCTCTTTATTAGCAGTCAAAGGCTTCATGGTTTGTGCCACCCAAGGCACAAACTGTCCTTGGACTAGATGATGCTTAATTACCACCATCTGTTGACATTTCCACTTCCATTCCAAGTTACTCATCCCAACAGCTCTATTAGAAAGACATAATGATGTCCTTGGTTTTAGTGTTGAGGAAGCTGAGACTTAACGAAATGGCTTTTAGTTAGTTGTCACACTGAGTGTGAAGCTGGGATTGTAAACCCTTTGGATGAATGGAAGTCTTCAGGTCCTGGCTCCTCCTGATCACCTTTATCCCAAGTCGGGACTCTGGAAGTCCCAGGTGCTGACCTGCAGAAACCCTGGGAGCACTCTTGGCCACCACGTCAAAGACAGTGTCCTACTCAGGTGAGCGTGTTTAATTTCTGTATGGATGTGGACAGAGGAACAGAGCTCAAGAGCTTCCTCGGCAGCCCTGCCAACTTCTCTGCTGCATCAGCCTCCCCAGGTCTTACCCGGAACTGCCAGAGTAAGCAAGAACCACCTTGGGAGTAAAAGTGTGGGTACATCCCTAGTGGTCCTCTGAGTCATACAAATAGCCTCTGTCTTGATGGAACCACTCTCCATTGAGTTTCTCTCCCACAGACTCAAATCCACCACACAAACCATTATTTAGATCTGGCTCCTTCTTTTTCATCCACGTTGTTCTTTCCTGAGCAAAAGGTTTGTCTTATTCATCCCCTGACACACGCAAGGCTTGGCATAAGATAGGGATAGAAAAATAATTTATTTTCCTTTGTAACCAGGAGCTGGAGCAACAGTAACACAACCCAGTATCAAAGCCAGCAGAGGATCTAATTTAGTCTTCTTGTGGGCAGGACCATCAATCCCATCTTGCTCTGCATCCCGGGAGCCCAGCATCAGAATGCTGATCCCTTCCCCTTTCTCTGAATCCCTTCCCCATCATCAGCAGCTGGCCTGGGAGGGTTCCTTGGCTTTACTTTCCAATCCAGGCTGCTTCACACTGGACCTCCCCTCCTGACTGCTCCAGCAGAGGTGCAATAAATCAGTTTCCTTCTGGGAAGCTGCCGTTGACTCACAGTCTAAAAATGTGCTCCAAGCATGGTTGTGGCCACTGGGCCTGGATTGGTGGGACAGGCCCCATGTCTCAGTCCGGCCTTCTGCAGGATGGCTCCCCTTCCCAGCACATGTCTGCTGCGAGTGCCTTCCTGCAACTGGTCCATCACCTTCCTAAGGATAGCCTTGGAGCCTCCACCAACCTGTGGTGTGCCTCCTCAGCCACTGGCCAGGGACTTTGGCCCGTATCACAGTGGAGGGACTGAGGGAGGGAACCATATGGAGAGTGATTGGAAGCCAGAGAGAACGGAAATTGCCCTGAGATGGTTGGAATGGCAAGAGGAAGGGGAATGCCTGGATGGCCAAGTTCAATAGAGGCAGTTCTGGGGTAGGGGTGCTTCAGCCATGCAGTGACCAGCTCTGCCAACCCTGGGTGCTGGTGGGCCTGAGTGACCAGAGGGCCTGGCCAGTGGGAGACATGCCTTCCTTCCTCCAGTTCCTGGGAATCAGTGAGGTGGGCAGGGATGGGTCACTGGAAATGTGGAATTCCTTGTCCAATATGGAATGGGATATTGGCATTGCAACATGGCAGTGCAACATAGACGCTCCCTTGACTGCCTGTGCTTCCCTCAGTGATGCTAACTTCCTTGCTAAGCCCTAAAATAGTGCCCACTGAGTTCTAGCCGCAGACTCAGCACTATATTGAACAATTCTGCTCACCATCACTGTCTCCCTCCCATGCCCTTCAGGTACTTCTGCTAGTCATCCCCGTTATCCTCTTATGTCCTTTGGGTTCTGGTGCTATTAGTCCTTTGAGCTGATGAGAAAAATGAGGCCCTAGCCCTACCTCAGCCATGTGTCCATTGGACTCTGTTTGGTCCTGACTGTGGTCTCCTGGAGGGGAGGTGTGGCCTTTGTGCAGAGTCCCTGCTGCTCCCAGAGCTGCTGGCCATACTGCGTGTGCTTGAACATTTGCAAGTCTCTTCATTTGTGCTGAAGAAGCTCAGCATTTTAGTTTTTGATCTTGCCAAGTCTTCTGAACCAGGGCATTTTCCAACTGGCTAAACTTTTCTTTTAGAGAAGTTGAGGGGTCTGGTCAGGGGCTGGGAGTGACTTCTGGGCTGCTTCAGCAGAGAGAATGGCAAAGAGGGACCCAGCTCACAGAGGTACCTGACCGAAGGACTCTGCAGCTCCCCCACTGGACCTCAGAGGGGCAGGAAGACAGACACAGTGACGCTCGTACCTCTCTGGCTCTCAGATAGCTCTGCTGATATCAGTAGAAGTGGTTACAAGGATGCTTCCCTGAGAACCACTTGAACTGCCTATGGGCAGAGCATGGCTGTAATAACAACAACATGGTTCCCCATGTGACAGTCATCCTTGAGTGCCCAATGTGTGCCGGCACTGTGTGGGCCTGCTGACCCTGCTACTTGCTGGGGCTGGCAGGCTGTTGTCTCTACTCCTTCCACTCAGATTCCAGCTGCCCAGGAGCCTGGGAAAAGAGCAGAGGCCAAAGAACACATCCTGCATCCATTCTTGAGTAGTGGGATGGTCACTCCACTTGGGAAGACTTGACCAAGGCACCAATAGACACCAATCTGCACACTGTGGCTTCCCTGCACCTCTGCACCCAGCCCTCCAGGGTCCTTCAACTCCCTTGCTCCCTGTTGAGGTCCAGCTCAGCCTATGAGTGGTCCAGTCCTGGAGGGCATTTCCTGTGTCTCCTGGGGAAGGTTCTGGGCTGTTGGCTTCACAAAGAAATGTGAATACAGTGAGTGTACCTGATGATGCTGACAGTGAGCGTGCCTGATAATGCTGCTGTTGCTGAGGATGCTGATGGCATGTGTACCTGACAGTGAAGACGATGCTGTTTCTGATGGTGCTTTGCTGTGACTGATGTCTCTCCTAGTGTAACTCTGAGAAAGTATCTCTCTACACTTCTTCAAGGAAGCCCCAGGCAGAGGAAGGTGGGGCAGGAAGAGGAAGATCAGATGGAAAGAGTGATTTTGTTTTCCCCTAATGCAAAGTGCTGGAAGGGACAGAATTTACTCACTGGGGGCTTAGGAAGCCTGGTGGGAAGTGGGTAATGGGGTATCTCACCTGGACCCTGGGGCAATGCAGAGTAGCTGCCTCCTTCAGGCCTTACACAATGCCAGGTGTGGGCAGCTGGGGAAGGTGCTCCAAGTGCCTCAGGTGAGCATGCTTTGTGGGAGGATGGAGGGGTGAGATTCCAGCAGCTGGTGGGCACTGGAATACAAAGAGAGAGGTGGACAGTGTGCTCAAGTATGAAGTGTCCCACCTGTGCAGGACCTGCCAGGATCTGCCACGGGGGGCATCTGCGAGGAATGCTGCTGTACCAGAGCCTTGGGCTGACCAGGGCCAAAACCTTCTGCCCCTCTGGAGTCAGAAAATAGACCCTCAGGATGGATGGACACTGTGATGTCAAGTGTTCCTGCCATCATGGCTGACTGAGGAGAGTGTGCCTAAACTTTGGTCATGGCAGACATGACCAATCGATCACCACACTAGCTCCTGCTGAACTCCTGTGCTCCTCTCGGCTCAGCATCCTGGCACTTCCAGGGCACTGGAGATGAACTCCACTGGCCACCTTGGCCGTGGTCCCTCCTGGCTTGACTGGGTAGGGCTAGGCTCAGAGCTGACCTCTGTCTTTGAGGACAATCTGTGGAATGTGTGCTTTGGGGCAGGGATCAAAAGATCTCCTGAGAGGCAGAGAAGGTCTTGGAATGGGGCATCTGGAGGCCAGACGTGGGGAGGTTGAGCTCATTCTCATGCAGGCCAGCAACTCTGCGAGGCTTTGGAGCCTGCTGGTGGGGTTGGGGTGGGGCTCCAACTATCAGAGATGGCCAGAGGGGGTTGGGGGGCTAGTTGGGTGCGAAAGCTCTGAAAGTGGGGAGAGTGCTGACTGGCTTCCAGGTGCCCATAGGAGGCCTGGGGTCTTGGATGTACATAGTATACCGGGAGACCCCAGGGAAGGTGCCTGTGGTATATGGCATTGAGGTGGACAAGCCCCGTAGGAGTCTTAGTGTCCCATCTCAGCCCACTACTCTCATGCTGTGCAGCCTTGAGAAGGCTGCTTGCCCTCTCTTTTTCCCCATTTATGAGTCTACCATGTCCTGTTGTGGTCCCTTGTGGTGGAGGCTGCTTCCTATGTTAGCAGTGGTTACAAGTATTCAGAAGGGCTTGGTGAGAAAAGATGACATATTGTTGTAGAAATGCTTGGGAAGGCATAGAAGGAAGTTGTTGAAGGGTCACAGAACTCTTGTCTCCTCACTGAAGAGCTGGCAGGCTCTTTGAAACCCTTTGATAGATCCTTCCTATGTGCTGGAGGAAAGATTCTCCAGCCATCTTGGGTTGCAGATGAAATCTGATCTTTTGTTTTCAGATGGGGAAAATGGGACCCAGAAGGTATGCTCCTGCTCCCCTGACCTTCCTCCAAGGTCCAAGGATGGGCTGTGTGGCTCTAGTTCCAGAAGGAAGTGGCACAGCTCTCAAGGACCCTATGGTACCTCTTTGGCCAGCTCTGGACATGCGCCTCCTTCAAAGAGTGTATGGTTCACCAGGCAGAATTGAGGGTTGCTCAAGTGGAATTTTGGTCAAATGGGGGCCATTATGAAGCCCCCCTACTACATTCCAGCTCCATGACATGAGCTTGGCAGTGTCTTTGTCTATGGGAGTCCTGCCCAACCACCTGGAAGATGTCTTCACACCGTCAGGGCCAGGGCAGGGCTGGGTCAGGGGCACAATCTCCAGGATGCTGAGGGTAGACTAGGGAGGGTGGGAACAACAACATACTGCACAGTAGCTATTGCTGTTGACTAAACCCTGCTCCCACTGCCACTGGGAGGCTGTCTTGGCATCTTTCATCACCCCCATTTTATAGATAAGGAAACTGAGACCTGGGAAGGGGCAGTTGTCACCTGCCCAAGGTTTCCCTGAGAGTGAGGGCAGAGTCGCTTTGAGTACAGATTTATCTGGGGCCCAATTCTCCTTACTCCTGGACCATGTGCCTCATGGAGAAGGTGGATGCCTGCCAGATACTCAGGGGGTGTTTGGGGCCTGGAATTGTGGGTCCTCACCAATGATATGGTGGCTGGAATATATGAATTGCAAGGGAAAGCACATCAATATGGTTGAGTACAGAGCCAGTGGCATATCCAACGTTAGGACCATGTCATCATGTGCCTGCAGCCTCTGGCCCAGATGGCCTGGCTGTTTCTATACATTATGTGTCTGCCTGAGATATGAAGTCTGCAAAGAAGCAGATTTACACAAGAAAGCTGGGGGCTCAGGAATTCCCCGGGGGGAAAATGTTCTAACAGGGCAGGAAGTGAGCTGAGCCGGACTGCTCCGCACGCACCATGATGGAGAGGCCTCATAGCCCAGCCAAGCCGCTTTCTGGAATAGTCTCTTGGCTTGCAGATGTTGCACTGAAGACAGAGCAGGGGCCTCTTGTGGGAGCAATAAGTATGCCAAAGGGTAGACTCTTCTTTCCTTCTTAATCCCCCAAACAAAACTGTTGTCGTGTTGGAAGTACTTGGTCACCATATGCAATGGGGTTGCTCACACATCTGTCTTTCCCCAAAATAAGACACTACTTTCCTGGATGAAGGTACAGATTTTAAAGACTTCTGTGTGATGTGTACAAAGATTTAAGCTTCTTGGCAACAACTGCCTTAACATAGCTCTTTTGCCAGAGTTGACATAGTCTCCCACCCAAAGCCCTCATACGGTGCTGGCCTCTGGAGTGCTGGAAAGTCTATGAAGCCCATAGTGAGAAGCAGGGCAGTGGAGTGGTTGAGTACCCAGGTGATGGTGTCAGATTTCTGGGTGCAAATCCCAGCACCACCTCTTCGTAGCTATGGGGCCTGGGCAAGCAGAGTTCTCTGAGCTTTGGCTTCTTGTCTATGGGGGTGAGGCAGTGATGGTCCCAGCATGGGCTGCCTGCATGTGGGAGCTGCTTTCTTACAGGAGACCATGCTTAGAGCATGTAGGACATGCTGGCAGGGGGAGTCCTCCAACCTCTGCCAAGGCCCAATATGGCTGTAGTGAGGATTGAGGCAACGGCAGTAGCTTTGGGTCCACCACAAAGCCCTCCAAGAAAGGACTTGATGGTGATGGTGGCAGACTGCTGAGGTCAAGGGAGCCTGTCCACCTGAAAACATGAAGGGACCCTTGGAGATCATGTTCCCTAGACCCTCAAGTAGCAGCTGTGCCATGGGGGGTAGGAGCCAGCCAGTGACCTTTAGTGACCTTGTTTAGTTAGTATTAACAATCTTATATACACTGTTCTAAATGAATTTTGCACATTATCTCATGTTGTCCACAACCATGAGGTAGCTCAGTTATTAGCCTCGTTCTGTAGTTGAAGAAACTGAGTCACACAGGCATCAAGCCACTTGCCCAGTTACATGGCCAGTAAATGGCAAAGCCTGACTTAACCTGGGCTGTCTAGCTCTCTGTGTTCTGATCACTGTACCCGCCAGCTTGTGTCCCTGGTTGCTGAGGTCAAGGGGTTTGGTTCACTGGATTTTCATACTCTTTTTGTTTCATTCATTTAGAGGTATATGTTCAGGTTCTTTCTTTCTTTTTCTTCTTTCTTTCTTTTTTTTTTTTTTTGCATATGAAAATCCAGCTATAGATTCACCAGTTATGTAGACTATTCTTTCTTCATTGAGCTGTCTTTGCATTGTTGTCAAAAGTCAGTTGAATGGTACTGAAAAGAAAAAAGAAAGAAAAAATAAACATTTGAGTATAAATCTAACAAAATATCTGGAGGATCTATATATAAAAACTAAAAAAAAAAAAAACCAAAAACCAAAACAAACAAAAAACACCCTGATAAAATAAATCAAAGATCTACTTATATGGAGAGAAAAATACAAGCCACAGACTGGAGAACATATCTGCAAGTCTATGCCTGCTAAAAGCAGCCCTGGTGGTGCAATGATTAAGCTCTTGGGTGCTAACTGAAAGGTCAGTGGTTCAAACCAACCAGCCACTCCATGGGAGAAAAGACTTGCAGGTCTGCTCCCATGAAGACAACAGCCTGGGAAACCCTATGGGGCAGTTCTACTCTGTCCTGTAGTGTTGCTATGAGTCATAATTGACTTGACAGCACAAACAACAACATGTTTGATAAATACTTGTATCTAGAATGGATTAAGAACTCTTGAAACTCAATGATAAGAAAACAACCCAATTAAAAAATGGGCAAAAAGTCTGAACAGACACCTCACCAAAGATGACATATAGATGGTAAATAAGCATTTGGAAAGATGTTCAACATCATTAGACATTGTTGTTGTTGTTGTTGTTATGTGCCGTTGAGTCAGCCCTGACTCATAGCGACCCCTCCTTGGGTTTCCAAGGCAGTATCACTACGGAAGTAGGGTTGCCCAACCTTCCTTCCAAGGAGTGACTGGTGGGTTTGAACCGCCAGCCTTCTGGTTAGCAGTCAAGTGCCTTAGCCACTACGCTACCAGAGCTCCTGGCCTTTAGGTAGAAACTCTAATGAACTGGACTCATAGCGACCCCTCCTTGGGCACTGACCTAAGTAACTTTGGAAATCAATATTTTGGTTAGAAATTGTAAGACCAAAGGTGAAAGGAAGCATATATAAACACTGTACTCTGGTTGATAAATTGTGTCTCAAGGGGCTTTGGCTGGATAGTTCTGAGCCTTTTGCACACTAGAATTGAACAAATAAGTAAATATATGGTGGATAATGGAACCTAGGTTATGTTCACTGTTGGAGAGGGAAGTTACAAATCATCAAGGGGAGAAGGCTAGAATAAACCATATGGTACTGAATTAGAGTTGGAGACATCAATACAAACTCATGTTTAGCTTACTATAGATACAGAATAACTACAAGTATGTATATGTACATGTAAAGAGCTCTGGTGGCGCAGTGCCTGAGGCATTTTACTGCTAACCAGAAGGTTGGTGTTGAAACCTACCGGCCACTCTGAGGATGGAAGATGAGATAATCTACTTCTGTAAAGATTTACTGCCTTAGAAACCCATGGGGGTTGCTATGAGTTGTAATTGACTCAATAGTGGTGGATATATGTACACATAGATTAGGATGCAAGCATATTTCCTTGCTCTGTCAACTGAGAGAACCCAGAAACAATTATGGCCCAATAGCTATGAGCACACCCAGTGTCCAGAGCTTGATTTCTAATACCATTCTCCAATCAGCATACAAGGGCTCCTTGGAGAGATGGATAAGGAACGCACATGATGGACCTGGAGCATCTTGCAGAGCTAGAAAGTTGTGAACAAACAAACTATGGGGCCATGTCAAAGGGACACAGAAGCCAACCTGAGGAGTTTCCACTGGACAAGCTGGAACAATTTGAACAATAAAATATAGTATAGGATTATGACCTAACTTATAAAACACATATCTAATCATGAGGAAAAATATCAGGAAAATGCCAGTTGAGGGGCATTTGATGAAATCCCTAACCAGTCCTCCTCAAAACTGTCAAAGTCATCAAGAGCAAGAAAAGTCTGAGAAACTGTCACAGCCAAGAGATGGCTGAGGAGACAGGAAGAATAAATGTAACATGAGATCCTGGATGAAATCCTTGACCAGAAAAAGGACATTAGGGAAAAACTAGTGAAATCTGAATAAAGTGTGGAGTTGGTTAATAGTTCCAATGCCATGTAAGTTAACAATACTTCAATGTCAGTTTCTTCATTTTGGATAAATGCACCAAGGTTGACAATGGGGGAAGCTGGGTGCAGAGTCCACTGGAACTTTCTGTACTATCTTTGCAACTTCTTCATAAATTCAAAACTACTCTAAAATAAAAAGTTTATTTTAAAAAAAGTATATTTGTTGTGGGTCAAATTCTGAACTCTGTTCTGTTCCACTGATCTGTGTTTCTACCCTTTTGCTTTCACATGGTCTGTAGCTCGGCTATGTATCTTGAGGTTAGGTAGTGAGTCCTTCTTGAGGGTGGAGACTGAGATCATTTCTGGGTCTCTGAGCTCAGTATGATGCTTGGCAGAGAACAACACAGCACTTCTGTGAACAGGCTCTGGAGACAGGCTGCTGGCTTCCTCTCCATCTCCATTGTTTAACTTTGTGACCTTGGGCAACTTACTTAACCTCTCTGTGCCTTGGTGTTTTTGCCTGCCAAATGGAAAAGTTATTGTATCTCTCTCATAGGGTTGTGTTGAGTTCAATGAGCTAATGTCTGTAGGGATGCTAGAACAGGAGCTGACATACAGGATGTACTCAGTAATGTCACCAATTGGCACTTGACAAAGGTGTGCTGAAGGAAGGGATGAATGAATGGCAACATTTGACCCTTATTTCATCAAAGTCACTTATAAAAAGACCTGGCCATAGATAGGAAGAATCAGGGGATGGAAGACTCATGAGAAGCTTGTTACCTAGTTGCACGTGGAGGGAGGCTCTCATCCCTGCCCATGTTGGTGGACAGGATGGTACAGTTAATCCTGCTCAGCTCATGAGACTGTGAAAGGCAAGGGCAGAGGGGAAAACCTCCTGTACTGAGGAAAGAGGTGCCTCAGGCTGGACTATCAGACTCCACCAGCTCTGCAACCTCAATTATCAAAGAATATTGATGTGAGCATTAAAAGTAATAGAAATAAAAATGAAACAAGATGGGGAAGGGGCACTGGAGCTCTAATGTGCTTCCCAGATGCAAGAAGGGATCATTATTTACGTCTGTTTAGCCTTCAATTGTGCCCTTGGAAGTTGATTTAAAAATGTGGTGGTGGTTGTTAGGTGCTGTTGAGTTGGCTCTGACTCGTAATGCTCCTATGTACAATAGAATGAAACTGCCTGGTCCACAAAAATGTGATAGTACCTAAAATTACATGGACATATCATGATGTACCCACCAGATGGATGAAAATTAAAATGTCCATCAATATCAGGTATTGGCAAGATGCAAAGCAAAAGGAAAATAATGTTGTTGGTAGCACAGAAGTTGGAAAATGGTCTGACATGGTCTGGGAAGGTTGAAGATACATCAGCCTGGGAACCAGAAATTCCCCACCCAGAAATACCTCTGCAGGCACCTGTGCTCAAGGGCATTTGGAGATGAGTGTGGGAACTCATGGCAGCTTTGCCAGAACTCAAATGCCCACCAAGAGAAAAATGATTCAATACAGTATGGAATATTCACACAGCAAAATGCTAAACAGCAAAAATAAATAAATAAATAAATAAAAAATAAAAATAAAAAAGAATGAAGGAAGAAAGCCAACACACACACACACACACACACACACACACATATACACACACAACACACACAACGCACAAATAAACTTAACTCTAGGAAACAACATAGATCAACCCAAAAACATAAGTCTGAGGGGAAAAAAAACCCAGACATAAAAGAATACTTACTGCATGATTCCATTTATATAACATTAAAAACCAGACAAAACTAAACTATATTGTTAGGGCTACATAATTAGATAGTAAAGCAAAGAAGAAAAAGAAGGAAGCAATTATCATAAAAGTCAGGGTGGTGGTTATGTCCATGAAGGTAGGAGTGGGTTGCACTTGGGAAGGTCACCAGGGAGGCAGCAGTGTGTGGCAGTTGTCTATTTCTTGACTTGGGTGGTGGACATAAGGATGTTTGGTTTATAATAATTTTAATTTACATATTGTATTTCAAAATTAAAATAATTTTTGAAATTGAGATAAATGGGAGAGCTGAGGCAATATAAATATCTTGAAAAAATGTTCTAGAAAATAATTGAAGGAGGTCCCTGGTGCAGTCTCGTGGGGTAGAAAGAACATGAGCTTTGGAATCAGACACTTCTGCTTGAATCTCAGTTTACCAATCCATAAATGAGGAACAAGATATGTATCTGGCACAGATTAAACCTTAGCATGTCCTATCTATTATTGCTGTTGATGACATTATGGTAAATGTCTGTAGCAGCCAGTTTCCAAAGATGGCCACTGTCAGTTCCTTCCTCCCTATATGTTGGTGCCACCTTTCTGCCAAGAGGAGATGTTTACTTTCTCTCCCCTTGATGGCATTGCCCTACCAGAACATGTTTATTTCCTTGAGTTTATGCTGGCCCTGAGAGTATGTTGACCAATAAAACATGCCGGAAGACCTGCCCAAGAACTTAAAGAGAATTGGCAGCTTCCTCTTACTTCCTTAGGAAATGCTCCCTTATGGAACTTAGTTAGCCTCCATGCTATGAGGAAGCCCAAGCAACCACATGGAGAGAGATGCTCACCCAACAGCTGTTGCTGAGTTTCTGGTGGTGATTGGCGTTCACTGCCCCCCAGCCATATCAATGCCTCCACTACTACACATGAAACAGAAGAGCTATCTTGTCAACCCACAGAATCATGAAACATAATACATAGCTCTCATTTAAGCCACTAAGGTTTGTTTGTTTTGTTTTTATTTACACAGTAGTAGGAAACCAAAATTGTGTACATAAGGTAAGCATTTAAGATTTGTATCCATCGATTACTTGAAGTGAGATCCACCTGTAAACTTGCTGGAAATGCCAGGAATTGCAAAGCATCAACTCCAGCATGTGTTAAAAAACATTGCTTGGACATTTCTTTTTGGTTTCAGTCATTGTTGAGTGATGTAAGCAGTTAACACACTCGGCTGTTGACTGAAAGGTTGAATGTGTGAGTCTCCTCAGAGGTGGCTGGGAAGAAAGGCCTATGAGGAAAATTGAGGGAGGAACCACAATCTTCTCATCACTCTCCCTGGACACCGGTCAATGAAAAGGCATAAAGACCTAGGTGGAGGCCGACTTGCTGTTGTTATGAGCTCACAGCCTTCACCTTTGCCAGTCTGGAAGATGAAGTTGGGCATCACCTTTGTCAGCCTGGAAGGTGAAGTCAGGGCATGACAACCCTGGAGGGCTTTGGACCTTTTGTTGGTCACCTCAGGGTCAGCTCCATCTTCTCCATAACAGCCTCCTGTTAGGCTCTGCCTAGTAGTATGTTTATTTCTGGAAATTTCTCACTCAGAAGTCAGGTAGAATTAAAGAGTCTTGGTGGTGCTGTGGTTAAAGCCCTGGGCTGCTAACTGAAAGTTTGGCAGTTTGAACCAACCAGCTGTTCCACGGGAGAAAGATGAGGCAGTTTACTTCCATAAATATTTACAGCCTTGGAAACCCTATGAGGCAGTTCTTCTCTGTCCTATCAGGTCACGGTAAGTCAGAATCAACTCGATGGCAGTGGGTTTTATTTATTTATTTATTTGCTACTATCAGAGTCAGGAAACGCAGTACAGAGAACAGGAAGAAATCTAGGTGGCTTGTGAGATAATAATTTTTCTTGAAAGAAAACCACATGCCTGTCAACTTTTAAAATGCTGAATGAATTTTAAAAGAGAAGTTAGTGTTAAAAGATGTTAAACCTCATGTGCTCCAGTTATGATTGCTGTATTACACACCAGCCTAATCTTACTGGAGTAAAACCATCATGTTCATGCTCATGGGTCTGTGAGAGGGAATTCTGACAGAGCACAGTGGTGGCTTGTCTCTGCCTCCCCATATCTGGGGTCTCAGCTGGGAAGACTCCATGGCAGGACTGGCATTGCTTGGAGACATCTTCACACACACACATCTAGTGGTTGATGCTGACAGACAATGAGGATCTGGGCTGGGGTTATCGACCCAAGTAACTCCATGTGGGCTGGGCTTCCTCCCAGCATGGCTACCAGAGTAGTCAGACTTCTTAGCTGGTGGGCCGGGGCTCCACACAGTCTTGTGGGCCAGTAGACAAGGCAGAAGCTGAGCCTTGGATGTCATGCATGTCACTTTCCCCATAGTCTCTTGGTCAGAGCAATCACAATTGCACTGATATTCAAGGGGACAGGACATAGCCTCATACCTCAGAGGGTGGTAAGGTCACCATCTAGAAAATGGTGTGGGAAGGAAGATACTGTTGCATCATCTTTGGGAAATACAATTTGTCACATCATGTTAGATGCACTCTGACTTCTGGTTATTGGCCAATTGGATAGATTTATTTATTGATCCTTCCATCTTTATCTATCTATCATCTATTTGTCTGTCTGTCTATCTATCTATCATCTATCTATCTATCTATCTATCTATCTATCTACCTGTGGTAGTTAAGGTTATGTGTCAGTTTGGCTGGGCCTGGTTTTGAGTGGTCAGGCAGCTGGTTGTAGTTATTCCCATGATGAGACTGGCAATCAACTCGGTGGAATCTGCTGCAAGCAGCTGAGGAGCTGCTTTAGGAATGTGGTCTGCTTCCAGTATGCAAGGAGAAACTTTGGGACTGGTTTGCAGCTTTTTGGCATGCTTGGACCCTGCAAGTAACTGAGTCTTCATTTAGCAGCCTGCCATGTTTCCTGCCGATCTTGGGACTGTCTCTGGACTTGAACTAGTGGCCTGCCATGTTGTTTGGTAGTATTGGGACTGTGCCATTGTATTTGTAGACCTTGGGCTTGTTAGCCTCAGCAGCCAGAAGCTGCCTGAGTGAAGAGACACTGTAGCTCCAGTGGGCCAGGAACAAGAGGCAGAGCTGAAGCCTAAGGTCGAGGGGTTTTCAGCCAGCCCTTAGAGCTGGCACTTTGACCTCCGACTTCTAGCCTCCTAAACTGTAAGAGAATAAACTCCTGCTTGTTAAAGCCACCCACCTGTGGTATTTCTGTTAGAGGAGCACAGAAGTAACCAAAACACTGTCTGTCTATCATCTATCTACCTATCATTTCTCTATCATCACTTTCTCTCTCTCATGTTTTTATTTTTCTGGAGTGATATGTCATTTTCCATTCCACATGCCCTCTTACTATTTCCTGCATCAAATGCTTTTAAAGGAATAGGTTTTCAGGAACCTATCGTTGGATCAGTCTTGGAAGAAATACAGCCAGAATGCCCCTTAGAAGTGAGGATGGAGAGACTTCATCTCACGTACTTTGAACATGTTTTCAGGAGGGTCCAGTCCCGGGAGAAGGACATCCTGCTTGGTAAAGCAGAGGGTCAGTGAAAAAGAGAAACATCCTAAATGTGATAGATTGACACAGTGGCTGCAGCAATGGGCTCAAACATAACAACTATTGTGGAGATAGCGGAGGACCAGGCAATATTTTGTTCTGTTGTACATAGGGTCACTGTAAGTGGGAATTGACTCAATAGCAGAGGACTCAGTTTTCCTTTTGCTTTTCGTCCCTTAAATGAACTGTGATATTTTTATGCATCCCCACCCTGCAGCAAGGTTCCAGATTGACCTGGGTTGGTTGTGTGGAGGTGATCAATTTGAGAAGGTTCAGACGCCCTGCACACCTGTCCTTTTCTGTCTATTAGCAAGTTGTGCACTGCTGTTCATTTCCCTCACACTTTTCCACCTCACCTCAAAATGACATGAAGGAATTTTAATTTGTTTCCAGCCATTTTCCACCACCCTTCTTGGCAGGGCTGCTCTGCCCCACTTGGGTCAGGCCCATCCCTGATTTCACAGTATCCCCTACAGTCCCAGCATTTCCTTGAGTCAAATGCATTATGGTGCTTATAATAGTTGCTAAATATGTGAGATTGCTGACTATTTTGTCAATTTTGCCCCAGGCTGGGAGGCAGAGGCCCACATTGGAGCTCAGGCTCTACTGGAGAGGACATGGTCTCTTGGGCTCCTGTTCCCACATGTTCATTGAAGAGTCTGTGCAGAGGACTGTGGGCTGGCCCCTCTGGGCCATAGCTGTGGTTATAGGAGCTTCCTTTCTCCTCTGTCCACCATCCAGAGTTCTAGGGGTCCAAATGGCAGGACACTTGTCCCAAGATGAGGTGCAGGGTGAGCACCTGCCCAGCACTACTTCAGGTCAAGGAAGTGAGAGCAGGACAAATAGTGTCAGGGCTTTTGCATTCTGGCCAGTCTGTTTCCAAAATAAGGCACTTGCTTGTCTTTTTGTGATGCTGTTATAGCCAACGAGTCCTCTGACTCTGAGCGGGATCTATCCCCCACCAGCAGGTGCTCTAAGACCAAAGAGTGGGTTTAACCTGCTTGAGTGAGATTTAAATAAATAAATGTCAACACACACACACACACACACACTTCAAAATCCTTGTTTGTAACTCCAGATTCCAAATATTTCATCCTTTGCTCCTTTTCTCTTGTGGTAACTTAAATAAAGATCACATTTAGAGACCAATGCTGATGCTACTCAGTTAAACTTGAGATTTTAAATATTTACCCTAAAGTACGTTGCTGGAAGAGGGTGGGGTATTGACAGGGCTAAGGTTAGGCAATGCTCAGTGCTGGGGTTTGGATACAGTGGCACTCTGTGTGTCGAGTCCTGACCCTAAAACTCAGCCATTAAATGTTTATAATGATGGTACATATTCAGCACATGTGTTGATATCATGCCTGAATGTCACATAGGCACACATGTGTTGTAGACTTTCTGAAGGCCTACTGGAGTTTGTACCCTCTTAAAGAAAAAAAAAAATTCATTTGGAAACAAACAAGCAACAAAACCAAAATAAAAACATCAAAATAGCAGCAACAAAAGTAACCTTATAATAATAGTTTTTAAAGTCATTATTAAATAATTTGCATAGATAATAATTTCCTTCCATTCAAAGAAAATACATGAAACAAGGCCAAAGGTGATTGAGGATCAAAAGCATCACTTGAATCAATGTCACAGACCAAGTACAAATTAAAAGTGATGAGATGTGCATGTGTCCAGATTAGAAGGTGCATAACAAATGAAAATGCTGTCCAAAAAGAACACAGGTAAGTCCCCGTTCTGTATATGTGAAGCCTTCATGGAAAGTGATAAGTTGCATTTTCAAAACAAGTAATAAAGAACAGAAATAGATAATTGATAAAAGAGGAAATATCAGTGAATACTTATGGAATCTTTTGACTTCTCTACAAAGAGAATTCTGGTTGGTGCAAATGGTTAATGCACTTGGCTGCTAACTGAAAAGTTAGAGGTTGGAGTCTATGCAGAGCTACCTCGGAAGAACATCTTGGCGACCTACCTCCAAAAATCCGCCGTTGAAACTCTGTTATTATTAGGTGCTATCAAGTCAATTCTGACTCACAGCAACACCTGTGACAGAGTAGAACTGCCCTATGGGCTTTCTAGGCTGCTGTATCTTCGGGAGCAGATCACTAAGCCTTTCTCCCACAGAGTGGTTGAGTGGATTCAAACCACCAACATTTGGGTTAGCAGCTGAGTGCTTAGCTGTTTACACCACCAGGGATCCTTTGAAAACCCTAGAAGAACAATTCTACTCTGACACACATGAGGTGACCATGAGTCAAAGTCAACTCAACTCAACTTTGAACTCTTCACCTAGGTGTCTATTCATTTGCATAATTATGCACCCCATATCTTTGAGCATCTCTGTGTGCCCGCCCTCCACTAGGAATAATGGGAGGCACTCAAAATAATAAGATGCCAAGTGTTAGTCCTAAAAGATCTTACAGGAGTTGGGGAGATGGGCAGAGAGAGTTGGCCAGTGAAATCATGTCACAGAGGATTTCATACAACTTATGGAGCATCAGGAGCTGGATAAGAACTTAGAACCACTAAGCCTGGTGTGTCCCAAATGCTGCCAGTTGGGGTGATGTCTCCATGGAGTACAGTGATACAAAATACAAAAGGGCAATATGCCAAGTATTTCATAAACCTATATTTATTGTTTTCAGCCCTATCCTTTATTCTGAGATTATGTCTTCCTGCTGCCATGAGATACATATAATCTTGACATGACATGCTATTGCCATCAAGTTGGATCCAACTCATAGTGACCCCTCCTTGGGTTTCTGAGGTGGTATCACTATGGAAGTAGAATGCCCAATCTTCCTTCCGAGGACTGGCTGGTGGGTTTGAACCTCCAGCCTTCTGGTCAGCAGTCAAATGCCTTAGGCACTATGTTGACAACCCTAGGTCCCCTTCCAGTTTGTTATTTTGTTAATTTACTAATTGATAAAATCCCCCAGTCTGGGAGCCCTCTCCCCAGAGGTACAGAGGTGAGGACTTTAAGACTGGGATAAGGGCAGACACTTAGCCAAGGCCAAATGGGCACTCTGGGCTGAGCAGAATGATGGGACTCTCCCATGAGACCCTGGGTCTTCCCTGAACCCTCTCTTTGACCTTGGAGCACCCAAGAAGGTATGAGGAGGGCAATTACAGGTGATCGGCACAGGTGGCAGGTGTAGGCTGTCCTGGAAGAAACAGCTGGCCATGCCTTCATCACCACCCTGGCTTTCCTCTTGGCTGCTCTCACTGCAGGTAACACTTGTGACCTCTGTGTCCTTACACCCTAAGACAGGCATGGAGGGTGGGGTGGATGGATGGGGCCACCATTTACTTAAATGAAATAGGAGGTTGGCCAGTTAGAACTTTAGAGAAGTCTGAACTGATTGGCTCTTTTAAGACTAGTATTATGGCTTGGAGAGCATATTGGGGATGATGAAAAGGTGCATGACAATTATGGAACATTATCTCTTTAAAGGACCAGGTGCACTAAAGGATTGGATCTGTTTCCTACTCAGTATGAGTAGTCAGGAGAGGTTTCTAAGAGTATGCCAAATGTTTTCTCAGACATTTCAAAACTCTCCCTGGCAGTGGTCCTGGTGACATTAATTTACATTGTCCAGGAGGAAATGTTTGTTACCAAAAGGCTGCAGGTTTGCAAAGTCAGAATCAGCGTCACCCAAATCAGTGAGTGGTGGACGGTTTTGTTTTGTGTTGCTTTTATGAATAGGATCCCTTTTGGGGTTAGATTGCAGTAAAGCATCTTTAAAGCAAGAACTCTGGGATCAGAAAACTTCCTCTATGTGGCCTTGGAGAATCATTTCCATGCCCCACACCAATGTTTTCATTTGTGAAATGAAACAGTAACACTGTGGACCATGTGGCTAGGACCTGATGGATGTTTACTGAGCCCCTACCTCAGTCAGGCCCTCAGTCAGTAGAGCCGTTATTGTTGTCATGATGACTCTTGCTTACATGGAATCTCCAGTCTCTCTGAGCAGGCAGCCATTCATTGATGACTTTCTGTTCACCCCATATCCCAAACCCTTGACTGATGTTGGGCAGAATGCCCTTATGCATGCTTATACAGCCCCTGCTCTTCCAGGACAGAGAACTGTGCTGGATGTGACTGCTGCTGGAGAAATAGGCCCACCAGACTACAGGGTGCTGCCTTCTGGGCCTAACAGGGAATAAGAATTGGATAAAGATTGGTTGAACATCTCTGAGGTCTCTGAGGCTCTTCATAGAACTGGGGGATGGGGAAGGGTCATGGGTTGAAGGTCTGTTACCCATCCCCAGCTCTGTGCATGAGAACAGGGCACTAGCAGAGCTGTGGCACCAGGTATTTCCCACTTTTTCTTGTGCCCTTAGCCTTCCATAGTGATGCTTTTCTGTGCAATCAATTGCAAGCAAAGACCACCTTTTGTATGCAGACCCCTGTGCATGCTGAGGGCACCAATGAGCACCTATCATTTTTCAGGTCCTGAGCTGGGTGCTGGGAGGCACCAGTAAACACCTACTGTGTGCAGATTCTGGGCTGGGTACTGGGGGGCAGCACCAGTGAGCACTTACTATGTACAGATCCTGGGCTGAGTGCTGGGGGGGCACCAGCAAGCACATACTGTGTGCAGATTCTGGGCTGGGTGTTGGGGGCACTTAATGTCTGTGGTTCCTGAATGCTGGGGAACACTTATCATGTGAAGATCCTGGGGTGGCTGCTGGGGGACACTTACTGTATAAGTCCTAAGTGTTGGGTCTGAGGTGCTGGGCACTGGAAAAACACCAGTGAGGTATATGGGTAGACAGATGGGGATCCTGGCCTCTCCAGTACTGTGTGAAAGTGCTGTGGTGGGGATATCACCAGGGGGGTCACAGGAGCATGGAGTGGGGAGCATGTCCATCTGGGAAAGGGGGACTAGAGGACATCAGGATAGGGGTTACCCAGAGGAAAAATCTGTATGCTGGGCAGGTACTGCCTCTTTTAACTAGCATGAGTCTCCTGTCTTCTGTTGGTGGGAGTAGGTTGGTATCACCAGTCTTGAGATGGATGAGCCCCTTGCCTCTCTCTGGGCCTCAATTTCCTTGCTGGTCAATGAACATCTTGCACCTGCCCTTGTATTATTAAATGAGGCATGACTGTGGGCCCATAAGGTGTCATGCTCTCAGTCACATTGTGAAAGATTCTTCAGGGTTCTGCCTCCCTCCAAGGCCTGGACCACTCTGTCTCTCTTCTCTCTCATCTCCTTTTGTCTCTCTTTCCTCTCATCTCTCATTTCCACCTCCTCTCTCAAAGCAGCTCACTTGCAGGGAAGACCTTCCTTGTATATCTTTCCCAAGAGATAAGGGGCAAGGGTGCCCCTGGCTGGCTCCCAGTTAGCCAGAGCAGCACCTTCCTCAATCCATCAAACCTTAGGATCACTTCTGCACTGTTTGACTTGGCTGTGGGTGGCTTGGTGAGCCTTGGCCCCATGGCCAAGGTAAACCTGCTTTGCCACAGGAATTTCAGACTCAGATTGCCCCCAGGAGACACACATGGCTGCAGAGGGGGAATCGGTGGGGGTCTCTGAAGTCAAGACCCATTAATTAGGCCTTCCCAACCTGGTGCCTCATATTGGGGGATAAGGTCTCCAGGGGAGAGACTGATGGGTGCCTAATGCCATGGCCCATGGCAGACTCTCCTTATTAATCAAGACAGATAATGGCATGGGGGGTGGGGGTGGGCAAAGGTGAGTAAGGACAGACTCTGACTCTGGTCTTTGGGGGACTGAAGTATGGGAAAAGACAGATTCATAAATGACAATGACATCAGGTGATTGCTGGGGTGAGGGACCAGACCATGGCAGTGGGTTTGGGTTGGGAAGGATGAGTAGGAGCTGAATTGGAGCAGCGGCCAGGAGGAGAGACCAGGTGGAGGGACCAGCATGGGTAGAGGGTAGAGGCATGGCAATGTCTGGGAGTACAAGAGATGCCGAGATGTTGGCCTAGTGCGAATGCAGGGATACAGAGAAACAAGAGGAAGAGGACCTCCTATATACATCTTCATGACTCTTCTTATAGCCCTTACCTCAAACACTGAGCTCCACATACTCCAAGCTCCAAGATTTAAAACCCAATCCATAAGCATTATGGTGTATCAGTCAGGTTCTGACCAGGAAACAGTAACCACACCACTTATATCAAACAAAAGGAATTTATTAGAGGGAATTGGTTATAAAGATGTTGGGAGGTTGAAAGAACATAGAGGAAACAGTGACATAACTCAGGAAGCTGTACCATAGGTAGGTCTGCAGAAGCAAGAGGGCAGAGGTGGGAAGGGTGTTGCCTGGCTACTGCTGCTGCCTCCGAAGGGATGTGGTGAGGAAGAAGCTGGCAGCAAAAGCCACCTGCTGCTGGTAGGACTATAGTATAAGAAATAGGAGGGAACAGGATGGCCTCTCTCTCCAAGTTGTACATTCTAATAATTCTGTAGTGATTCCTACTGACAGATCTCAACACAAACCCATTAACAAGGAAGGCTAAGAAATGTAGTTTTCAGAGCTCCAGCCATAACATCATAGAGCAAAGTATAGAAAGATAGATTTGAAAGAGGAAGAATAGATGAATAATAAGTATATACATTAAACGTAAATGGAAAAAAAATTCTCCAAACATAAGTTAAAAATTTTCAGACTGGGTAGAAGAAGAAAATCCAACTCTGTGTTGCTAATAAGAACAATCCCCAAAAATTAGCATATAGAAAGGTTGAAAGCAAAAGGATGGGAAAAAATATGTCATGCAAACACAAACTGTAAGATAGCTACTATAGCTGTACAAACAGAAGACAAGGTATACTTTAAGTAAAGACTCATTGCCAGAGATCAAGAGAGATCTTTCATGATAAAAGATCAGTTCCCACTAGCAAAATATCACAATTTTAAACTTGTATGGTGCTGTTGTAAGGTGCTGTCGCATCAGTTCTGCTCATAGTGACACTTTGCACAATAGAATGAGATGCTGGCTAGTTCTATGACATTCTCACAATCATTTCTATGCTTTAACCCATTCTTACAGCCACTGTGTCAGTATATCTTCTTGAGGGTCTTCCTCTTTTTTTCTGACACTCTCCTTTACCAAGCATGATGTCTTTCTCCAGGGCCTGGCTCATCCTGACAACATGTCCAAAGTACGTTGGATGAAGTCTCACCATCCTTGCTTCTAAGGAGCATTCTGGCTATACTTCTTTCAAGGCAGATTTGTTTGTTCTTCTGGCATTCCATGATATATTCAATATTCTTCAACAACATCATAATTCAAAGGCATCAATTCTATTTGGTCTTTCTTATTCATTGTGCAGCTTTCACATGCACATGAGGTGATTGAACATAGCATGGCTTGGGTCAGGTGCACTGCTGCCCTTAATGTGATATGTTAGTAGGTAAAGCAAGAACAAGAAGAAACTTGTACGTACTTAGGAACATATCTTCAAAAAATGTAAAGCAAAAGTGAACAAAACTGAAATGAAAGACAGATTTATAATCCCAGTGAAAGATTTGAACACATTGCTCCCAGTAAATTATAAAAAAAAAAGTAGTAAGGGAATATATGCTTTGAACAATCCAGTTGATCAATATGACTTTATTGACATATATACAACTTACCTGAGCACTGAAAAATGCACATATTTTAATGGTGTGCTTGGAACATTTACCAAAACTTATCATAAGGTGGGCCATGGCCATATTTCAACAAAATTCTGTGTTTGAAATAACACAGAATATATTCCTTCACAACAGTTGAATTGACCTATTGTTGTTAGGGGCCATTGAGTTAGTTCTGACTCATAGTGACCAAATAATCCGAGAAACTGGACTATATGAAGAAAAACGTGGTATCAGGATTGGAGGAAGAATCATTAACAACCTGAGATATGCAGACAATACAACTTTGCTTGCTGAAAGTGAGGATGACTTAAGGCACCTACTGATGAAGGTTGAAGAATACAGTCTGCAGTATGGATTACATCTCAGCATAAAGAAAACGGAAGTCCTCACAACTGGACCAATGAGCAGCATCACAATGAGTGGAGAGAAGATGAGGTTGTCAAGGAATTCATGTTGCTTGTTTCTACAACCGATGCCAATGGAAGCAACAGTCAGGACATTAGATGACGTGTAGCATTGGGAAAGTCAACTGCGAAGGAACTGTTTCAAGTGCTGAGGAGCAAGGATATCTCATTGGGGACTAAGGTGCGCCTGACACAAGCCATGATATTTCCAATCGCCTGGTATGCATGTGAGAGCTGGACAATGAATAAGGAAGACCGAAGAGGAGTTGACGCTTTTGAGTTGTGGTGCTGGCGAAGAATGCTGAAAGTACCGTGGACTGCTAAAAGAACTAACAGATCTGTCCTGGAGGAAGTGCAGCCAGAACGCTCCTTGGAAGCAAGAATGGCCAGACTTCGTCTCACCTATTTTGGTCATGTTGTAAGAAGGGACCATTCCCTGGAGAAGGATGTCATGCTTGGTAGGGTGGAGGGTTGATGAAAGAGGGGGAGGCCTTCAAGGAGATGGATTGATACGGTGGCTGCGATGATGGGCTCAAGTATAGCAGGGATTGTGGGGCTGGCGCGGGATCGGGCAGTGTTTCGTTCTGCTGTGCATGGGGTCGCTATGAGTCGGAAATGACTCGATGGCACTTAACAACAACAACAACAAGTGACCATATGCACAACAGAATGAAAATCTGCTCCATCCTGCACCATCCTTGAAGTCATTGCTATGCCTATCGTTGCAGCTACTGTGTCAACCCATCTCAATCAATAATAAAAACATGATTAGAGAACCTCAAAATATTTGGATATTAAGCAAAAATAATTCTAACACACTCATGTGTCCAAGAAAAAAATAAAAATTGAACATTTTGAATACAAATGTTATTATGACATAGTTACAATTCTGGAATGCAGCTAAAGCTATGCCTAGAGAAAAATTTATAGCCTTAAATGCACATTTCAATAAAGAAGAAAACGTAACAATCAGTTATTTAAGTATGTATCTCAATAAGCTGGAAAAGTGTCTTCAATTAAAGCCAGAGAAAAAAGAAGGCAGGAAAATGATTAAAAAATAAGAGAGGAAATGTATTTAGCTTGTCTTTTGTGTCTCATGACTCAAAGTGTTCTTCCAAAAGTCATAAGGATGCTCACAGCAGTTCTTCTTCATGATAGTAGAAAAGAGTGAGGCAAAGTTTCAAGGGGATTACTTAAGGGTTCAAGAGGATAAACTAAGAATAGGCCTGCTCAGGATCAATGACTATAGGCTTGAAATAAACCAAATGTAATAAAGCAACAATTGGGGCAGTGGTGATTCAGTGGTAGAATTCTTCCCTGGCACGCAAAGATCCAGGTTTGATTCCTACCCAAAGCCCTCAAGCGTAGCCACTGCCTGTCTGTCAGGAGAGGCTTGTTTGTTCCTCTGATGCTGAACAGGTTTCAGTGAAGCTTCCAGACTAAGATGGACTAGGGAAAATGACGTGGTGATCTCCTTCTGAAAGTCAGCCATTGAAAACCCTGTGGATCACAGTGGTCTATTCTGTAACCAATCATGGGAATGGTGCAGAACCGGGCAGCATTTTGTTCTATTTTCATGGGATCTTCCTGAGTCAGGGGCAAACTTAAAGACGGCTAACAACAATACAAAACAACAATGAGAAATGTGGTGCAGTGTAATCTGAACTCATCCATTCCTGATAACCCTGGCTGTCATTACCATCCCAGTGCTACACACCAGGAAAGAGAAGCTTGTGAAAACAGTAGAGTTCTATTGGAATTTTTCTCCTGAGAGTCTTGGAGCCTACTTTAAGAAAACCTCGGTGGTCCTTTAGGAAATGATGAGCAGGATAAGGTGTCTTCATGACTCTGGATGAGTTGGCCCTGTGACCTGTTAGTGGACAGGAGCAGGCAGCCCAACCCAATCAAAGCCAAATTCAGCCATGTTTCTTCCCTGAGACCTTCAGCACTGAGTTCTCTATACAGGGATGCTTTGGAAAGAATTTTAATGGGTTATTAGCAAAATATCAGTTTTCAGGGTGTGTCTCCTGAGGACCAGTAGGAATCCTAATGTCTGGAGGCATTCTTGATGTTCCTCTCTTCCTGAACTGGGGCATCTGGGTGGGGAGACCTGGTATTAGGTGATAAGGATGCAGGATGTATTTTGTTGGTGAGTTTACATCTAAGAGGAAGCTACTGCTCTGCCCACAGGAGAATGTTCCTGAAGAGAAACAATCTAGGAATTAAAATGGTGATGCTGGAAGTGCCTTTTCAGGTTCTGCAATCCAGTCTCCATTTTACAGAGGAGGAAATTGAGGCTGCATGTGAGGGCCTTGTGTGAGGCCACACAGCCTGGGGGCAGGGGAGACCCTAGTGTAGGGATTCTCAGTGGGGCAATTCAGGGGCCACTGGCAATATCTGGAGGCATTTTTGGTTTCCAAGACTAGGGGTGCTAATGGTATGTATAAGGTAGGGTCAGGGATACTGCTAAATATCTGACAAGCACAGAAAAGTCTCCATGGTGTGGTGTGCTCCCCATAGACTTCTCATGGCCTCCTGCAGATGGGATGTGCTCTCTAGTAGACTCCTCATGGCCTTCTGTGGACAGGGCATGCTCCCTGTGGACTCCTTGTGGCCTCCTGCATGTGGGACATGATCTTAATGGACTTCTTGTGGCCTCCTGCAGGCATGACATACTCCCTGTGGACTCCTTCAGGTGTAATATTCTCCCTGTAGACTTCTTGTAGAGCCTATGGATAGGACATGCTCTCTATAGACTCCCTGTTAATTCCCTGTGACTTTCTGTGGGTGAGATATGCTCCCTATGGACTCTCTGTGGACTGTCCAAGGATTTTGCAGGCAAATATGCTCTCTGTGAATTCCCCATGGCCCTGCAAGCCAGGAAAGGCACCTAACCAGTGGGTGTGCTGGAGATATGCTCAGGTTGTGGGCTGCATTGAATAGATGGGGCAGCCTATGGCAGCATCCCACACCTCCCAGGTAGTTGCTGTGCACTGGGCATGGTACCCCCAGGCAATTTTGCCATGTGGGGCTGGAGGTGGGACTTTCATGAGGCACACACAGTAGGGCATGATTAAACTTTGCTACTCTTCCTCCAGATCCTTCGAATCCTGAGCAGGGAGCCCCATTTGTTGTTGGTATTGTTAGGTGCCATTGACTTGGCTCCAACTCACATGGACCCTATGGAAAACAGAACAAAACACTGCCCAGTCCTGTTCCAGCCTCACAAATCTTGCTATATCTGAGCCCATCATTGCAGCCACTGTGTGAATCTATCTCGTTGAAGGCCTTCCCCTTTTTCACTGACCCTCCACTTTACCAAACATGATATCCTTCTCCAGGGAGTGGTCCTTTCTGACAACATGACCAAAGCAGGTGAGATGAAGTCTGGTCATTTTCACTTCCAAGGAGCATTCCAGCTGCACTTCTTCCATGACAGATCTGTTAGTTCTTCTGAGAGTCCATGGTGCTTTCAGTATTCTTTGCCAACACCACAACTCAAAAGCATCAGCTCTTCTTTGGTGTTCCTTGTTCATTACCCAGCTTTCACATGCATGAGGTGATTGAAAACACCATGGCCTGGGTTAGGTGCACCTTAGTTTGCAAACAGACATCTTTGCTCTTCAACTCTTCAAAGAGGTCTTTTTCAGGAGATTTGCCCAGTCCAATATGTCATCTGATTTCTTGACTGCTGCTTTCATTGGTGTTGATTGTGGAACCAAGTAATATGAAATCTTTGGAAACATCAGTCTTTTCTCTGTTCATCATGATGCTGCTTATTGGTCCAATTGTGAGAATTTTTGTTTTACGTTGAGGTGTAATACAACAGTGAGGACCTCCAATTCACTGTCTTCTCTTCCCTCAGTCGGCCTGGTCTCGCCCCTTGATCACTGAGCATTTCTCTCACTCAGTAAAACACTGCCACCAGGCGACCTTCCAGCTGTCCCCTGACCTTGACGGGCCCAGCAGTGTAATTGGAAAGACCCAAATCTGGACACTCAGCCCTAGTTGGGAGATGGACAAGCCTGGGGCTAGGGAGACAGACAGAATGAGAAGCAAGAATCCAGGGTCAACATGGTGGCCTTGGAAATGGACAGGACAGGACAGACCAAGGGCCCATCAGGGGCTGGGATGGATGGGTGGTGTGGACAGGGGCACAGTGGAGCTAAGGATGGCCCTGGGCACTGGCTGGGATAATGGAGAAGATAGAGGGCCTACTCAGAGATGGAGAGTAAGAAGAAAACAAACAAGGAGGGCAAAGATTTTTTTTCTCATAATTTATTTTGTTTTGT
This sequence comes from Orycteropus afer afer, assembly GCF_000298275.1. Classification (NCBI taxonomy): domain Eukaryota; kingdom Metazoa; phylum Chordata; class Mammalia; order Tubulidentata; family Orycteropodidae; genus Orycteropus; species Orycteropus afer. Next base: position 857,862 of record NW_006922043.1, on the reverse strand, counting down.
TGTTGCTGCTGTTACAAATATACACAGCAAAACATACACTATGTGTACAGTTCAATGGCATTTATTACATTCTTCACGTTGTACAACCATTCTCACTCTCCTTTTCTAAATTATTCCTCCAATATTGCCATAAACTCACTGCTCCCTAGAGGCAGACAAACATTTGGGGCCCTGACAAGGCTAGTCTGGGGCATGTGAGTGAAAGGTATGGCAGGTGGAGTCCATGTGTGGAGTCAGGAGGAGGAGTCAACTTGTCAGCATGGGCATGTCATAGGGAGGCTGCCTCATGGTATAGAGGATGGTCCAAAACCAGGTCCTGTGGGTCCTCAGCAATGGGCCATCAGAAGACCCCACAAGGGGCTAAGGAGGTAGTCTGGGGAAGGAAAAGACCTCTTAGAGCCTGAGAGAGGGAGTGTCTCAGGCCTGGGGTGACTAGAAGTATGGAATGCCTCTGAGGATGCTAGAAGAACTAGTGTCCAAGTGGTGGTTCCATTCACTCCTCCTAGCTGCTTATGTTCTACCTCTTCCTGACGTGGCTCTTGTACAATGTAGCCCAGTATCCTCCTGCCGAGAACCTTTATAAACTTGACCACATCAATTAAACCCCAAGGCGAGACCTCGCTGTTCCACCTTCCAGTCTCCCAAATGTTCCTCTTATATTCTCCTGAAGACCTGCTGGGAGCCAGACAGTTACTGACTCTTTCCTACTTTTTTTCCCCTTCGTCTTTTGGCCAAAAAATGCTCCAGGATAATGAAGAAATCTATTTACAGTAGCAATATCCAGGCGGGTGCCTTCTGGAACAAATTAGGCACAGGAGAATTTCTGAGTAGTTTTTGCTATTGGAAGCCCAGTGCCACTGAGATGGGGTTTTTGTGAGGTTCCAGATCCACTGTGGCTGACCCATGCCTCCAGAGGCCTGGTCTCTGTGATGTGAAGTGGGCCTGGGTGCTGCTGCCTCACAAGGCCTACGCTTGTCACCGGCCACAAAACCCTTGGTGTGTGGAGGTGGCAGGGTGCCTGGCCAGAGGGGATTGGCACTTCTACTCCTTTAATTTTCTCTCTTGCCCTGTGAACAATCCATGTTCTGAATCTAAGTTATTTATATCTGGTCCTTGCGGCAGGCCCAGCAAGACAAGGGCTGGTGTGACTCCGGGGCCAGCCATTCATCTGATCCTGATCGGCCGACTGTGTTTCAACAGACTTTGTTTCCCTAGAACAAAACTAGCTTCCTTCATGCCAGGTACCAAACCGGCCCTTGGCCATGGGCAATGAGTTTTGGCTGCATTTGTTAGTGACCAGCCCTCCCTGCCCCCTTCCAGAACCTTCCATTTGGCAGGGAAGGAGCCAAGGTTTGGGCTGGCTGTGAGGCCTGCCTAGTGTCTCCTGCCTCCGTGGACGTGTGTGTAATGAGAGCCCACATCTGCTCTGACTCACTGTGCAAACATCCTTCTCCACCGACCTCGCTGCCCTCTCCCGGCCAGGCCTCGAGGTCCCCCTTCATTCCCAGGGTCAGCCTGTGTTTGTGCAGCACCAGGCCTAGGACTCAGGGTCTCTGACAGAGACTGCAGCCTTGGGGTACCAGGCCAGACATGAGAGGAGGGGCTGAGTGAACCAGGTCCTCTTGTCCAGGAGGCCCCTCCTGGATGCCCAGGCCACCTCAGCAACCTCTGAAATTCTAGGTTCTGGAAAGAATGGGTCACTCCACATCTGGCCTTGCTCCCAGGGCTGGGAGAGGCCGCTGTGGGTGGACATCATTTTCAAATCGAGTCACGTCCACGTCAAAAGCTCTGCTTTTGTTCTCCCAGGATGCCCCTGGAGATGCTTGTCAGTCAGCTGGAGGAAGAAGAATCACTCCTGAGAATGCAGGAGCTACAGAAGCCTGGGTCCTAATGGTCCTTACCTTCTACAGTCTCAAAGCCTCTCAAACCTGTGCCGGATTCTCCAGCGCTGACTTAATCCATGCCTAATCTACTAGTGTGCTGGTTTGAGTCTTGCTATCATGCTGGAAGCTATAACATCAGTATTCCAAATACCAGCAGGGTCACTCATGGTGGACAGGTTTCAATAGAGCTTCCAGACTAATACAGACTAGGAAGAATGGCCTGGCCATTGACTTCTGAAAATCAGACAATGAAAACCCTAGGCTCACAATAGAATACCGTCTGACCTGCTTGCTCTGGTCATGCCATCAGGGAGGATCAATCATTGGAGAAGGACATGTTTGGCAAAACAGAGGACCAGCAGCAAGGGTGAGGGAGACCCTTGGTGAGATGGTTCGGCACAATAGCTGCCATGATGGACTTGAACATGCCAATGAACCAAGAGCGGTTCATCATTTCTTTCTGTGGTACAAGAGATCACCCGATAGTAGCATTCTATCTGTTTTCATGTGTCCAGTTAGCTGAGCTACACTCCTCAGTGATTTCACCCAGCACTACAAGATTTTCTGTAGATGAGATTAAAGTTTGTGCAATGCAACAGGGAGATACGTCTTTCTAGGCAGCACCCCCTCTAGAAAAATCTTAATGAAGTGTGCACTCCAGTGTTGTAAGAAAGCAGGACACAAAGCCTCATGGTACTGATGAGTCGATTCCTTGTAATGACTTGTGTATAGTAGATGTAAGTTAGGAAATTTATGTTGCTTAATACTGTCTGACCCTGAGAGTGGTCCTTTTCCGTACTTGAGCCTCAGTTTCTCTGTTAAGAAAACAAGGAAATTGCCTTCCACCCCTTGAGGGTTACCTTCTTGTATGGCTAGATCATCTGCTGACTCTTCGAAAACAGAACTAGTAACTTTTGCCTATCCCATGTTGTTGGAGTAGAACTGTGCTCCATCGGATTTTCAATGGCTGATATTTTGGAAGTGACTTGCCAGGACTTTCCCAAGTACCTGTGGGTGGACTTGAACCTCTGACCTTTTGGTGAGTGGCTGAGCATATTCACCATTTGATGACAAGACTCTGCAACTTCCCCTCTCCGGGCCTTACTGATTGTTTTATATATGACTCACTACGCAGTGCTTGTGCTTATTTGAGGAGGAATTTTACTCTGGGAACCTCAGAATGCCCCTAGAAGGAGTTTGAGGCCTGTTAGAAAATTGTCCAGTCAGGAGTGGATGCTCTGGATTTGTGGTTGAGATGGGTCACAGGAGAGACTCAGATTGCTGGGAGACTTAGACTATGGCTAATTCCTAGCCTTAGCTAGACATCCTGATGCCCACTCCCTAGAGAGTGTGGGTAAGGAAGTCACCTGGCCAGCCTCTGACAGCTTGAAGGTGTCCCTCCCACAATGCTGTCACCGGCCTGGCTCCTGTGAGCCCCAACACCCCATCTGGGGCAGGCCCCAAACCTCAGCCTGCTTTGATTCTGCAACTTTTTCCAAACCCTAAGCATGATTCACGTCTCAGACCGATTTAATGGAATTTCTGCACACAGAGCTGAGTCTCTGTCTGTGCTTCCGAGAGGTCCCCCAGCTCCCACCTTTAAGGCAGCCTGCAAGAGAATGTGAAAACACATACCACATTCTTCCGGGATTAAACACTCTCCCTATCAGGGTGGAAGTCATGAAAAATGGCCTGAGTAATTCCTCACATTGAGGCTGGTTCTGTAAATTTGCTTCTATTGATTTTATTTGACAAACCCAGTAATAGTCTAAAACCACAGGGGAACTTGCAGTCCACAATATTGCCAATTACTGACAAAGACCACGGATTCTCTCTTGTTCTCATTACTGTCCTCTTTCTTCTTCAAGGAAATGAAAACGTCAGCTCAGAGTGTAGAAGGGACAGTCCCAGCCTTATCCTGTGTGTTGATACCATCGCCAAGTCTCCAGAACAAGGCCGCCCCTGTGAGACCTTATGATGCTAACTCTGTGATCTACCAGAGTTGTAAAGAAAGGAGCAGCTCTTGTATGGTTAATTGCTACTTGCTTTCTCCATATGATGAAAACATGCTGTTTTCTCCTAGGCCTTTTATCAGTCACACAGGACAATTGTGGGGGTGTTGATTATCACTGCCCCAGAGCAGAGCATTGAGAGATAAGGGCCAGGGAGAAGCAGAGGGATCCTTGGGCTCCATGTGATCAGAGAACAACAAAGCAGCCATTGTGTGGGCCACAAAGGGCCGGCTTTCTGTTCACAAACATGGAGGGCCATGGGGAGAGGGCCCAACGGGCACTCACCAAGAAGAACATAATGGGGAGAAATGTAGATCGTGCGCTTGGCCGGATTTTGCTGTGTCTGTGAAGGCCTAAAGGGCAGTGGATTCAACTTGGTACACATGAATGGGCACAACTGGGTAGTAGGATGGCCACCTCCCCAAGCTCATCCTTTGAGGCTGACTCTGAGCATGTTCATAATATATCTGTAGCATAGTCTGGAGATAGATTAGACACCAGATAAGTGTTTGGATGAACCAATAAATGAAAGAAAGAGAGAGAAGGAGAAAGAGATAGAGAAAGAGAAGGAGGAAGGAAGATGAAAGAGAAGGAGGAAGGAAGATGGAAGAGGAGGAGGGGGAGGAAAGGAAGGAAGGAGGAGATGAAGGAAGGAAGATAAGAAGGAAAGAGATGAAGGAAGGAGATATAGAAAGGAGACAGGAAGGAAGGAGGAAAGAAGGAAGGATGGAGAAAAAGAGAAGTGAAAGAGAGGGAATTTTCAATGGAAATGCAACTCATGTCTCTCTCTCTCTGCCTCCCCTCCTTTGCCTGGTGACCTCCCTTCTGGACTACTCCATGCTCCCATTGCAGGTCCTGGTTCCCTTGGAAGGGTTTGTGTTGTGTTGTCAACTGTTCTGGATACATGCTGAAATGAAATGATCCTCACTTGAAATTAGGAAGAACGATTGTACAGCACTTTACAGTTTGCACAGCCCTTCCAAATGTTAGTGTCTTCTATGAACGTGTGAAAACCCTCTGAGTGAGGGCTTCTCGTGTTACCAAAAGGTTACAATGCTATAGAAAAGGATTTGATTAATTGTCCAAGCCAAGCCACGCCAAATTAAGCTATTTCTAGGAGCTCAAATTTGGAGTAAGTTAATCTTGGAATTCAAATTCTGTTATTCACCCTATCTCAACTGATGGATCCATCACATCCAAGACAAACTTTGTCACTTTGTGTACATTGTGGAAATTTTACCTGTAGCCTAGTCTCTAAAGCTTGATTTTTAGTGTTTGTTTCATCATGCATTATATTCTTCAGATACAACATAATATATTTAGCCAGTTTCTATTATTGGATACTGATTTTATGATTGCTATCATTTTGCTAGTAATAATCATATTACATTATGCTTACCTAAGCCTGATTTATCCTTGGAATACAATTCTACAGAGTGTTGGAATATTTTTATAGCTCTAGACACATCATGACAAATGGTCCCCAGAAATCAGGATTCAATTTATACTTTCACCGTCAGGATACATTCCATTCACCTAACTCTCACCAACACTGTGTATTACCATTTAAAAAATCCTAGTGTTTTTAGAAGGTACTCTCCTTTTAATATACATTTCTTTGACTGCTTACAAATGTGAATAGTTATCCCCAAAATGTATTGAGCATTTTGTGGCAATTTCCTATTTATATCATTTGCACTTTTTGCTTTATTAATTTATTGTTCTTCAAAGGCAAGGTATATGATTCTTTGACTCTCATATAATTTCTGCATATTTCCCCCAGTTTACTTCTTACTTTAATTCATGTTTTATATATGTGTATACACACACACACACACACACACACACATATATATAATTTTATTATTATTTTTTAAATTGTGATTTGGGTAGTTTATAGAGCAAATTAGTTTTCCATCCAACAATCCACACACATTTTGTTTTGTGACATTTACTGCAATCCCCACACTGTAATAGCTTTCTTCCTGCTTCTTACCTGTGTCCACTCCTTCCTATTGTCCTTCCTTCCCATCCCCTCATAGCTTCCTAGCTCTATTCTTGGACAAATGCTGTTCTCTTGATTTCATATGCCTGATTGTTCTATGAGTGCATACCATTCTGGTATTACTGTTCACCTTCCAAGTCTGTCTATCATTTGGCTGACAGCTGAGTCATGGGAGTTAAGGTCAGTTGCTAGCTTGAAGGGTGTCAAAAGGGCCATAGTCTCAGGGATTCTACCAATCCCCAAGTCCTCATCAGATCAGCAAGCCTGGTCTTTCTTATGATTTTGAGCTTTGTTCCACATTCCCCCTCACTCTATCCAGCACCTCCTATTGTGAACCCTTTCAGAGTACTCAGCAATGGTAGCTGGGCACCATCTAGTACTTCTGGTCTTAGGGTTGTGATGGCTGGATTCACATGGACCATTAGTCCTTTGGACTAATTGTTTCCTTGTGTCCTTGATTTTCTTCTCTCTTCTTTGCAATGGATGTGGAGAGACCAATAGTTGCACCTTAGATGGCCACTCACAAACTTTTAAAACTCTCGTTGCTACTCACCAAAGTAGGATATAGAACTCATGGACTATGTTACACCAATTGACCCTAGTGCCTCCCAAAACTATGGCCCTGAGCCTCCATTCCCACCATGTTCTTTTACTGATAGAAGCTTAAACAATTTTTACATTTTATTTTATGCTTTCTTCCTTTCCTTTTTATGCTTATAAATGTCTTTCTCACTTTAGGATTCTATAAACATCATTCTCTACTTCAAATCTCATTTTATGTTTACACTTTTTAGTGTGATGCTTTAATTCATCTGGAATCTGGGTATAAAATAGAAATCTAACTGAACATTTTTCTAAATTCTGAACATTTGTCCAGTTATTAGTTATTTATTGGAGAATTCTCTCTATCTTCACTAATTTCAAATGCTACTTCTAATAGGGCTTATTTCTAGAGTTTTACTCATTTTTATTGCTCTCTAGATCTCTTGTACTGTCTTGAGCTAGTGATGTACATTTAAAATTGTTGAGTCTTATATCATATCCCAACCTGGGGCAGTGCCTGTTATGACTCACAATTTTTACAAAAATCCTTTAGCTATCCTCATCTATTTATTTGCTGACATCAATGTCACAATCATTTTGTCAAAGTGCTCTCTTGGCAAAAAGGCAGGATTATCTGAGGCAAAATAATTGGAATAAGTAGGAGCACCAGCACTAGCCTTCATTATGCTGAACATAGGAGAGCCTCAGCTTCCATTTTCATGACCCTCCAGGATGCAAGGGACAGAGAAAGGCCAGGGCCCATCCAACGAGGAAATTCCAATAGAAGTCTATTGCTATGACTTCGATGACTACACTCAGTGTGTAGGTGAATTACACATACTCCCAGCATGTCCCAGGGCAGCAAGGAAACTCTCTATGAAAAATTTGGCACTAGGTGCAGAAAACAAATTCTGAGAATTTATAACCACAAGCCAGCCCTGGTTTGAGTCCAACTTCACACTACCTGGGTGGTCCAAAAAGCCTTAACCTGAAAATTTAGTTTAAAGTAGTACTTGACAAGAGTGAAGAGATTCACTTTGAAATCAGGCCTCAAAGAATTCCTCAAAGTAAACCTACCAAGAAGAATTCGATTCCACAGTCAAAATCACATTACACACAAGGAAATGGGGGCCCATTAATAAAAATCAAATGAAAAACAAAACAAAACGAAAAATCCAGCTACTAGAAGAATCAGATCTACAGGGCTTCACATATTGGAAGTAGTAGGTGAGAATAAGAGTATGCATTATATAAGTTTAAATAAATAAAAAGAACAAATAGAAAATGTGAGTAAGAAGCAAGAATGTGAAAAAAATGAAAAGAACCAAATATAGTTGTTGAAAATGGAATGCATTGCAACTGAAATTAAAAACTCAATGGATGAGTTTAACCACAGATTAGACACAACTAAAGAGAGAATCAATGAACTAGGAGACAGAGGTATAGAAATTACCCTGAATGCAGCATGGAGACAAAAAGAGCTGAAGAAATAAAAGAGAAAGAATAATTATGAGTGAGGATAGAGTGAGAAGGCTTAAATTACATATAATCAGATGCAAGAGAGGAAATATTTGGTGAAATAATGGCTGAGAATTTCCAAGAATGGTAAAAGACTTCAACCTTCATATTTATGAAACCCCTCAAATTTAAAGCAAGGCAAACAAATATCAAAGGCATTTTACATGTTACAAACTTACACTATTCCTATCAAGAATAGGAAAGTTCCTTATCTAGTCTTTAAATGGAAAATAATGTACACATTCTTTCAGGTACATGAAATCAAAGGAGTTTTCCTTGTTTTCAAAGTACACTTTGTGTAATTTGAACAGGAAAGTTGCCAATAAATTTTCTGAATGAGAAAACAATGTGTAACTTCTCACATCCATGCACATGAGATCCAAAGAATTTTACACGATCCAAGAATAGTTTGTATTATAAGCATGGGAAAGCTTGCAATACATTTTCTGATGTGGAAAAGAATTTACCATTTTTCTCTTCCAAATGTGTGAAGTTATAACAGTTTTATATCTTATTAAAGTACATTTTTTGTTGTAACGAAGGCAAAGTTCCCAATACATTATCCACAATTATCATTGTACCAATTCTCCCATGGAAGTAGATGAAGTCAAAGAAGATTTCATGATATCAATATTCCCAATAATTCTTTAAATGGCAAAATGATGTATTGTTTTTTCTATTCAAGTATCTATTCTTTATACTTAGAGACCAGAGCTCTAGTAGCGTAGTGCCTAAGGCACTTGACTGCTAACCAGAAGGCTGGTGGTTCAAACCCACCAGTCACTCCTCAGAAGGAAGGATGGACAAACTACCTCCATAGTGCTACCACCTCGGAAACCCAAGGAGGGGTAGCTGTGAGTTGGGTCCGACTCGACGGCACATAACAACATACTTAGAGACAAAAAAAAAGTAAAACCGCAGAACCCCAAAGATTAAGAGAAGATCTTAAGTATGCAAAGAGAAAAGGCAAATTTCTTTCAAAGGAGTGACAATTCGATTGATACTTAATTTCCTGACAACAACAACGGAGGCCAGAAGAAAGTGGAATTACGTCTTTGTTGGCAGAAAATAATTGTCTACCTTGAATGTACACTGTATTTTTTTTTCTCAGATGACATGAGCCTTCTACATTTGTTTGCCAACAGCTCGCTCCTCCTGGGAGTTATTTTCACAAGCACTGCTATGCCAATTATTATTTTTTTTTATATGTTGCTGTAAAAAAATTAGCATAGCGCATTTACAAAAATACTGGGGGAAGAGAATGGTGGGCAAACAAATGTGGAAGGTGTGTTGTTTGGTAACACACACACACACACACACACACACAACAGTATACCCAAAGGAAATATCATTCAATAATAAAGGAAAAATACAAACATTTTAAGACGAAAAAACTGTTTCTACAAACAAATCTTCCCTAAATGAAATTATAGAGGATGCAGAATGAAAGTAATCTCAGGTGACAGATAAGATGAAAGAGGAAGTGATGACCAAAGAAAGAGGCAAAGATAATTAAATAATAACTCTACAAAGAAATAAAAATATAGAGTTAAAAAATTGAAATAATGTAAAAGTCAGAAGGCAATGGCAAAATTTAGTGTTTAAACTTTTAATATTTGGGAGTAGAGTAAATATATCGACTGAATTTGAATTTTGAAAAGTTCAGTGTATATGTTACAATTTTAAGGTAGTTGTTAAAGTAGTAGGTACAGTGTATATAACTTTCAAACTAGTAATGGGAAAATTTGGAGTAAGGAAAGACTTGATCAATCCTAAGGAAGTAGACAAGAGAAGAAAAGAAACACAAGATGCAAGATAGATAAAAATACAAAATAATTGATGGGAACAAATCCATATAGCAATGATTAAAATGAATTATAAATGAACTAAGAACATCATTAAAAGATGAAAATGGCCAAACCATATTCTTAACATTCATTTATAAGCTATTTAAAAGAGACATATCTAAAGCACAAGGATACAGAGAGGTTAAAAATAAAGGATGAAAGTTAATAGACCAAGTATATGCTAACAAAAAAATGACATAGCTAGGTTAATATCAGATATATAGACTTTTAAGACCAAAAACAAAATCGATTTTACTATATTCATTTCCGAAAAATGTAAGACATTTATACTAGTTTAACCCCATTGATTCCCTCCATACCCTTTGTGCTATTATAAAAAGGGTGTGTGGGTGGTATCTGACCTCCTCTTACTTCACAAGGGGAAAGGAGCATCAAAGTCAACAGCCCAAGGTAGATTGCAGTGAGGAAGTCTGAAATGCTTCCACTCTCTAACCTTGTTACCAATTCTGACCCCAACCATCCCTCCCAATTATCCAATGATAATTCATTGCAATAGCCACACAGAACTCTGACAATACTCAGAGTTAAGGGGTTTACTAGGGAAATGACAGGTTACAACTCAGGATCAGGAAAGCTTACAGTTCTTTGATCAGGACAGGCTCTTTTCAGCTGTGTCGCAGGCACAATTATCTTTGGCCTTGTCTCTTGGCCTCTGCCCTGCTCAGGCAAGTGTTATAAAGCTCTTTTAGCTCCATGGATAAATGCCCAGAGGCACTCCACTCTGCCAGCAAGCCTCCTGCCCCAAAGCACTCAGCTTTTTCACCCCATGGACCAGGAAGCCCATGGCTCTGTCTTGTGCCAGTCTTTTAGTTCTGATGCCTCTTCTGCTGTGTTTTCACTGCCACTGCTTCTCGCTGTCACTCATCATCTCGGCAGCTCTCTCTCTCTCTGTCTTTATCTGTCTCTTGGGTTGAGGAGATCGGAACAGGGTCCAAGAGACATGCACCACTCCTGGCTCTTCTTTCTTGATGGTAGTGAGATCCTCTTTCCCACTTCTGGTATGGCTCATTTAAGCTTAGCAAGATGGCCAAATTGACCAATCTCCAGGTTAGGGTTCCATATACTGTGTTTTCACAGTCCCACCGCACACAAGTATGCCATGTATCAACCTAGCCAAACCCCTTAGAGAGCCACAAGCACCTCACATTTGCATAGTCCCACTCAGTCATCTGGTGGGAGTCACAAAGGCCATGGCTAGAAGAGCCATATTAATTAATTCACTGCACCTCACCTATTGTTGTCATATACTTTGCTTTTACCTGCATTACAGTATCAAGAAGACATTATTACTGATGCTGTCTTAAATAATCAATGTTCATTGTTATTTACCCACATTTTTACCTTTTTTGAGTCTTCTTTATTCCTTCCTGCAATTCTGTGATTCCATTTGAGTTTATTTATTTCAATCTGAAGAACCAAACTCAAACCAAACTCACTGCTATCGAGTTGATTCTGGCTCATAGCAACCGCCATTGGCTTTCTCAGGTGGTAAATCTTTACAGAAGTAGATTGCCCCATCTTCTTTCCATGGAGTGGCTGGTGGGTTTGAACTGCCAACCTTCCTGTTAGTAGTCAAATGCTTTAGGCACCGTGCCACCAGAACTCCTTATCTGAAAAACACCCTTTAGAATTTCTTGTACTATGCTAATAATAATTCTTTAAGATTTTATTTATTTATTTATATTAAATAAACACTTTTTTTTTTTAATTTGTGAAAAATATTTTCACTAGCTGTAGAATTCCATATTGGCACTTTTTCTGTTAAGCCATTTTAAAGATATTATGCCATTGTCTTTTGGTTTCCATAGTTTTGTTGAAAAGTCAGACAAAAATCTTACTATTGCAAATATAGTTTGTCTTCCCTCACCCCATCCTCAACTCTGGTTGTTTTTTAAGATCTTATCTTTGATTTTCAGTAAGTTGAGTATGATATGTCTAATACTGTTGTTGTTAAGTGCCACCAATCAGTTCTGACTCATAGCAACCCTATACAACAGAATGAAATACTACCCTGTCCTGTTCCATCCTCGTAATTGTTGCTATATTTGACACCATTGTGGCAACCACTGAGTCAATTCTTCTCAGTGAGGTTCTTCATCTTGTTTGCTGACAAGCATGATGTCCTTCTGCAGGAACTGATCTGTTCTGGTTACTTAGTGCTGCTCTGACAAGAATATACCACAAATGGGATGCTTGAAACAGGAGTTTATTCTCTTACAGTTCGGAGGCTTTAAGTCCAAGTTCAAAGTGCCAGGCTCTAGGGGCTGAGTGAAAACCCCTCAATCTTGGGCTTCAGCTCTGCCTCCAGCTCCCAGCCCACTGAAGATAGAAGCTTTTCTTCACTCAGACAGCTGCTGGCTGCTGAGGCTGAGAAGTCCAAGGTTGACAAATAAAAAGGCACAGTCCTGATGTTACCAAACCACACAACAGGTCATTAATTCAAGTCCACTGAAAGTCCCAAGGTTGGCAGAGCATGGCTGCTGAACAAATGACACAGCTACATGCAGGGTTCAAGCGTGTCATAAGCTAGAGATCATTCCCTAAGGTAGCTACGCAGCTGCTCACAGTAGATTCTACCATGGAGTTCATTACCGGTCTCATCATGGGGAATACTACATCCAGCTGCCCAGCCACTCAATCAGGCCCAGCCAAGCTGACACACAATCTTAACTACCACATGGTCCCTCTTGAAAACATGTCCAAAGTGTATGAGATGAAGTCTAACTATCCTTGCTTCTAAGAAGTATTGTCTGTAATTCTTCCAAGACAGATTTTTTTCATTCTTCTGACAGTGGTGTTTTTAATATTCTCCACCAATACTATAATTCAAAGGCATCAATTCTTCTTGTCTTCCTTATTCATTGTGCAACTTTTGCATGGATATGAGGTGACTGAAAATACTACGGTTTGACACTCAGAGGGGGATCTTTGTAGGAGATCCTGGATAGAGTGGGAGAACAATGTGGAATAAAACTCAAAATCAAAACAACAACAACAAAAAAAAGGACAAGGTTTGCTGGTCTGATAGAACCTGGTGAAACCCCTGAGACTATGGCCTCTAGCTGGCCTTCAGGTCTGGAATTGAATTCACTCCTGTGGCTTCCAGCCAAATAATAGACAAGCATGTGGGCTGAATCCTTACATCAGATAGATACACCCCTTGGTGAGATCAATCATGGGAGAACAGAAGGGCAGTGTATGCACAGGGAGACAGCTCGGGGTGGCAGGAATGCATGGGAGGGAAGGACACCAGGAAGAGGTAACTATGGGGAGTAAGTGGGAAGAGAGCTGTTGCATTGTGAGGAATTGCAGTCAATGCCATGAGACAAAATGTCTATGAACTGCTGTATGGAAAATGAATTTTCTCTGTAAACTTTCACCCAAATCACAATAAAAATTAAAACAAAACAAAACAAAAAAACCACCCAGAGCTATGGTTTGGTTCAGGCACATATTAGTGTTCAAAGTGACATCTTTAGTTTCTTAACACTTTAAAGAGGTCTTTTGCAGCAGATTTGCCCAGTGCAATATGGCGTCTGATTTCTTGACTGCTGCTTCCATGGATGTTGATTGTGGATCCAAGTAAAATGAGACCTTTGACAACTTCAATCTTTTCTCCATTTATAGTGATGTTGTTGCTTACTGGTCCAGTTGTGAGGATTTTCATTTTCTTTATTTTGAGGTGTAGTCCACATGGAAGACTGTAGTTTTTGACATTTCATCAGTAAGTGCTTCAAGTCATCTTTGCTTTCAGCAAGCAAGGTTGCATAAATTGTAGATTGTTAATGAGTCTTCCTCCAATCCAGATGTCACGTTCATCTTTATATAGTTCAGCTTCTCAGGTTATTTGCTCAGCATACAGATTGGATAAGTATGGTGAAAGAGCACAGCCCTGACACACACTTTTCCTGATTTTAAACCAAGCAAACAAACAAACAAAAAAAACTAAACTCACTGCCATCAAGTTGATTCCGACTCATAGTGATCCCTTTTGGGTTTCTGAGGCAGTAAATCTTTATGGAAGTAGATTACCAAAGCTTCCTTGCAGTGGAGTGGCTAGTGGGTTTGAACTGCCAACCCTCTGGTTAGCAGTCAAATGCCTTAGGCACTATGCCACCAGAGCAGTATCTCCTTGTTCTGTTTGAACAACTGCCTCTTGGTCTATGTACAAATTCCACAGCAGCACAATTAAGTGCTCTGGAGTTCCCATTCTTTGCAATGTTATCCATAATTTGTTATGATCCACACACACAGTCAAATGCCTTTACATAGTCAATAAAACCTAGGTAAACATCTTTCTGGTATTCTTTGCTTTCAGCCACAATCCATCTGACATCACAATATATTTCTTTCTTTCTTTTTAAATTGTGCTTTGGGTGCAAATTTACAGAGCAAAATTTGTTTTACATTCAACAGTTCATGTACATTTGATTTCACACCCTGATTACCATCCTCGACCATAACACACTCTCCTCCCCTCCCATCCCTGTGACCACCCCCTCCCTGTGCCCTTCCTAACTGTGCACTCCTGTCTGTCCAACTTTCCCTTATGTGAATGCTGTCCCTCTGGTGCCCCATGGTGGAATGCTCTAAGGGGTGCATCTCCCTAGAGTGGGTAAGTGCATTGCCCTAGGGCAGATGTTCTCCATGTAGGTCTTTTTACTGTCAGGCTGACAGCCAATCCTTGGGAGTGAGTCCAATTCTAGGCCCGAGGGGTAATCCGGGGCCATAATCTTGTGGGTTCCACCAGGCTCCATCTGACCAGTAATTCTGATCATTTTTGTGTTTTTGAATTTTGTTCCACATTTTTCCTCCCACTCTATTCAGGATCACCAGTCTTGATCCCGTCCCAAATGGTTGGCATTGGTAGCCAGGCACCATCTAGTTCTTCTGGTCTTGAGGTCCATCGTGTCCTTGGACTAATTGTTTCCAACTAGCTTTGATTTTCATCACTCTTCTTTGCTTCAGATGAGAGGAGACCAATAGTTGCTTCCTAGATGGCTGCTTGAAAGCATTTAAGACTCCAGTCGCTAGTCACCAAAGTAGGTTGTAGAACAAGATTTTTATGTACTACATTGTGCCAATTGAACTTGGTGTCCCCTAATACTATGGTCCCAAGTCAGCAGGCCTGGTGATTCTCTCTCTCAAGGTGTTTGGTTGTCTCGGAGAGGTCACTCCCACTCTGTCTTCCATTGCTTCTGTAAAGAATGTGGCTAATATTGTATCACTCATATCTATGTAAGATTATCTTCAGCTAAATCTATCTATCCTTGGTCTAGGCTACATTCTTGTTGGCCGACCCCCACCTGATCTGCTCAGTTGTCTATGTATTTATCTGTAGCCTGGTGTTTGGTGTTATTGGTGATGCGGTGTTGTGCATATACTAGTTTTTGCCTCTGTTGTCTGTATCTTATGTGTACGTTTGAGTCCTTCCTTTCTCCAATGTCATCATGCTGGTCACAGACTCTTTCCATATCTTTCCTCCCCTTACCCAAATCAACATATGACCCCCCAACTAGTCTGAAAATTTTCCTCCCCTTCCCTGGTGATCTACAAAGTGAGTTCTCTTCCCTAAGTAAACCCTTCTTTGACTTTTCACAATAATGGGCTTGTGCAATATTTGTCCTTCTATGATTGACTTATTTCACTCAGCATGATGTCCTCCAAATTCATCCACGTTGTGAGATGATCTGTGTGTTCTTCTTCATTATTCTTTAATGTAGCACAGTATTCCGTTGTGTGAATGTACCATAATTTGGTTTTCTATTCATCTGCTGATGAGCATTTAGGTTGTTTCCATCTCTTCACTATAGTGAATTGTGCTGTGATGAACATGGGTGTGCATATGTCTGTTCATGTCCTGTCTCTCACCTCTTTAGGATATATTCCTAGTAATGGAATCAAATGGTATTTCTATTTTCAGTTTTTTTAAGGAAATGCCATACCATTTTCCACAGTGGTTGGTTGTACTATTTTGCAATCCCACCAGCAGTGGGATTTCGTTTATTATTTGTGTTATTTGCATCTTCTCTTTCTTTTCCTTTGTTAGGTTTTCCAGTCGTTTGTCAATTTTATTAATCTTTTCAAAGAACTAGCTTCTTCTTTTGTTGATTTTCTCTCTCTCTTTTTTTTGTTTTCTGTTTCATTTATTTCTGCTCTGATCTTTATCATTCCCTTACTTCTGGATACTGTAGGTTTCTTCTGTTGCTCTTTTTCTAATTGTTGGAATTTTTGAGTTAGAGTGTTGATTTTGTTTCTTTCCTCTATTTTGATGTGTGCATTTATTGCTATAAACTGACCTCTGAGTATTGCTTTCTCTGTGTCCCATAGGTTTTGGTAAGATATATCTTCATTCTTGTTTGTTTCTAGGAATTTCTTTATTTAACACTTTATTTCTTCTGTTACCCAGTAGTTTTTGAGCAGTCTATTATTCAGTTTCCACATATTTGATATTTTTTTCTTTGATCTTATTATTAATTTCTAACTTTATAACATTATGGTCTGAGAAGATACTTTGTAGTATTTCAATGATTTGAATTTATTGAGGCTTGTTTTGTGTCCTAAAGTATGGTCTATTCTGGAGAATGATCCATGTGCACTGGAGAAGAATGTGTATTGTGCTTTTGTTGGGTGGAGTGCTCTGTATATATCTATGAGGTTGAATTGGTTGATTGTTTCATTGAGTTCTCATGTACCTTTGTTGAGTTTATTTTTTTTTCTCCAGTTGTTCTGTCCCTCCTTGAAAGTGGTATGTTAAAGTCTCCTACTACTATTGTAGAGTTGTCTACTTTTCCTTTCAATTCAGTTAATATTTGCTTTATGTATTTTGGAGCACTTTCATTGAGTGGATAGATATTAATTATGGTGATGGCTTCTTTGTCAGTTGATCCTTTTAGCATCGTGTAAGTCCTTCTTTGTCCCTTATTCTGTTTTTCACCTTAAAGTCTATTTTATCAGAAATTAATATTGCCCTCCTGCTCTTTTTTGGTTACTATTAGCTTGGTATATTTTTTTTCCATCCTTTAATTTTTAATTTGTTTTTATCTTTGTGTCTAAGGTGGATCTCTTGTAGGCAGCATATTGATGGATCTTCTTTTCTTATCCAATCAGCCACTCTCTTTCTCTTGACTGATGCATTTAGTCCATGCACATTGGGTGTAATTAGTGATATGTATGAATTTATTCCTGTCATTCTATTGTGTTTTTTGTTGTGTTGTTGGTGATTTCCTTGTTCCAAATCTTTTTCTGTGCTGAGCTCATTCTATTATCAATTATTTCTTCTCTTTTCTGCACTATTGTTGGTTTTGTACTTACTAAATGTAGTGCCTAAGGCACTTGACTGCTAACCAGAAGCTGGAAGTTCAAACCCACCAGCCACTCCTCGGAAGGAAGGTTGGGCAATCTACTTCCGTAGTGATAGCACCTTGGAAACCCAAGGAGGGGTTGCTATGAGTCAGATCCAACTCACTGGTACATAACAACAACACAACAACAAGCCCAAATATTTTTCTTAGTTTGCTTAGGGGGATTGTTAATTTCTTTTATGGTTACCCTGAAGTAAATTCTTACCTCCTTAAGTCTGGAACAGTCAGTTCTATAAAGACATTGTCTTGTGTTCCTCTCCATTTGGAAGTTTTGTAATTAGAACTTTTATTCCTTCTATTTGAAAAAACAAACAGATAGGGATTCATCCAACAACACTGATAGCCCAAAATATGATGCTGAGTAAAAGAAGTCAGACACAAAAGAGTATATACCATATAATTCCAATTATTTTAATTTCCAGAATAGGCAAAACGATCTGCTGTGATAAAATTCAGATCAGTGGCTACTTCTGGGGGTGGGTATTGACTGGAAAGGGCATGATGGAATCTTTTGGAGGGATATAGATGTTGATTATTTGATGTGGGCAGTGTTCATCTGGGCACAAACATATTCATTGAGATATACATTAAAGATTGGTTCATTCTACCCTATTTAAATTATACTTCAATATACATGCTGCTAGAAAGTTACCATATTACTAGCATTTAAAATAGTTAAAAATAAATCTTTAAAAATATGCATAACATCTTTTGTGGAGAAAACTGTAAGTTTTGTTTAGGATCTTTAAAGAAAATCTACATAAATGGTGAGATACCATGTTAGGTTTTCATAAGATGGTGCTTTTTTGCAAATTGATCCACTGATTAATGTAGTTACAATAAAACTCCCACCTGTGTGTGTGAATGTGTGTGTGCAACTTGGAAAGCTGCATAATTGGATATTTATCTAGAATATCAGGAGATGAAGGATGACAAGACACTCCTGAAAAATAACAGCACTGTGGGAGAATTTAACGTTCCAGCTGTCAAGAAGTATTATAGAATCAAAGTAAGTCACTGTTGTAGCATTGCAAACAAAATGGCCAATGGCATAAAACAGTGATCTCACAAAACAGACCTGAACCTTGATTTAAGACATAGATGGCATCTCAGAGCACAGAACAACAATAGCCTTTCAATAACTAATTTGAAGGGGATGAGCTATCTACATAAACCAACAGAAGAGCAGAACTTGAAACTCCCACGTCCCACTATTCAATAAAGATCTAAATTAGAAGGCAAAATGATAACTGTTCTGGTTACCTAGGACTGCTCTGACAGGAATATACCACAAATGGGATGGCCTTAACAAAAAGGAGTTTATTCTCTTACAGTTCGGGAGGCTAGAAGTCCAAGTTCAAAGTGCTAGGCTTGACCTTGGGCTTCAGCTCTGCCTCCTGCTCCTGGCTCACTGAAGCTAGAGGCATCTCTTCACTCAGGCAGCTACTGGCTGCTGAGGCTAACAAGCCCAAGGTTGACAAATAAAATGGCACAGTCCCAGTGTTACCGAACCACATGGCAGGCCATTAACTCAAGTACATTTAAGTCTTAAGGTCAGCAGAACATGGCAGGCTGCTGAACAATGACACAGCTACATGCAGGGTCCAAGCGTGCCATAAGCTAGAGACCATTCCCAAAGCTGCTACTTATATACTGGAAGCAGACTGCATATCCAAAGGCAACTATTCAGCTACTCCCAATAGATTCCACCATAGAGTTGATTACCAGTCTCATCATGGGGAATACTACATCCAGCTGCCCAGCCACTCAACCTGGCCTAGCCAAGTTGACAGACAAACTTAACCACCATAATAACACTCTCAGGAGATGATACAGGACAGTGTGTTTATGACTTTGGGACAGGAAAAGAGTTCTGAAACCAGACAGTAATGAATTTCATTAGGGAAAAAAGGGTGTCACTGACATTGAAAATAGGAATAGAAAACAGATCATTAAACAGAAGACAAAGAGACTGAAGGAAAAAGCCATAAATGAGAACCTGTATCTTTAACCCAAAGCCAAAATATGTCAGTGCTCCAAATCTATAAAGAGCTCCTATAATCAAAAAGGGAGCTCTGGTAGCATAGTGGCTAAGGCACTTGACTGCTCACCAGATGGCTGGCGGTTCAAACCCATCAGCCACTCCTCGGAAGGAAGGTTGGGCAATCCTACTTCCATAATGATACTGCCTCGGAAACCCAAGGAGGGGTCGCTATGAGTCGGGGCCGACTTGACAGCACATAACAACAACAACAACAATAATAAAAAAAAGGATAAATATATGAAGAATAATGGTCATAAGACTTAAGTAGGCACATGAAGCAGGGAGATGGAATAGTCAATAAAGATATAAAAAGACATACAAGCTGACTCATAATCAAGGAAATGTAAGTAAATCTAAAATGTTATACCATGCTACACATTTCATATTGGTAAAAGATGCTCTGGTGGTGCAGTGGTTAAAATATTCAGCTACTAACCAAAAGGTCTGCAGTTTGTACCCCCCGACCACTCCGCAGGAGGAAGATGAGACAGTCTGCTTCAGAAAAGGTAGATAGCCTTGGAAACCCTAAGGGGCAATTCTACTCTGTCCTCTAGGGGCGCTGTGAATAAAAATTCACTTGATGGTGGTGCATTTGGTTCAGGTATATTGTAAAAAATTATGAATTCTAATACCAAGTATTGGAAAGGATGTAAAACAGTGGCTTCTTATAACTGCTGCTTGGGATATAGACTGGCTTGACCAATTCAGAATTGGTCACTTTGGAGAACAACTGGGCTGCTTGCAGTGATAAGATATAAAAAACCACCCAAATATGCATCCATTCTGGCAGGGACTCACGAATTGTGTTATATTCATATAATGGAGCACAGATGAGTGAACCAAAGCTGCATTCAATGAAACAGATGAATATCAGAAATAAAATGTTGGGCAAAAATGCAAATTGAAGAGAAAGACACAGTGTATGATTCCATTTATATACATCTCAAAAACATACACATCTATATGTATAGAATGTAAACACGTGGTAACACTATACAGAAACTATTAACCATTGTGCCACTTGGGCTTCTCATACAGAAGCCATAAAATTCAGGAGCCTGGTTTTCTCTGGGAGAAAAAGAGAAGAGATGGGACTGGAGCGGGCACACACTCATTTGATGTCTAACCCAGGAGGATTCCTGTTATACTCAAGAATTGTTTACCAAAAATTCTTTTTCATCAATCCAATATTTAATGGAAACTTTTTATTTTTAAAAAATTTATAAAGATAAAAGCCAATTTCATGTTTCTGGCACAAACCTTACTTGGTTCTGGTATATTACTCTACTCATTAGGCATGTTATGGATTTGATTTCCTCCCCCTTGGTTCAGCATTATTTCATCTAAGTCCATGAGGGAGGGAGGTCTGCAGAGTTTGTGAGGTAATGCTTTGTGGGAATTCAGACCATGGGCTCTTGCACATGACATCCAAGTCTGAAGACTAATTTTGCTGTTTATTAGCTGTGTGAAGGTAACCATGTAACTTAACTTTCTGTGCCTCAGTTTCCCTTATGTAAAACAGATGATAATAACTATAACCATTTCATTCAATGTTCGGCTCATAGAAGTATTCACATGTTAAAAAAAATACTAAAAAAAGAAAAATACCTCACTGCTGTGGAGTAGATTCTGACTCATATTGACCCCTCCTTAGGTTTTCGAGGAAGTATCTCTATGGAAGTGGATTGCCCAATCTTCCTTCCAGGGAATGGCTGGTGGATTTGAACCACCAGCCTTCTGGTTAGCAGTCAAATGCCTTAGGCACTATATATATATGTATTTTATATCTATAATTTTTAATGTTACAACTTTTTTTGTTCTGCTCTGCTTTTTCTTCCAACCCATAGAATATTTGTTAGAACAGTTTTATGTTTAGAGAAAAACTGAGCAGTTAGTACAGTGTTCCCATATATACCCTTCCCTGGAACACTGTTTCCCCCTATTCTTCACATCTTGCATGAGTCTGGTGCACTTGATATGAGGGATAAGTAGATATTTATACACCATTTTCAACTAGGGTCTATAGTGTATGTTAGAGTCCACTCTTCGTGTTGCACAGCTCTGTGGGTTTTGACACATACTGAACATCACGTCTCCACTGTTTCAGTATCATGCAGAATAGTTTCACTGCCCTAAAAATGCCCTGTGCTCCCCTGTTATTCCCTCCCTGTCTCTGAATCCCCAGCAATCAGTGATCTTTTCACAGTCTCTTTGGTGCTGCTTTTTCCAGAATGTCATGTAGTTGGAATCCTGCACTATGTAGACTTTTCAGACTGGCTTATTTCACTTAGCAATATGCCAGAAATTCAAGATGGATATAGAAGAGAACGTAGAATGAGAGATACCATCACTTACGTCAGATGGATCTTGGCTGGAAGCAGAGACTACCAGAAAGATTGTTACTTTTGTTTTATTGACTGTGTGGATCATTAAAAATTATGGATAACACTGCAAAGAATGGGAATTCCAGAATACTTAATTGTGCTTATGTGGAACCTGTACATAGACCAAGAGGCTGTTGTTTGAACAGAACAAGGGGATATTGCTTGTTTTAAAATCAGGAAACATGTGTCAGTGTTGTATCCTTTCACTGTACTTACCTCATTCAATCTGTATACTCAGAAAGTAATCCAGGAAGATAGACTATATGAAGAAGAACATGCTATATGAAGAAGAACATGGCATCAGGATTGGAGGAAGACTCATCAACAATCTGTGACATGCAGATGACATTACCTTGCTTGCTGAAGTGAAGAGAACTTGAAGCACTTACTGATGAAGATCATAGACTACAGCCTTCAGTATGGATTACACCTGAACATAAAGAAAACAAAAATCCTGCAACTGGACCAATAAGCAACACCATGATAAATATAGAAAAGTTTGAAATGGTCAAAGATTTCACTTTACTTGGGTCCACAATCAGCACCCAAAGACGAAGTAGTCAAGAAATAAAGCAATGTATTGCATTGGACAAACCTCTTTAAACTGTTAAACAGCAAAGATGTTATTTTGAGGACTAAGAAGATCCTGACCCAAGCCATGGAATTTTCAATCACCTCATATGCATGTGCAAGCTGGACAATGAATAAGGAAAACCAAAGAAGAATTGATTTATTTGAATTATGGTATTGGTGAAGAATATTGAATATACCATGGATTTTCAGAAGAATGAACAAATCTGTCTTGGAAAAAAGTACAGCCAGAATGTTCCTTAGAAGCAAAAATGGCCAGACTTTGTCTTGTGTACTGTGGTTATGTTGTCAGAAGGGACTAGTCCTTGGAGAAAGCCACTATGCTTGGTAAAGCAGAGGGTCAATGAAAAAGAGGAAGTTCCTCAACAAGATGGATTAATGTAGTAGCTGCAACAATGGGCACAAACATGACAGTAATTGTGAGGATGGATCAGGACCAGGCAGTGTTCTCTTCTGTTGTACATAAGGTTGTTTTGAGTAAGAACTGAATAGACCACATCTGAAAACAACCATGTCTTTTTATGGCTTGATAGTTCATTTCCTCTTATTGCTAAAAAATACTCCATTGTATGAATGTACTGTTGTTGTTATGTGCCATCAAGTCGGACCCAACTTGTAGCGACCTCTCCTTGGGTTTCCGAGGATGTACTAGGATTCATATATCCATTCACTGATTGACAGACATCTTGGTTGCTTCTGATATTTGGCAATTATGGATAGAGCTGCTATAAACATTCATGTGCAATTTTTTTGTGTGTGGACAAATTTTTAAGTCATTTAGGTAAATACCTAGGAGAATGATTGCTGGATTGTGTGATAAACTGGGTTTAGCTTTGAAAGAAACTGCTGGACTACTTTCCAAAGTGGCTGCACCATTTTGCATTCTCATCCTCAATGAGAGTTCTTGTTGTTCCACATCCTCACTAGCATTTGATAATGTCAATGTTTTGGGGTGTAGCCATTCTAATAGCTATGTAAAGGTCTCACATTGTTGCTATACTATGCAACTCCCTGAAGACATTTTGCCCAGCCCCCGTGAGGAGCTCACCCTTACTCAGAATCATGGTGATTCTGTGCTTCTTACCTATGAGCGTCAGAAGGTCCATGAGGGGATTCTGTTGATGTAGGCCAAGGGCAAATGGTTCTGGGATAGGTTGTTAGTTCTTAGACAACCTTCAGAAAGACCTGGTCCTATTCTGCCTTGGGATACTGGTGTGTGGGGCATTATGCCTGGCTGCCATTTTGCAGTGATGCCAAGGAGGGAAGAAGACAGGAAGAGCCAGGCCTTTGAGTGCCACTGAACTGCTGAACCAACCAGCCCTTGTTTAACATGTCTTTGTCCTGAGACCTTAACTCCCTTAATGCGAGGCCTTTTAGTGCCCAGTTGGTTACTTTCTGAGGATTCTGCCTAATTGGTAGACCAGCACTGCTCCTGCAATCCCCCAACAGAACTGCAAGCCCTCTGCCCTGAGTGTGTCTGACAAAGCTCCAGCATCACTGTCTTCTGTCTTTGGTCTCTGTCTAGTATACTCCTGCCTGGAGCTTGTCTCTAGCTCCTGACTGCTGGAGCCCAGGAGAGGCAGAAAGGAACAGACCCTCTGTTCCTGCCCTATGGTCATCAGCCAGGGTGCCCCAGGAACTGAGAACTATAGTGCTACCTCAAAGTCCTCTTTCTCTCACCCGTGTTGCACTCAGGCAGTTTCCTGTCCTGCTTTCCAGCCCAGTGCTTTCATGAACAGCCTGCATGCTCACATGTGGATTTCCTCCTGCAGGGACGCCAGGCACTGGCTCCCCAACTGATGCTCAAACCATCTGCTCTGAGTCCTGATGGGCCAGGCCGGAACCCTCCTGGCTCTACTCATCTCTCCTTCTGTTTCTCCTGCCAGGGAAAGATTTGATATTTTCCATTTCCGAACCCATCGGCATGTGTTTGTCCTATGGCTCATCCACTTCCCTTCCTCGAGACTGTGGTACGTGCTTGGTCTGTGGTCCCTCCCTGGGACCCAGGGTGGGCATGGTGGCAGGGAATACCTATCCACTGCCTGAGTCCCCTCTCCACCTTGTTCAGAATGACAGTTTGGGGCAGTACTGTAAGCTTGAGGCTCCTGCAAACAGGGGATTTGGTTCTCTAGAGAGGGAATAGGAAGTTAGAAGGGCTTTGTCGGTGGGTCTTGGGCACTGGGAGGACAGCCTGGTCTCCTGGGATGGGGGGAAGGAGGGCAGGTGAAGGATGTGACATGAAGGAGGTAGAAACCTGGGGGAGGAGGCAGCACAGAGTAGGGAGGGCGCCACTTGGCCAGGGCCTCTGGGCCAGCACAGACCCTGCCACCAGTACATCTGGGTGTGGGTCATGCTCTCCAGCTATCACTTTGTCAGTCCTGTCCTGGGAGTGGCTGCTATTTGTGTCTGTGCTGGCATATGTGGTGATGTGACTGTGCCATCAGATAGTGGTTAGTGGCAGACTCAGAGTTCAGCCCCCAGGCTATCTGTGCCAAAGCCCTGCCCCAAACCCAGTGCCTGCTGACCCCTCTCCAGCTTCTCCATCACATTGAATTCTGTAATCTGGGTCCACTTCTGTCTGTTCATGGTGGGATTTCAGGGTCTGTCCTTGGTTAAATGTCAGCTGTTAACAGAAAGGTTGGAGGTTCAACTCTACTCAGAGGCATGTTGGAAGAAAGGCCTGGCAATTTGCTTCTGAAAAATCATCCACTTACAATCCTATAACTGTTGTTGTTTGTTCTTAGATGCTGTCGAGTTGGTTCCAACTCACAGTGAACTTACGTACAACAGAATGAAACACTGCCGGGTCCTGCACCATCCTCACCATCCCTGCTATGCTTGAGCCCATTGTTACAGCCACTATTCAAATGATAGCCTCTTGATCTATGCACACAGAATAGATTATGTGTTGAACACCAGTGACCAAAGACCAGATGAGTTGTGGGATGACATCAAGAACATCATAAATGAAGAAAGCAAAATGTCATTAAAAAGACAGGAAAGGAAGAAAAGACCAAAATAGATGCCAGAAGGACTCTGAAACTTGCTTTCAAATGGAGAGTAGCTAAAACAAATAGAAGGAATGATAAAATAAAAGAGCTGAACAGATTTCAAATGGCAGCTTGAAAAGACAAAGTAAAGTATTATAATGAAATGTGCAAAGACCTGGAGTTAGAAAACTAAAATGGAAGAAGATGCTTAGCATTTCTCAAGTGGAAAGGACTGAAGAAAAAAATTCAAGCCTCAAATAAAAATATTGAAGGATTTTATGGGCAATATTTTAAATGATGCAGAAAGTATCAAATGAAGATGGAAGGAATTCACAGAGTCACTGTGACAAAAAAATTGGTTAATGTTCAATCGTTTAAGGAGGTAGCATATGGTAAAGAAAAAAATGGTACTAAACGAAGAAGTCTAAGCTCTACTGAAGGAAATGGCAAAAAAAAAAAAAAAAAGGGGGGGGTGCTCCAGGAATTGAAGGAATACCCATTGAGATGTTTCAACAAACGAATGCTGTACTGGAGGTACTTCCTTGCATATGCCAAGCAATCTGGTAACTACCTGGCCTACTGACTGGAAGAAGATCCATATTTGTGCCTATTCCAAAGAAAAGTGATCCAACAGAATGTGGAAAATTATTGAACAATATTATTAATATCACTAAAAAAAAAATGTACCATTGCCATCAAGTCGATTTCAACTCATAGTGACCCCTTTGTGCTTCCAAGACTGTAAATCTTTATGGATACTTTCATACTTTATGGATACAGATTGCTCATCTTATCTTCCTCCCATGAAGTAGCAGGTGGGTTTGAACTGCCCGCCTTCTGGTTGGCGGCCAAATGTCTTTCCCACTGCATCACTAGAGCTACAGTAAGTAATATCACACGAAACTAAAATTTTGCAGACGATAATTCAAAAATGGTTGCAGCAATATGTTGACAGGGAATTTCCAGAAATTCAAGCTGGATTCAGAAGAATGGAACAAGGGATCTCACTGCTCATGTCAGATGGATCTTGGTTGAAAGCAAAGAACACCAGAAAGATGATTACTTGTGTTTTATTGACTATGCAAAGGCATTTGACCGTGTGGATCATAACAAACTATGGATAATGTTGTAAAGAATGGAAATTCCAGAACACATAATTGTGCTCAGGAGGAATCTGTATGTAGATAACCCAATAGAGCACAGTTCTAATGTGACACAGACGGGGCCACCAGGACTCCAGGTGGACTGCATAGCAGTTGGTTTTTTTTTTTTTTTTTTTTTTGACAGGTTCAGTAAATACCTGTGAAGGGCCAAGTGTTGGTCTGAGACCTTCTGGACCAATACTGGAGTGGGAGTGGTCCAGGCTCATGAGTGCTGACCTCTTCTTAAAAGTGTGGGGGTCATGGAGAGACAGGGAGGTGATTGTTCCCACACCCATTTGTGATGATCCCCACATCCATTGTTTTGGACATGGATTCATGTTGGGTCACACTAGCCCATGCGCAGGCTGTGAGCTGGGAGTGGTCTCCCTTGATATCTGCCAGTACCTCTTGTATGAAGGGGGAGGGAACACGTAATCTGGAAAGAGAGTCTGTTAGCAGATTCCTTTCTGCCTGACCCTGCTGAGGAGTGACGCTTGACCCTTGCTGGATTTGAAAAAGTGGCTCTTCATGAAGGCCAGACCTTGGCTGACCCTTCCTGAGGTGCACCAAGGGACCCCAGAGAAGCCCTGCTAAGAGAAGGGAGGAGGAGAGGCAAACCACCACCATCAGTGCATGCCCCTCATTCATTCCCTGTGCCTGCAGGTCTTGAGGCTCATGGTGTGGTACCTTCCCTGGCAGGCTCAGCAGGAGATGGCTCATGCAGACACTTGGTGGTAGAGCCCTGAAGCATCTGCAGCCAGAACTCCTTTCTCTTCTCTGGGCTGGAACTTCCTGCTGCTGACCCTCTACAACTTGTTTGCAGACTGGAGAAGGGGCTGGGCAGGGAGAAGCCTCTGGCAGTGTTATATTGGAAACTAGGGAAGATGGTCCAAGCCCCTCCTGTGTCACCAAGGGAACTGGGGCTCAAGGCAGATGTGGCCAGCTTCTCAGGCATTTGAGGGCGAGGGTGGCATGATCCTGATTCCTGGATTAGGGCTGAGCTGACACAGGCATCTTGGCCCAGGCTTCTCCTGTGCAGCTAGTGTGTGCTGAGTTGGCAGCTCTTGATTACACGTCCAGCTCCTCAGATTGACCCAGAGATCCTTGGCAAGGGGCTCTATGTCTTTGTTTTTGCTGCCACCGTGGCCAATGATCAGAGCTGGTGCTCAATAGATGTGACCCACAAACCCACATGTTGCTTACTCCTGGCATTTTTGTAAATTGCAGGGGGGGGGCATGTCTATACATCTGTCCCCACTAAACTGTCATGCTACGGGAAGACCCACTGGGGGCTGACACAGCAAGGGTTCAGTCTGGACACTCTGCCTCCAGGTAGGCCCCTGCAACAGGCCCGGTTTGATCAGCTCATGGGAGCTACTGGCCATCCTCATCAGGTGGCCCTGTCAACTTGCCCGTATGTCTCCTGAGCCCCACCCTTGCCACAGCTGATGTATCCTCCTGCTGACTGAACCCAGCAGCTGCCTGGCTGAGCCCTGACCATGTTCCTTCCGCAGACCTAGCTGCAGTATCCAGCAATTTTGGTTCTTGGCTCACTCTCCCCACTGACCTGCAAGTACCAGTTTGGAGGGAGAGATTTATGGGTGGGCATGCGAGAAAGAATGAGGCTAAGCTATAAATAGGGAGGCCTGGTCCCTGGGAGGGCCTTAGTGGCACAGTGGTTAAATGTTGGGCTGCTTACTGATAGGCTGGCAGTTCAAACCCACCAGCTGCTCCACAGGAAAAGATGTGGCAGTCTGATTCTATAAAGCTGACAGCCTCAGAAACCCTATTGGGCAGTTCTACTCTGTCTTACTGGGTCACTATGAGTCGCCATCAACTTGACAGTAATGGGTTTGGTTTGGTCCCTGGGATTAGAATCTCTTCTCAGACCAGTTTTGTGCTTTAGGGCTGTTGAGACAGGCCCTTTGGTTGGTCCAGGGGTCATGGACAGTGGGGTTATCTTTCGTCCTGTGGAGCATGGAAGAGCCTGGGTCCTGATAAGCCACTGCCCACAGGCTTTTCTTGACTCCATGTTGCACAGAGGGTGAGCATTCATACAGTGTGATTAACACTGGACACTAATTAACCACCTTTTCCTGTTAGTATCAATCCCTTCCTGGTCCCCACCAGCCCCCTTTATCCAGCTTCAAGTGCTTCTCAGGATGCAAATAGATGGGCCTGACTCCCACACCCAGGATCAGAGTACGTGGCCCAAGTGGGGAGTCAGTGGGCCATAACTGTGGGGCAGGAGCATTGGGGATAGCTATCCCCAGGTATGCCCCTTTCTGGCTTCATGTCTCTAGAAAAAGCCCCTGCCTAATCTGTACAAGGAGTGGCTTGCTCTAAATCAGGCATCAGCAAACTAGGACCCAAAGCAGTGGTTGTTCACGGGTAGATTTTGTTCCTCCCATGCTGGACATCTGAGTTGGGTTCTTGGCCAATGCACCTCACATGCAGCTACCACCTGTCAGTGGAGGCTTGAGTGTTGCTAGGATGCTAAACATGTTTCAGTGGAGCTTCCAGACTAAGATGAACTGGGAAGAAAGGCCTGGCAATAGTATTTCTGAAAATAAGTCAGGGAAAACCCTATAGATCATGATGGTGCTATCCATAGCTGGTCATGGGGATTGTGCAGGACCAGGCAGCATCTCATTCTGTTGTGTCATGATTTAGGGATTAAGTTTAAGGCAGCCAACAACATCAAGGTAAGGGTTGTGGGCCATCTCCAGCCCACCACCTGTTTTTGTGTGGTGGTGGTGTAGTACCTAAGGCATTTGACTGCTAACCAGAAGGCTGGCAGTTCAAACCCACCAGCCACTCTTTGGAAGGAAGATTGGGCAATCTGTTTCCATAGAGATACCATCTCAGAAACCCAAGGAGGGGTCACTGTAAGTTGAATCGACTTGATGGCAGTAAGTTTGTTTTTTTTGGTTTATGCACTAAGAAGGGTTTTTCAGTTTGTAAATGATTAGGAAAAAAAGAGAATATTTTATGATATGTAAAAAATACGTGAAATTTGAATTTAAGCATCCATAAAGTTTTGTTGGAATATGGTCTGCCTATACACTTATGCATCGTCTGTGGCTGTCCTCATACTACAAAGATTGAGTAGTTGTGACAGAGATGATATGGCCTGCAGAGCTGAAAATATTTACTCTCTGCCCTTTTAAGAAAACGTTTCTGGCTTTTCTGGGTTTGAACCTGTAGGTTGTGGACCCCATGAGCATCTGCTGAGATGCTTTCTGCCCAGAGAAAGACAGTCTGTCCACACACCTTGTGCACAAAGTCCAGCTAGACTCCCCACCATCCACCATCCATGGAGACCAGATTGTTAATTCCTGGGCTCTTTAGCTGTAGACCAGCAGGTCTCAATCAGGGATGATTTTGCCCCCGTGGGATGTTTGGCCATGTTGGGAGACATATTGGGAGGATGTTATTGGCATCTAGTGGGTAGAGGTCAGGAGTGGTGTAAAACATCCTACAGTGCACAGGACAACTCTCACAACTACAAATTCTCCAGCTCCAATGTCAACAATGCTGAGGTTGAAAAACCCTCCTCTGGAGAAACTTGATTCTAGCCTGAGTGTGAATCCATCTGCCTCAGAAGTAGGGGTTTGGGTTGTTGGGCTGTGGCAGGGGGCAAACCGGGGAGGCAGAACCCGGGACACAGACTCCGGAGAGAGACCCTGGAAGCAGACCCCGGGACACAGACTCTGGAGCACAGACCTTAAGAGGCCTCAGCAGAGCCCAGTCAGAGCTGAGCTATAGCCACAGGATGTTCTGTGTGGTCTGAGTTCTAAGCCCCTTGAGGTTCCTCTTGGGGTATCTGTATGCTGGGCACTGTGCTCTACCCTAGGAGCAAGGAGTACTGAAGGAAGATAGTTCACACTTTCACACTTTTAATTCATTTTACTGATGGTTGGAGGATAAAGATCCCATGACTGACTGACAGATAAGGACCTTCATCATTAATAGCCCCACTGCCCACCATGGTCACCCACAGCTTCTCCTTCCAGTGCTGACCCACATGCACCTTCCTGAGCTCACCCTTTACTTTTCTTTCTTTCTCTCTCTCTCTCTCTTTTTTTTTTTTGGCCTTTTGGACTCCCATTTACTATCCACAATCCAGCACAGATGTTTCTTTCTCCTTAAAGCCTGATTTCTTGTCTGTCTCTCTCCCTCCCTCCTTCTTTCCCTCCTTCCCACCCTCTCTTCCTTCCTCCATTCCTTTTTCTCTCTCCTTCCTTTCTTCTCTCCCTCCTTCAAGTCATCCAACCCATCCATCCATCTATCTTTACTCTCTCCCCCCTCCCTCCTTCCCCCTACCTCTCTTCTCCCCTCTTTCTCCCTCACTTCTCTCCCTGAAATTAGGCTCAGCCTCCTATTGGCTACACATACCACTTTGTATTTGTGTCTAACACAGAGCTTCTCCTGGTGTGTTGTAGTGAGCTGTTGACACATGTGTCATTGCCACCAAAAGTGCTCTGGAGAGCCAGGGGGTACTCTTTGCTCCACTTTGTAACTCCAGTGTCAAATGCCAGAACTGGCCCAGAATGGATGCTCTTCAGTTATCCGATGACTGAATGGAAATACAGAACAACCTGAGATCATATGGAACAAGTATATGGCTGTGGGATGGGAAGAGCGCCATGGGCTTGGGGTAATTGGGGAATGTTCCTTGGCGACAACCGGCAGACTTGGCAGGAAGGGCAGGGCAGCCTGGGCAGGAGGGAGGTTTCCAGGCTTGAGAGTGGCGGGGGCAGCCCTTCAGTCTGACAGGCTGGCTTCTGAGCTCTCTTCTGGGTCCCACTGATGAATTTTCCAGAACTCAAGTGAGTCCAGAGCAGACTTTGCAAACTCTGAACGGACAGAAATAAGCGCATGGGCCTGGCTGATTCCTTCTCAAGACACTGGTTCTGCATTCCCTTGCCAGCTCTCACTCTGCTTGAAAGTTATTTCCATTAAACTTTTTGGAGGGTTGAGCATGTTTTTCAGTGGACTGGGCTTACTCATGAGCTGTGTGACAATTATTGTGTTTCTAAGCCATGGTTTTAACACAGAAATGATTGGTGCTGTCACACTGGGTGCCCGGAGAGCAGCAAGCTATAAATGGGTTTGTCAAAGGAGCCAGCAGTGCATCACCTTCACCCAGAAAATGCTGAGGCCTCAGGGCTACAGATGGAAAGTGGATGGGACACCTGGGACCTGACTCAGAACCCTTACCCAATGATGGGAATGAGGGAGATCTTGGAACAAATA
This sequence comes from Orycteropus afer afer, assembly GCF_000298275.1. Lineage (NCBI taxonomy): Eukaryota > Metazoa > Chordata > Mammalia > Tubulidentata > Orycteropodidae > Orycteropus > Orycteropus afer. Next base: position 826,259 of record NW_006922043.1, on the reverse strand, counting down.
CCCTACACATGGGCAGTTTCCTCACTAGCTCTGGGCTCTTGGAGAATTTGGTCCTGTCTCCTCAGTAAAGAAGGTGTCCATTAGTTCAGTGTTACTCATCAAAATTCACCAGCAGCTTCTTAAACATGAACATCTGTTTAACCCAAACATAAGGATCTGTTTAGCCCAAACTCTTGGATCTGGGCTCCTCTGAACAGAATCTCCAGGGTTAGGATGCAGGGATCTGCATTTTTACCAGGTTTCTCAGCTGGCTGTAAGTCCATTGAGATCTTAGACCAACACTGTCCAAAGCAACTCTGTGTGACAATGAAAAACCAAACCAAACCCACTGCTGTTGAGTTGATTCCAACTCATAGCAACCCCCCATTGGGTTTCTGAGGCAGTAAATCTTTACAGAAGTAGATTGCCCAGTCTTGCTTCCATGGAGTGGCTGGTAGGTGTGAACCACCAACTTTCTGGTTAGCAGTCAGATGCCTTAGGCACTGTGCTACCAGAGCTCCTTTGTGTGACAATGGAACCTTCTATGTATGGTAGTGCTACTGTAACAGAAAAAACCACAAGTGGATGGCTTTAACAATGTATTCTCTTACCGTTTAGAAGGCCAGAAGTCTGAGTTCAGAGTGCTGGCTCTAGGGAAAGACTTCTCTCTCTGTGTCTCTCACTCCTAGAATGATCCCAGCAGAGGGACCCTGAGTCAAAGGACACACTGCCCCTGGCTCCTCTGTCTTGGTGGTAGTGGCTCTCCTTTCTCTGCTCCATTCTCTCTCCTTTTATCTCTTGTAAGATAAAAGATGTTGCAGGTCACACCCCAGGGAATTTTCCCTTACATTGGATCAGGGATGTAATTAAGGGTATTGCAACCCACGCTTAATCTTAATCCTTTTACATCTGATCAGTTTACTGCATCAGATCACATGGTGGGATATCATTACATATCTGCCACATTACATCATTATGTAAGTTCTAAACCACTGAGAATCATGCCCCAGCCAAGTTGACACAAATTTTGGGGGGAACACAATTCAGTGACATATGGGTTGTCCAATTGGTGGCCAAATGTGTCCACTGAGCCCTTGAAATGTGACCAGTGCACCTGAGGAACTGAATTTAAAATTTTTTTAAACTGAATTAGTTTTCCATTCATATTTACATAGCCATGTGTAGCTCATCGTTCCAACAGTGCTTTGTAGAACCACTGCACTGGTGAAGTCCACGGTGTCAGGGACCACAGACAAGAGTCTGGCATAATTTTACCTGTTAGAAAATCTATGTCTATTACAAATATTACTTGCTGAGCACAGTCTCTGGGCCCAGTGCTGGAGATACTTACATATGGGTGACCCTATTTCATACTTGTTGAACCCAGCAAGACAGATGCTGAACATCAGAAGGACCAGTGCATGGCTCAAGAGTACATGACCAGCCAGGGTTTAAATGGAGGAGGTTGTCTGTCTGTCAGACCACTTGAACAGTTTCCCACTGTGATATAGGAAGAATATAGTCTGGGTCTTCAAATTCTCTTAGAGAGATTCTTTCTGCAGAATTGAATGATGAAAATATTCTTCAATCCCTAAAGGAAAAATGAATCCCTGTCCCAAATCCACTGGCCAACAGGTCTACCTCTCCCAGTGTCTTCTATGTGCAAAGGGACTGCTGACATTCCAGAAGCCAGCAGATGGTTTGAGAAGAGTTGACACAATCTAGGCTTTCTCCCATTGAGGCCTAACCCTCAACATTCCACTCAAATGTGGGTCAATTTGACTGCAGTCCAGCGTTATTCAGAGCAGCATCTCCCAGCTCAGGGCCCACCTACCTTAAGATCTGCCCCTTAGTCACCCATGGTCGTGCCAGTGGGGCTGGGCTGTGAGGTCTGTCTGTTGACCTCCCACATGCTGGACATTGAAAATCCTATCCCCAGAGGACAAACTGTCTCTGTCCTTCCAGACATCATCAGCCAGTACAATTGCTCACTGGCTGAGGGTGGCGGCGCCTTTCCTGCTGGCTGACTCACTCTGCCTGAAGGATACAGTGATGGGGTACAGTTTTCCTGGAGCCTCAGCCTCCTCCCAAGGGAGAGGAAAAGTAGGTCAGCCCCATGCTTTAGGTGAGACATTGACCTTTGGGCCCTCCTGCCTCTATAGCTGACACTTCTCAAATGGACTATGGAGTCTCTCACTGTCACACCTACGTGGACATTTGAGTATAAGCCTATACTTGCTATTTTCACAAGTAGCAGGGCTTCCCCTGACTCTAACTTGAGATGACAAGTGGTTTCAGTACAGGGGGAGCTGGTTAGCATGACCTATGCAATAGAGGCATTAGAGTGTAGTGGTGGCAGAAAAACATGATCTGTGGAGCTGGAGGATGGGTTCAGACTCCAGCTTAGATGTTTCTTTACCCTTGCTAAGCTTCAGGTTTGCATCTGGGAAGCAAAGAAAACAGCGCCCACATCCTAGGATTCTTGCATGAATGAACCCCGATTTTGTGGATCACGTGCCTAATACAGGGCTTGGAAGATGTCAGACTATCCCTTGATGGGATCTATGCTTTGTACTGGCACAAACTATGAATGTGCTCAGCTGGTAAACCAAAAAGTTGGTGCTTTGAGATCACCCAGAGGTACCTTGGAAGAAAGACCTGTTGATCTGAAAAAATCAGGCATTGGAAACCTTGTGGAGCAGAGTTCTATTCTGATACACATGAAGTCACCATGAACTGGAGTTGACTCAAGGGCAACTGGGTACTGTTTCTATTCTACATGGAAAAAAAGACTGGACCTGTGGCTGGGAGCCAGAGGCCCCACCTGGGCCCTTGCTACAAACAATTGCTATAGTGTAGGGTGGTCTTGGCTTCCACTTATCTTTCTGTGAGTTTCTTGTGAAGTGCAAAAATGTGGGAAAACATTGAATAAACTATAAACAGGAGGAAAATGAAAGGAAATATTTATATTAATCGGATAATACTCGTCCCCTTACTGGCAACTTTCACTCAATGTGGATCTTCAGACAAATATAACCAGTGCCCCAGAAAGACTGTTAGTCAACCTAGTTTCAAATCCATCATTTTTTGTTTTAATTAGTTTCAAAACAAACAATAAAAACCAGCATGTTTTGTATCTATGATGTCAAATTGCTGTCTGAATATGAGCCAATCAATCGTTTGTTTGTGATGTAGCCCCAGACCCTGGGGGTTGCAGGGGCAGGGGATAGTGAGAGAGCTGGGATGGAGCAGTTCTCCTGGGTCAGTGCTTGCTTGCATGTCAAGTGGCTCAGCCGGAGAGCATATCAACTTTGAAGTCCTGTGACCTGATGCACATGAGAGACCAGTTGGCATCAGATACTGAAGTGTTGTTGTGGGCCAGGCCTGTGCACAGAGCTGCCTGTGTATCATGCATTTTCCCAGGAGGAGCCCTAGCTGATAAAAACAAGAGGAGGCAGGCACAGTGGTGACCGGCTGCAGAGCAGGAACAGGCTTTGTCTACAATGGAAGTGTCATCTTCCGTGTGAACATGGAATGACTTTGGAGAGACAGGAAACAAGCTGGGGCCTGGGAAGGGCCCTTGTGCTCTGAAACAAACATGGAGTGAAAGGAGAATGGTTTCCCCAACATCTGGCCAGTGTTACTTCTTCTCTGCTCTGGGCTCATATGGAATAACTGCTTTCCACATGATAGTTCTTCAAACATCTGAAGACAGCTGTCGAGGCGAGACAGCTTCTCGGGAAAGCAGATGTCTCCACAGGAAATCCAGGCTTTGAGTATGGATAGTGGGAAAATCCTGCTCCTCTCCTCCCCTAAGGGACCCATGCACCCTCAGTAGGTTCCAGGGAGAGAGAGTTTCTAGCACCTGGGCCTGAAGGAAGACGGACAGGACAGGTACCAGCTAAGCATGAACCAGCAGGTACATGTTTAACAACTGGCTCTTTAGGGGGAAAAGCCTTATGTGTAGTATCTGCCAATTTCCAAGTGTAAATGCTCTCACCACAGCTCCAAGCTGCCAACGTGGCACCACTTAACATGGAGCTGGAGAAGGATGGGCACAGTCTACTCTGGGAGCCAGGATGAGTAGCTCGTGCAAACACTGGACTTCTTCACATGTGGCGGTTGAACGACCTCAGGCAAGGCAGGGAGTCAGGGTCAAGACAAGGATGCCCAGGCTCTGCAGGAAAAAAGGAGAGGCAGTGTGGGGGCCTGGTTCTTGGGATGGGGGAAGTGGGTCCTGCCAGTCTGGAACTGTTACTCGTGTTCAGACTCTGTGTGTCTGAGGTAAGTATACTGGCCAGTACATAAATGCACATCCAGCCGAATGCTTCCATGGCTGGCTCTCTCTGGCCCAGGTGAAACGTGGCTGATGTTAGCACACCAGGTGAGCTTCTGCTCCAGACACTGCTGTAAGGATGTGTGGTACCTCAGCTGATCCTCAAGACAATGTCCATAGGTAAGGAAACTGAGCCCAGAGAGGCTAATTAGGATGCCCTGGTGTGTGATCAGCTCCCAGGAAGCACTTCTGCTGTTCAGGCTTTCCTTTTAACAGGTCAAAGGAGCCCTGGTGGTGCTCTGGTAAAGCATTGGGCTGCTAATCAGTAGGTCAGTGGTTCAAACCCAGCAGATGCTCTGTGGGAGAAAGATGTGGCAATTCGCTTCTGTGAAGATTTGTACCCTTGGAAACCCTATGAGACAGTTCTACTCTGTCCTGTGGGGTCACTATGAGCTGGCATTGAGAGCAATGGGTTTTGTTTTATTTTTAGCAGACCAGGAAAAGGATTGGCATCTCTACCTGGGGTCAGTGCACAAAGAGGGGACAGAAAAGGTGACTGACCTTGGCACTGGCATCCATAGCAAAGGTCTGGGCTGAGGTCCCTTCTCCCATGCCTTTCCTCCTCTCCCCTCCTTCCTCCCTCCATTCTCCCTGCACAAAATCGTCGCCACTGTCCTGCTGGGGTGGCGAGCAGGCCACTGCTGCTGAGACCTACAGAAGTGGAAAATCTGTGACCCCAGTTCTGCTGGCTCCCATTAAAACAAATGTCCTGTTGACAAAAATAAGGAGAACCCCACTGCTGCCTGGATGGATTGTCTGCGTTTTGCTTTCCTTCTGCAGTGTGAAACTCACTCCTGCGCCCCGTCCTGGCACCAGCCTCCAGGCTTCAAAGGGGGAAATTCCTCTTGGAAAGGGCTTTGGCTGGGTGCCTAGAAGTGGAAGCACCTCCCCAGGGGAGCAGCACAGATGCCCAGACCAGGGTCTCATTAACGTGGCACAAGGTTCTGCTCCCTGTTCTTGGCACAGAGCTCAGATTTTTCCAAGCAAAGAGGTGGGATGGTTGTGGTAAGCTTGGGCTGCAACGTCAGCACTTTCTGAGCTGGGGTAGGTCAAAGGCCTGAGATGGAACCACTGGGCAGTCAGCTCCTGGTGCCAGGGGCACAGAATGGCTGCCGAGGGGCCAGAGAAAAGGGGATGGGCAGTAGGCAGGGTGGGATTTCTGGCGGCTTTCTCCCATCTTTGCACTCCAGGTTCTCTGGATGGGTAAAGGAGTCCATTTCTGGGGGCTGCTCAAAGAATTGGCAAGCACTGGGTGGCTGCAAATAGTAGCCTTCATCTGAAAGGGCATAAGTCTGAAACCACAGAGTTGGCAGGGCCATGCTCTCTCTCAGACTGTGGGGAAGGATCCTCACAGCATCTCTCAGCTTTGGTGGCTGCCAGCTTCCTTAGCTTGTGACTGCATCACTTCCATCTCTGCCCATCTTCACATGGCCTTCTCATCGGTGCCTGTATCTTCCCCTTGTCTGTCTCTCATAAGGATGCTTGCCATTGGATTTAGAGCCTGTCTTAATTTACAACCAAAATGTAAAAACCAAACTCACTGCCATTGAGTCAATTCTGACTCATAGAAACCCCCGCTGGGTTTTTAAGGTTGTAAATCTTTACAGAAGCAGACTGCTCCATTTTTCTTCCATGGAGCAGCTGGTGGGTTTGAACCAATAACCTTTTGGTTAGTAGTCAAATGCCTTAACCATTACACCACCAGAACTCCTGTTGCTGTAACAGTGGTATCACAAGCAGGGGCTTTAAAGAATGGAAATTTATTTTCCCACAGTTCAGGAGGCCAGAAGTCTGAACTCAGGGTGTGGCTTTAGGTGGAAGTCCTTCTTTGTCAGTAACTGCAGAAGTCCCTTGGCATTCTTAGTGCCTATCTTCGATTCCCCACTCCCACCCCACCCCACCCTGTGTGTGTCTTTGTCTCTATTCCACTCTTTTTATAACTCAGAAGTGATTAGGTTTAGGACCCACCCATACTGCATTCTGTGGTGTGAGGTCATTAACGTAATGCAAAATCCTATTTCCAAACAGGATACGTCCACAGGTACAGGGAGTAGGATTCCATATGTATTTTGAGGAACACAATTCAATTGATAGCAAGGATTTTTATGTATGTAACAAGATGATCACCCATATCAAGATCCTTAACTTCATCACATCTGCCAAAGCCCCTTTCTCCAGATAAGATCATAGTCACAAATTCCAGGGATTTGGATGCAGACATGTCTTGGGAGGACACCAATAAGGACACCACCCATAGTATTGATTACAGCACTTGTCAAGGATGTGTAAGGTAGCCGGCCCTCTTCATAGCATTTGCTCAACACTGTGGGCAAGTTATGCAATGAGAATGGATAGTGATGATGAGGGCAGCTTCCGCCACGTGAGCATCTGCTGTGCTTGCTCTGGCTCTTCAAATATCTCCTCTAGGTGGACAAGGTTGCTGCTCACTCCGGCTCTGCTGTTGTGGCCTTCTGCCCTCTGGCCCTCAGTGTTGCCCATGTGGCCGAATGTGCTGGGGGAAAATATGAAACAGCTTTGAACCCAAGCTCAAGGCGACTTATGATGGGGCCTAGAGTGGCCCAATGGCCACGTTACTTCCCTGGAAGACCATGCTATGCCTTCTCTTTGCTCAGTTTCAAAACCTCCTGCCCATCCTCACTATTGGTTGATGAACCTGCTTCTTATTTCAATGGGGATAGAAGCAGCAGTTTTGGGGCTGCCCAGTTTCACGACCCTGCCTGTATGCATGCTCTAAGCCCTGCCTTCCTGTAATGAATGTGGTGAGTGTCTTTGCTTGCTCTTGGATGAATGGGGTAGGGAGCCGTGCAGAGCAGCCTGTTGTTATCATTGCTCTGCTGCCCCATGTATACCTTAGAGTGCCCCAGGCTGCCAGCTGCAGAAACCCCGTGGAGCTCTGGCTTCACTTGCCTCTGTAGCTGAGACCCTTCGGTTTGAGTCACTGCCCCCAACAGGGGAGAGCTTCCTGGGCAGAGTTGGCTGTGTCCACCAGATTCCCCTACAGGGCCTGGCAGTAGAATGGTTCAGGGGCAGAACTGGTCACTGGGGGACCAGCTGAGCTTCCAGTTCCATCTTGTCTCCCTGGGCCTGTGTCCCTTCTTCCAAAGCCTGGAGTTGAGGCAGCAGGTGGACAGGTTTCCCTGCTCAACCTGTGTTCCTGACAGCATTGAGGGCTAGCCCAGGCCCAGAGCCTATTCCCAAGGGCACTCCATTGGCCAAGAAAGGGATTGTGTCACTGGGCCAGGTCACCTAATGGCTCCCTACATCCCCCCAAGCTCTGTCCCTGACTGGTCCTGCTCACCTGACCCAGAGCTCTTAGACAGCCTCAGTGTCCTAGAGTTGCTATAACAAATAGCCACAACCTTGGTGGCTTAAAACAACAGAAGTGTATCCTGGGGGCCAGAAGTCCACATCAAGGTATTGGCAGAAGCCTCTAGGTGAGGGTACTCCCTTGTCTCCTTCTGTTGCTGCTGGCTCCCAGCATTCCTTGGCTTGTGGCCCATCATTCTCATCTCTGCTCTGTCTTCACATGGCCTCCTTCTTCATGTCTGTGTCTCTCTTCTAATGTCTGTTACAAGAACATTGGTCTTTGGATGGAGGGCCTACCTGAATGACCCAGGATGACATCATCTAGAGAGCTTTAATTAATGACATCTGAAGAGATCCTTATTCCAAGTAAGACCATAGTCCCAGGTTCTAGGGATTAGCATGTGGACATAGCTTTGGGATCCATTATCAAGTTACCACAGTCAGACCTACCTAGGGTCCCCCAACATTCGTACCTCCCTCTAGGCCTCCCAGTGCCCCTGCCCTGCTCTCCATCAGGCCCTGGGTTGCAATTACAGATCTGGTCAATACCAAAGAACATGTCCCTGGGGTGGCCAGTCTGGGAAGGGGATCCTGGCCCTCCACTTGGGAACTCTACAACTTCATGACCCATTTGTAAATGTTCTGGTGTGAATGCTCACCTACAAAAGGGTGCCAACAGAGATCAAAAGAAGGTGTTAGGGCAGCTGGCATGTGCTGGGCTCTCAACAACATGGCGGACACCCTTCTCTTGGTGCTGCTCTGAGCTGTGGGCCTCCACCCAGCAGCTCAACTTGTGGAGCACTTGCAACCATTTGGAGAAGCCATGAATTTATCTGTTGAGCTGAACCACAGTTTGGGAGACTCACTTTCAATTCTATATTATTTTTTGCTTCCTCTTATGGGAGAAAATCTAATCTGGGAGGTATTTCCATAAAAACATGAGTTTAATACTAAAAATGAAAACAAATAAAGCCGGAGCCTATTGGAAAAATCAACAACCCCAGACAGAGCTTGGCATGTCCGAGCACTGTGTCATTGCACACAGGCTACACCAGCCCCTCTGAGTGTCAGCTATAGTCCTGCAGCTGGGCTGGGCCCTTGACACACAGGAAGTGTACCTGTGCCTGGCTGCACAGCAGGTGAGATTAACCTCTTTCTCCAAACATGGTGGGCTCTGCCCCAGAGTCTTCTCAGCCCCAGTGCTGTGGGGGACATGAAGGTACCAAGCACACAGGCCTTTTTTTTTTTTTTTTTATCATGCTTGGGATGGCAGAGGGCTGATACATCCCCTCAAGATACATCCATGTTCTAACTTCTAGTACCTGGGATCTTATTTGGAAATAGGATCTTTGCAGATATTATTAAGGATCTCAAGGTGAAAGTATCCTAGGTAACCCACATGGACCTTAAATACAGTAACACCTGTTCTTGGAAGTGAAGAGAGGGAAGAGACACAGACACAGTGGGGGCCATGTGAAGACAAAGCAGAGATGAGAGTGATGTGCCACAAACCAAGGGAGCCCTGGGGCCCCCAGAAACTGGAAGAGACCAGGAAAGGTCCTCCCATAGAGCCTCTGGAGAGAGCATGGCCTGGCCCACTCCTGGATCTCGGGTTTTTGTCCTCCAGAACTGTGAGGATAAACGCCTAATGCTATAAGCCCAGTAATTGTAATACTTTGTATGGTTCCCCCAGAACACTCATGCACAGACTGGAGTTAGCATGGCTATAGGGCTAGAACATTGTGATATGAAGCTTGATAGTTTTGACCAATGAGCAGGGCACTTTTACCCTGCCTGGATGCTGTTGCTGTGTGCTTTTGATCCCAGCTCATAGTGACCCTATAGGAAAGAGCAGAACTGCTCCATAGCATTTCCTAGGCTGGAATCTTTAGAGGAGCAGATCATAATCCCATGGAGCAGCTGGTGGGTTTGAATTGTCAATCTTTCCAGCTAACAGCTGAGCACTTAACTGTTGTGCCACCAGGGCTCCTGGATGCTACCTCTTCCATAACCCTTCATTCCTGCTGGCTGCTGTGGTAGAAGAGTGTGTTGATCCAGAGGGGGGTCTGGGCAGGACACACCCTGAAGCCCCTACTACAGAACGGACAGGAACCTCTACTCTTAGGAGAAATTTCTCTATAGTGTGCACAGTGCTCCGCCAGCATCATTGTCATTATCACCTCTCCAGTTGTTTAGAGTTCCAAGAGGCACAAGGAACATCTAGGACCCTGGAGAGAGCCATGTTCAGATTTGGGGGCTGGGCCTTCCTACCTGCTCCATGTAGGAGCTAAGTCACTTACATTTCTGAGGCTCAGTTTCCCCAATTGCACAGCTGAGGGGAACAGGTGTGGAAGAACCTCTCCAGAGCACAAACTCTGTGTCCCAACTATCTGAGAGGCATAATGGTGAATCATCTCAAATGATCCTCATGGTGACTGTGCAGGGTACAGTCACATTCAGAGGAGGAGCAGGGGGTCACAGTGGTGAGCAGCCACCATCACTAGACCTTCACAGACTCAGCTTGGACTCAACGTTTGTTCCGTGCACCATGGACCTGGACTGAAGGAAGATCCCGTAAGGTCTTAGATGTTGAGGTGCCATCACAGACACCCTAGAAAGGCTATCTGAATCTAGGGAATTCCATCAGGCCATAGGGAACATCCCACTGACTGATGAGTGTCACTCCACCTATGCAAATGTGTCTTTAAAATAATTTTAAACAGGGATATTTGCAATGGACACTTTTCTTAGCCAGCAAGTTCAACCTTCATCTATAAATATTTTCCTGGGGGTGACAATCCAAGCTGGCCCTGGTCTGGAGAACAAATACTGGCCCACTGTTGCTCAAGCCACGGATAACTCAGTCCTATGTTTACAGCCAGCTGGTTGTCCATAGGGAGCTACTCGCCTTGAAGTCACATCATCTTGCTGGGTTTCCTTGGCACCTGGTATGAGTGCTGTGATCCAGGAACCCTAGGTCTGTGTGCACATGCCATGGAAACAGCAAGATTCTATAGACCAGGGACAGGATAAGAAAGGCCTGCATAGTGTAGGCATGTCAGGCCTGTTCTCCCCATCGGTGTCACCACCATGGCCACTCTATTTGTGCTCGATGAGGTGCTTCCATGGCCTCTGTGAGCTGGACTTCCTGGCAGTCAAGTGGTTTGCCACAGTGATGGAAAGAACTTAACTGTTGTGCCACCAGGGCTCCTGTATGTTGCCTCTTCCATAACCCCTCACTCCTGCTTGTCTTGTACATGTCTGAAGTACAGCTAGTGATGGGTTTTCTTGGTGTAGGCATGGCTGGACTCTGGGTTGTGGGGATTGGAGGTGGTTGGGGGGATTGGGCAGAAGAGACCAGAGTAGTGAGGCCTGTACTCCATGAATTGTCGAGGCTTAGACTGAACACCAGTACCAGCTGCCACCAAGTTGCTTACAACTCATGGTGCCCCCATGTGTGTCAGAGTAGAACTGCATACTTTAGGGTTTTCAGTGGCTGATATTTTGGAAGTAGATTGATAGTCCTTTCTTTTAAGGCATCTCTGTATAAGTTTGAACCCCCAACCTTTTGGTTAGCAACCTAGCACGTTAATCATTTGTACCACTCAAAGATTCCTTGCCCTTGGAGAATACCTTCAAAACCACTGGAGTAAATCCATGGGGTTTCAGATGGAAACTCAGGTCCCCGAAGTTCAGTGTGAGAATAGGACCTGAGCACAAGTTTCCTGATTCCTGTGGGGGCTCTTCCTAGCACACCCCAACCCATTTCCTGCTCACTATCAAATCCTGACTGAGCACCACTGCAGTCTGGGCCCCAGGGAAGCTGAGAAAAGGCCAAGGGGCACCCTACAGAGGTTGGTGACTATACGCATTTCAACGCACACCTTCCACCCAGTTGTTCGTAGCACCTGCTCACACATGCACACACCTGGGGCAGACTCATCTGTATACCCTCAGCATCTAGATGGGGAGACACTCAACTTGGGTAGGGCACCTCATTTATAAAAGGTTAAGGGTGAGCAGCTATGGACTGGAAGGGAGAGAAGGCTGTAGGAGGGGCTGAGTCCTAAACTGTGTCATGGCCACCCCATATGCTGATCCCACTCTCATACCCAGGACAGGAGTGTAACAGAGGAGAGGTACAATGGCATTTATGGGCAAGGCTGGGACAGACACCCAGAAGGCCCATCTGTCAGAAGTGATCCACTTTCCTGGGTGGTTGGAGGGTCCATCAGTGGATAAAAGCCTTGTCGTTCTTGAATAAAGGGTCTTCATCCTGGATTTTCCCAAAAGGCCCATGGATTGGGATTGCCGGGGGAAGCCTGAAGATTTTAGGAGGTGCCCTTGGCCTACTGGCTAGCCCTCCATTTCATACCCTTCCCAACTTCACTGACCTGGCCTGAAGAGCACTTCACCAATGGGTGATTGTGTTCATGCTTTGTTCTGTGCTGTTTTGGTGTAAGACTTACCTATAGTAGTTAAGAGATCATTGTTACTATTAACTGCTATTGAGTTGATTCACGCACAACGGAATGAAATGCTGCCTGGTCCTGTGCTACCCCTAGGATGGAGTGCAGGCAGACTGGACCATTGTAATCCATAGTGTTTTCACTGGCTAATTTCCAGAAGGAGATCACTGGCCCTTTCTTTATAGCCCATCTAAGTCTGGAAGCTTTGCTGAAAGTTGTTCAGCATCACAGCAACATGCAAGCCACCATTGACAGACAGGTGGTGGCTGAGCATGAGGTGCACTGCCTGGAAATCAAATCAAATCTGGGTCTTCTGCATGGAAGGTGAGAATTCCATTACTGAGTTACTGTGATTGGTAGGGTATCCACACCCCACTCCAGTCTGGAAGGAGAGTTTTTACTAATTCCTTGGGCTGAGAAAGACATAGCTCACATGTGGCGTGGGTCAAGACTGATGGGTCAGAAGTGAACCTGGAGCAGCATGGGGCAGAGGTGGGGGCTCCTGGAAGAAAGCAGAATTTACTCTTGTCAGTGGCAGGGGCCCTCTGCTTGACCACTTCCTCATCCACATGCCACTGACTAAGAGAAGTGTGGTCCAATGATTAGGGGCCCAAGCCAAGAAGGTCTTAGTTCAAGTGTGGGGGTTGCCTCATCCTTGCTGTTTGACTTTGAGTAAGTAACCTCACCTGTCCAAGCCCCCCTTTCCTCCTGTCTCCGTGGGTTATTGATGTGATTGATGAGGTCAGGTGCCTAAAGAGGGTGTAGCTGCAGGAAGGAGCAGAGGGCTTGAGAGCTCCGAGGGAGGAGCGTTGGCCACAGGGTGCAGGGAAAAAAGAAAGAAGGGTATTCATATCTCTCAAATCCCATATGTATTGGATTGTTCTCGCCTATCTTTTCCTTTAAGCTTCACCACCACCCTGTGTGGTCAGATCACACCCTTATTTCACGGATAACAAAACAGAAGCCCAGAGATGAGAACTCACTTGCCCAAGGACACATAGTTGGCGACCAGAGCCGCTGGGATTCTTGTGTGAGTCTGAAGTTGGTGTTATCCCAGGACACCAGCTGCAGGATCAGCTGCAGCCCCAGATGCAGGATGTGGGTTTAGCATCTTCCTTGGCAGCTGATGAGCCTCGCCACCCTAAGCACCCCTTCTTGGCCATCTCAGCTCCATTGGACCATGGGTTCTTCAAGGGCAAGCAGATAGCTGGCCACTTGGTGTTCTGCAAGGACAGGCTACCTGCATGCCTTCCCATCCAGCAGATACTCTGTGCTCTCACCTGTGACAGAGAGAGGGAGAGAAAGAACCTGGCTGCCCACAAGGACTTTGACCTGGGCATGGAGCCTGTACTCTTAGCAAGGCAGTGACTGTGAGGGGCTGGTGTGACTCTTAGGATCAAGGACTACAGTCAACACCACAAGATGCTTCTCACAGATGCTCTGTTGGGGACTGCAGCACTTTGCAGCTTAGAAAAGAAATGAGCAGAAACACTCGGCATGGAAGGAGACGTCAGACAATCAGATCCAGGTACAAAGTACAGTGTGCACCTCGCTTACCTCACTCTCTGTTGGCATCATGGGAGACATACGTAGAGTGCCACCTATTGAAGGGCATGCACAGTGATGGGCTGGACCAGAAACAGGGACCGATCACTGAAGATGTGGGAAACACACATACAAGCCAACAATACCCCCAGCCTTGGAGCCACTACAGTGTGTTCCTAGCCGATGTGGAAGGTCCTTGTGTATCCTGGTTCCTATACATGCATAGGGCTGTCAGCACTGTATAAGGGACTCTGCATTCTAATCAGTCAGGGGCATGGAAGGACACTAGATTTGGGCCAGTCTCTACCAAGTATTGTTATCCAGGCAAGAAGCCCTCTTTCCGGTCCTCACCTTACTTGTGGGAAGAATCTCTGTAAGCAATGATCTGCAGGCTGGCAGTCCCAGGCAATCCATGAGAGCAAGTGACGTTCAGTGGCAGCTTAACAAACTTACTTAACAAGGCTCCAGTCACACAAGCACATAAGCCTTTATTAAAAGCAAAGTGCATTCCAAAGAGGGAACGGGTCGAGCTCTGTGAGTGGAGTTGACCCCAAGCTGTCTAACTTGACTGGCTTTTTACTTCCTAGAAGGGGCATTCTTAAGTCAGGGCTTGGTCCTCTTGAGTGACAGGACCCCGATTGTATATTCACATCCCTTCTGCACATGTTAATGATAATTAGATTAATTGCCCAGGTCTCACAGGTGGTTGCAGTCAGTTGCAGGTGTTAGCTTAAATATTCCGCCTCTCTCCCTTTTCTCTTCCCTTCAGGCCTGCCTCTTGAGCAGTCCTCCTGTCCTACCTTCCTGTCTAACAGTATCATGGTACAAGTCATCTAGATGGTTGATGCCTTTCCACTGGAAGGCAGGTGTTCAGTCTAGATGGAAGTCTGCAGCATGTGTGCTGGGGTTGGGAGACCTGGGTCCAAATCCTACTCCTACCACTGAGGAGGGAACATGTTGGCAAGTGCTTACCTCTCAGAGCCCCAACTTCCTCATCCATAAAGGGGGAGAAATGAACGCATTGCCTCCAGGGGCTGTGAGAATTGATGCCCTGTGAAAGGCGCATGTGAGGCAGGGAACCCAGCACACTGTGTGCCTGAGGATAAGCTGACATTCTTACTATCATCTATAGGGGTCTAGTGGTATGCTGATCAGGACTGGGAGTTTAATTCTCTCCAGAGGCTCTGGGCTGACAGATCAGGTAGCTGAGTTCCGGGACTTTCCTCTGAAGTTCCGATGGAGCGGAAACTTGCTTCCACACTCAACTCTGAGCTTCCAGGAATGTGAGAACCTTTGTTGTCAGTTTCACTAGCCATTGCATCCTTTGTTCTCCAGGAAAGGAGAAAATGCACCCATCCTGGAGGTTGCAGCCACGTGCCACATGTCTGAGGCTTCTTGGTGTGGCTGAGAGGTCCACTCTGTGTGACCTTGTATTGGCCATTTGGCTTTCAGTTCATGAGGGACCAGCTGTGTCAACCCAGGCCAAAGCTCAGAAATTGGTCCTGAGTTACAGGGGTCAGGAAGGTGGCTGAGGGCACAGATGCACACATGTGGTTGTTGGAAAAGAACAACACTCCTAAAGCTGGAACCAGAAAGCTTGTACTACCTTCTGGTGAGCAGGCTGCTGGCTTGTCTGGCCCCCAGAGGCCAGGAGAGGGCCCTGGGGAGAAATTAGCCCTCCAGCTGGGGCACTCTAGGGAGCAAGTGAGGCTGAGACTGGAGGCTCAGGGACAGATGGCATCTCCATCATCTATGTGGGTGGGAGAGTAAAGGAAGGGCAGGGGCTACCGTTCAGATTACTAAGAGGCCAGAGACTCCAGCTTACCCCAAACTGCACATACACACACACACAGAGATACACATATGCACATGTACACATGAACACATAAGCACACACAGATATGCACATATACAAATGTACAGATACATATGGACATACATGTATACAGATATGCACATACATACATGTACACATGCACATGGATTGTTAAGAGGCCAGTGACTCCAGCTTAACCCAAAATATACACAGATACACATGAGCACACACATATATGAACACATGCACACAGATACATACTCATACACATGCACACAGAGACACATACATGCAGACATGCACAGACACACACATACACAGACACCCACATTCACATATGCACACATGCACTACTGCTTGATCACATATGTGATTTATACATGTAAAGAAAAATTCAAATAAAGAAACAGAGACCAGAAATGACATTGTGTTTTTTTGCTCTCACGCCCCTTTCTGTGTCTGTGAAGAGCCCCTATCTGCACCTGGGAGTGTTTGTGCCAGGTGCACCAGTGCAAACCTACTCATCAGGTTAGCACTGGTGACACCTCCTGCCCTCAACTCCAGCCCAAGCATGGACCAGCAGCCCCTAGTTGGACTTCACCTCTGTCCAGACAGGGAACTGAAGTGCACTTGGGGAATTTCACGCCTGGCCCAGAGCTGTAACTGGAGCCAGGGAACAGGGGGGTCCAGTCCTGCTGGGCATCACAGAGGGGGATTGTTTGTATAAAGGGAATGGGATGGCTTAGGGTCTGAAAGCCCTCTTAATTCACAGGGATTCTCTCTCTGTAAAAACAAATCTTGCAGCTCTCTGCAAAGAGAGTGAGTCAGAGCAGGCAGGCAAGGTGGCTTCCAGGAAGCCTCCTGGGCCTTGGGAGCCTCTTGGAAGAGACCCCTCCCCCTCATTCACCCTAGTGTCCAGAAGGGGGGGGGCGGGGGGGGGCTGGCTGCTGGTCTGGGAGTGCCTGGAGGGAAACTTCCCAAGGGCTTAAAGAAAAACCCAAACCAAACTCACTGCCATCAGAGTGGGTTCCAACTCATAGAGACCCTCACTGGGTTTCCCAGGCTGTAAATCTTTACCAAAGTAGATTTCCCCATCTTCCTTCCTTCCGTGGAGTGGCTGATGCATTTGAACCACCAAGCTTCTGGTTAGCAGCCAAAATCCACTATGTCGCCAGAGCTTAAAGAAAAGAAGGCAGAAAAAGCAGAGCCCATCAGCACTTCCCGGGGTGGCGGTTTGTCCCTCACGTATTTCCCCCCTTATAAGCCCCAAGAGGGTGTCCCTTTGATTTCTTTCTGGGAGTTCTCAGGAGTTCCCCCTCTGGGTGTGTGAGGGAGGGGTGAGAAGTGGTGAGCCCAGGAGGCAGACTTTGCCCACTAATACCCCAGATAGGACAACTGTCCAGGAGCGTTTGTGGACCTCCTGACTCGCACCGATGCACTCACGCTCCGGGAGCCAGGGGCGTGCCCTCTTTCAGACGATCCGACCGCCAGTCTTGGGCGCCCCATCCGGCTGGATTCGAAGTTCAGTCTCCACCCAGAAGAGGAGTTCCGACTCCTCCACGTTCTAGAAGGTTAGGCGGGGTGAGCTGTGATTCTCTTTTTTAACCCAAAATGATTAAGCTTCGGGTCCTCAGCATTGCTTCCCGGAGCTCAGCCAGGTGTGGGCACCTGGGGTAGGCAGGGTAGGAGACCGGGAAAGGGGGCGCACGGCTCCTGGCCGTCCTCGCCCGCGCGCTCCGGAGAAAGGCCAGCCCTTCCCCTTGGCCCGCCCGCGTCCCCACCCCGCGCCGGGCGCCCAGTGGTAGGCGGGGGCCGGGCCGGCAGCGCACAGCCCGGGCTCTGATTCGCTGCAGGCGCCGGGGAGCGACAGCCGCTCGGGGGCCTGCCAGCGGAGAGGAGGGACGACGGGGAAAAGTGCTTCGCGCCTGGGCCAGTCCTCACTCCCGTCCCCGCGGCTGGCGCAGGACTCATTTGGAGCGTCCACAAGAGCGGGTCGCGGGGCGGCGAGGCGGCGGGAGGAGCTGCGGAGAAGGACCAAAGCGAGCGCCAAGGGCTCTGGGCCGCCCTGCGCGCCAAGGCCAGCCTCCCTCCAGGACAGCCGCCGCCACAAAGGACAGAGAGCCGGCACGGGCGCCCATGACTTCCTAGAGTTGGGTGTCCTCGTCGAGTCCCTGTTCGGGCTCCGCCAGCGCCCCCACGCCCTGCGCTCCCCTCGCGCCCCGCCGGCATGGACTTCCACACCCGCTGGAAAGCGCGCAGCCCGCGCCGCCCGGGCGCCCCGCTGTCGCCGCCGCTGCTGCTGCCGCTGCTGTTGCTGTGGGCGCTGCCTTCGAGCCGCGCAGGTAAGGGCTCTGGGCGCGGGGCACGCGACAGGGTGTCCGCCACACTCCGGGGCGCGCTGTCATCCCAGGCGCCGGGGCCTTTTCGTGTTGCCTGCAAAACTTTCCCCCCTGGGCTTCTGGAATGCACTGACGGAGGCTGCGAATGCCATTCGCTGGGGGCCCTGAGGGGGAGACGCGCCAACACAATACCCGCAGTCTCGGCAGCCCCCTCCTCCCCAGCTGGGCCGACCGCCTGGCGCTGTCGTGCGGGCCTGAGCAAGAGCTGAGTGTTGGGAGCGACCCAGGAGGCCGTCCAGCAGGCGGGCCAACTTTTTCCTGAGACCCTTGTGTTGGCGGCGCCGCAGCATAGGCTCCATCCCGGGTCCCACTCAGCTACACTGCAGAACTTCCTCTCCTCAAGCCAGCAGGGTCCCCCTAGAGTCATAGCCTCTCAGTTCTGGCTGGGACTTCTGGAAGGCTCTGTGGGAACCACAGTGGCCCCAGTGCTGGTCTTCCCTAATCCCTCTGGGGTTCAGAACTTTCAGTAGACTGGATTCTTGCAGCACTTGGGAGCCCTGTAGGGTGGTAGAACAGCCCTACTTCCAGCCCATCCCAAACCTCCTGACCCCCTGGGAGACAGCACCTCTCCTAGAGATGGGACCACCTAGCAAGCTACTGATATAATCCTGTGAGTAGGACAGATGGTGTGCAGTTGTGGGGTTCCTTGACAGGGACCTGCCCTTTGAAGGGGCCCCTTCTATGAGGAGGTCTCTGCCAACCACATTGTCCCTCCCTGCCTGGGTCCTGGAAGCTCCAACTGTCTTAACATTCTGATACACGGATGTCTTGCTTTCTTGAGCACCTTCCTTGGTTGGCTGTGGAATGGTTCTTCCCAAACACTGGAGTGAGTGCAGGAATTCCAGATTCCTGACCACTCTGTTGATGCCTGGGGAGATGGAGGCTCAGCTAGGTTTGTCCTGAGCTGTGGAGATTGACAGGGGTGGGGTCATAGCCCTGTGGCAGCTGGACAGCCAGATGTCCTCCAGTGAGAAGGGACAGGTTTGCTGCGCCCTTTCCCTTTCCACGTTGTAATTTGAAGTCATTTGGAAAGAATCACTTCCCATGTGCTTCTTGCCAGCCTCAAAGCATTCCCCCCACCCCTTTTTTTCTTGGCACAATTAACACTTGGTGGCCTGAGGAGGGCCAGCAGGAGTCCAAGTGTGGGGCAGCTCCTGGGCTCTGGGAAGCGAGTGAGGAGCCTGGCCTGGTCCTTACCCTTGTGCTTCCACCAGCTTGCCTGTGACCCTGGCCAGACGGGCCTTCTGTGTCGCAGGGGTTAGTGGAAGGCTCTAGACAATGTAAGTCTCTGGAAGAGTGATGGTGGGGCAAGGTGGGGAGGGATGTGGTCTGGGAACCCCAGGCCTTCTCTCTCAGACATGTCCCAGCTCCTCTGAGAGATTTGTCCCCCAGGGGATCTGTCCTCTTCAGGGGAAGGGCAGGGCTAGGACCAGGTAGGTAGACCATGAATTTGCAGGGTCTGGGATATTGGTTGCATTGCCCATTCTGCCTCTGCCTGAGTGCCTTGCTCCATCCCTGTCTCCTGATGTAGCCTCTGAATTGAGATTTAGATGCAGTCCCCTGAAGCAGTAGTATGGAGGTGGCACAAGTAGGGGCTCCCTCTGTCGTGGCTGCAGAGTTGGACATTTTGCTTTTGTCAAAACAGACTGTCACAGATGTGAAGATGTCACTTTTCAGGGTGGGCTCTATAAATTTCTCTCCACCTTCCAGGGTGGGTCCCCTTTTGAGGTCACCCACAGTGCGTGGCCAGAAGGGCAGCTATCTGCCCACCGAGGATGCGGAGGGGGTGGGAGAAGGTCTCAGCAAGTGCCTTCGCATCGCTCCATCTTGAGTCTTGCCAGATGTTTTCCAAGTGTTCTCCGAACATGGCTCGTTTCCCTGCCTTCTTCTTGGCCAAGCGTGTGAAGGAATGAAAAATTCAATTTCATTTGGGGCTGCTTAACATCGTGCCGGGGGAGGGAGAGTATGTGAAGTGAAACATGACCCCGATATTTGGAAATTGAGGTCATCTCCTTTGCACCTCATTGGTGCACACCAGTCACGTGACTGCTTTTTGCAAGAATTTGTAGGAAGCATCGGCCAAGTTCTGTGGGACTTGACAAATATCAAATGGTTAAATTTCCTCTGACTCAATGAAGTTGGCTGGAAAGACATCCCTTTCCATTCTCCCCATTGAAGCCCAGTCAGTGGGGGGAGCCCAGAACCCCCACCCCCCGCCCTTTGTCTCACCCGGATTTTAGTTCCTGGAGGGGTTGGACTTGTGGTCACTTCCCTGGGAACTGTGACCACCCAGCAGTGGCCCTGGTCAGCCATTTTTTCCCTTAGTCCCAAAGCTCCAAGTTCCTTCTCTGATGATGTTGCCCCAGGGCTGGTCCTGGGGAGCTGGCCAGAGCCTGCCCCTTCACCCCACTCTTCAGATACTTCGGGCTCTCCCCACCCTGAGAGTACAGTGGATGACCGCCTACCCCTGCCTCTTCTGGTCCTATCTCCCTCTGCCTCCTCCCTGGGCCCTGTTGGTCCCCTTTTTGTGGGTCCTGGGCTTTGTCGGGTGGGTAGAGGGATGGGATGTGGAGGAATGGATTTCCACCACTTCTTGCTTCTCCCCCAGCCCCTACTTAGTGACAGTGATTTGGGGAGGGCAGACTGGGCCCCCAGTCATCTGCAGCCCTGATGGCCCAGCGTTTACTGGCTGGGCAGAGACAACAGGAGCCAAGGTTTGCAATTAAGGAGGCTGCAGGGGCCTCTTCCCCTGGTCCTATGGCTTTATGAGCACTCAGTGGAGGTGGCCATGATTGCTGCTGGAATTCATTTGCTGGCACCTGCCTGACCCTGAACGAATCCCTGTGCTCATATCATCACACTAGCGCCTTAGCAATGACTGGAGGCTGGTGCTCTCTCTCCAGGCCAGCAGGGATCCTAGGTGGGAGCTTTCTGACGCCTCTCTCCCTCCTGTCCTCCCTTCTTCTCTCCTTCCACTTCCTCTCTCCTCCCTCCTAGTTCTCCCCCTCCCTCTCTCCTTCCCTTTCCTCCTATTCCCTCCCTGCCTTCACCTGGAGACCCAGGTGAATGGGGCAGGAGTACCCCATTTTAGGAGTTCATAGTCTGGTGGCCAGGACATGAACACTATACATGTCACTTGAGGCCCTAGGAGACCACCTAGTGTTCTTTAAGACAAACTGGGAGGGCTAGCTCTCCTGGGCAGATCCAGGGAAGCTTCCTGGAGGGGGCGATGTTAAAGTTGGCCTTTCCCTCCCTCCTTCTCCTTTCTCCTCCACCTCTGTTCCTCCTCCTGGCAGGGACTGTAAACCTTGCCCCAGTGTCTCTTAGGCTACAGTGGCTGACACAGGACACCCTGCCACACAGTCATTGAGGCTGTTCCATTGGCTGAAAAGACCCTCGTTAACTTGGTTGGCAGTGCCCCAGCCCATGGCAGCCCTGGAGGGCCACGTGGCCAGCAGAACCCGCTTCTGCTGCAAGACAGGAAGTGTCGCAAAGGAGAACAAGTATCCTCGGGTGGGGGTCCTCGGGAGGCAAGCATGGGAGGGTGAGCTTTCGGAACCCTCTCTGCACATTTCTTTCCCTGCATCTGTCCATACTCAAGCCTTGAGCCCTGGCTGAGAACCCAGAGCCATACACAGGGTTGAGGGGCTACTCTGTGTTCAGTCTATGACTCTGCAAGCAGACTGATGGACCTCACTGTACTGGCTCAGGGACTTGGCACAATTCTGACCCTGTGCTTGGTAACTAGGAAGTAGGAGTTGGGAGACACCTACATTGTGGGGGACACTCCCAGGCAGTCTGTCTAATCCCGGGGCAGCATGGGTGCCCTGAGTTTCTCTGCCTCTAACAGGCCTTGTGGAGGGAGGTTTGGCAGGGCTAGGCCCAGTGGCTGTGCCCCAGTGTCCCCCTCTGGGAAGTGGACGGAAGAGTGTTGCTTGCTCTCAGCAGTTGTTGTTAAGATTGATTGAGGTGAGGTGTGTAAACAGCTTCGTCGAATGCCTGGCATGTGGTACAGAGAACCAGCTGCTGTTGAGTTGGCTCCGACTCATGGTGACCCCATGTGTGTTGGAGCAGACCGGACTCCACGGGGTTTTCAGTGACTGGTTTTTCAGAAGTAAATCACCAGGTCTTTCTTCTGAGGTGCCTCTGGATTAACTTGTTAGCACCAGATAAATGGCAAACATTACTAGAACTGCTAACTTTGTCGATGTCTTTGTAAGACCAAATAGCATAGTGTTACTGCAGTTGTCTTGAAATGCAAGTATTCCAGCAAGTATTCCACATGGTGTGTCATCTCCTCCATGTGGCCTCTTGAGCCAAGTACATGGAAGAGGGGGCCGGCTGTCAGGCTGCGTGTGTATGTGAGTGTGTGAGAAGATTAATGTCACCAGTCCTGCAAAGCTATGAAGCAGAGGTGGGCGGGTCTGTGTCTGGGAGGCATGGGTCTTTGCTGAGAGCACTGAGGGGGCTGAAGATGCCGAGGGGCCCGTCCTGGCCTTGCCGTCCATAAGAACCCATCTTCCTGAGCCTCAGTCTTTCCTCTGCATGGAGTATAATCCCGAATCGCCTCATGGGGTCATTGTATAGATCTCATACTTTACAAACCCACTCAGTACTGTGTGTGTGTGTATGTGTTGTGTTGTGTGTGTGTGTGTGTGTGTGATTTATGTGTGCTGTGTGTTTTTGTAGGAGTCCCTACCTGGCACCCACAAAAACCCAGGAACTCAAAACACACAACACATACCACACATATATCATGTGCATACACACTTTATCCATGCATACACACGCCCTGATACAGACACACACCCCAGTGTTCTGTGTGGGTGTGTGTTTGTGGGTGTACACATGTGTATGATATGTACATTCATGGCTCATACCCTTGTGCTGCCTGGCTCTCCCAAGGCACCTCTGCAGGCAGCTGTGATATTTCTCTCTTTTCTGTGACCTGTCCCCCACTGGAGGGGTAGTGAGGATCAGATCCATGGCCGGCAGCTCTTGGATGACTACGACACTCCAGAAGAGCAGGCTGTTTCCATCTGGCCCAGGTGTTGCTATTTTTTTTTTTTTTTACATACAAGAGGGTGACGCTGTATAGCTCTTCTTCCTTCTGTCACTTGGCTCAATGTTCATTTTAGAATGTCAGGCCCTACTCTTGGATTTATTGGAACCCTGAAGGGAAGCCTGCCTTGGCCCTTCTCAGAGGAGACCCAGGACACAGCACAAAGCCCAGGCCAGCCTGCAGCTGGACTGCTTGGGCTAAAGTCCCTGTTACTCCTTGTACCACTGCACCTTTAGCCTCTCTGTGCCTCAGTTTCTCCACCTGACCATGGGGCACTGAGTGGAACTACTGCAGTATTTTTATGAGGGATCAATGGATTTCGTTGTCCCTGTTACATTCCTCCTGACCAGAGACTGTGTTGGGGGGCTTGAGCACTGGTTCCCTGCTCCCTGCTTACCTGTGGAGGTGATGGGGTGGTGCTCCTCCCTCCTGAGGCTTGGGGAGCATGAGAAGGGATTGCATAGAATATGAGTTTATCAGCCCAGCTCATTGCTCCTTGGAGGCCTGAGACTATGCAGCTGTGGGCAGGTCAACCAGCATGCCCCTCCCCCTCCTTCAGAGAGGTGAAGGGATCTGTCCATGTCCCATCTGAGGACTCTGGTGTCCTGGGTCTGTGACACCACCTCGCCTGAGTGGGTGATGCATGGGGTAGGGTGGGTCTCTGAGGGCTCCATTTGAGGGGTGGGCTCAGGTTGGGGCTTTACTGCTCAGAGACCATTCCCAGCTGGGCCCTTCCCAGGTCACTGGAGGAAACTTCACAGAAGGAGTGACTTCATGGCTGAATCCATGGTGTGGGCAGTGAGGGCCACTGTTCGTCCTCCACATCAAGTAATCTGAGGCCAGCCTCGTATCAGCTTTAACTGGAGGGGTAGTGTTCTGGAAGATTCTCAACCTAAGTACTAACCCGACATTAGTGGTGAATGTCACCACCCTTGGGTGACTCAGAACTAAGACATGGAACCGCAGTCTGACCCACTTTTCTCAAAATTGAATTAGGCAGCTCTTGGTGTGGGAGCCCAGCCCAGGAGATAGGAACACTTCATTTTCTGCTTCTTGCACCTGTGCTCCCAGGGAAACTCATTCTCCTGTCTCTTCTGTCCTGCCAGTGCCTTGGCAGTGGGGGCTCTCGCAACCTCTATGTTTTTAATCAGTGCCACAAAATGACATCAAAATGTGGGCATGTAGTAGGAGTGATTTACATTTGAAAGCTCCCCACCTTGTGTTGGGGAAAAAAAAAAATTATTCAAAGGTGAGCTTTGAATGTCAGTGGGAAATTGGAGGTGACTGCCAGGCAGCCTGCCAGTGGGCTCCAGAAGGGGAAACCATGCCCCAACAGTGAGCACTGATGCTGCTCCTTCTCTCCTGGAAAGGATGTGCCAGCAGGCACGAGAATGCTGCCACATGAGAAACCTGTGTGGCTGTGGTTTTGTTTGACAAACGTTTATGACACATCAGATGTATGATGGGCATGGAGGGTGCACAGGTGAGCGAGCAGCAGGTGAGCCATCCTGCCCTACAGGGGGAACCACCAGATAATGCGTATTATCAAGTGACAGGCAGTTAAAGCATTCAGCAGCCAGACCGTTGGGCCACCAGCCAATCAGAGTGAGTCAGATGAGGCACTGGCCAATCAGAGTCCAGTCTTCCTTACCAGGGCAGAACGTCTGGGATCCGTCCATGGAGCACTTTGAGTTAGTCCCTGACAAGTTTACAGGATGGCATCCTTGATGCTTTCTTGGGTGCTGGAATACTTTGCCTCTGGCTCCTGTTCATGTTTATGTGGGATTCTGCTGTGTGATACCTGTGGATTGTGGAGTGTGTGTGATGCTCAGTAGAGGGGATGTTTGATCCCATTCTGCAGCTGAGCAAATGGAGGCTCTGCCAGCCCATTTGACCCAAGGACTCACCCCCTGCCCAGGGTATATTCCCTACAGTCCTGTAACCTGGTAACCCTGTGCCATTGAGTCAATTCTGACTTGTAGTGACTCTATAGGATAGAGAACTACCCCATAATAGGGTTTCTAGGACAGTAATTTTTATAGAAGCAGGCTGCCTCATCTTTGTCTGCAGAGTGGATGGTAGGTTTGAACTGCTGACCTTTTGGTTAGCATCCAAATACTTTAACCACTGTGCCACCAGGGATCTACAATCCTGTAGACCCACATCAAACCCCTGACTAGGGGCAGGCCTTCATTTTCAGTGGTATGGGCTCCCCTGCTTCCAGCTCTTGTTTGCCATGGGGCAATGCTGGTAGCCAAGGTTCTTGTGCTTCAGATGGTTACGTGACCACAAGTACAGTGACTCAGAACTACCACGTGGGACCACAGTCTGACCCACTTTTCTCAAAATTCAGTTGTGCGGTGTTTGAGGGTAGCAGCTCAAGCCTTGGCTTCTCTTCTCCTTTTTTATTATTGTGGTTGTTTCCAACCCCAGTGCATGGTGCCCCCACGTGTGCAGAGTAGAACTGCTCCACTGGGGTTTCAAGGCTGTGACCCTTTGGAAGCAGATAGCCAGGCCTGTCTTCCAAGGTGTATCTGGGTAGGTTTGAACTGCCAACCTTTTGTCTAATAGTTGAGAACTTAACTGTTTGTGCCACTCAGGCACTCCTCTTTTTTTAATAGACTTTATTTTTTAGAGATGTTTAGAGATGCATTTGAATTGTGGTATTGGTGAAAAATATTGAAAATAGCATGGACTGTCAGAAGAATGAACACATCTATCTTGAAAGAAATGCAGCCAGAATGCTCCTTAGAAGCAAGAATGGTCAGTCTTCATCTCACCTACTTTGGTCATGTTGTCAGAAGGGACCTGTCCTTGGAGAAGGTTATCATGCTTGGTAAAGTAGAGGGTGAGTGAAAATGGGGAAGACCCTCAATGAGATGGATTGACATTGTGGCTACAA
Organism: Orycteropus afer afer; assembly: GCF_000298275.1. Lineage (NCBI taxonomy): Eukaryota > Metazoa > Chordata > Mammalia > Tubulidentata > Orycteropodidae > Orycteropus > Orycteropus afer. Next base: position 800,424 of record NW_006922043.1, on the reverse strand, counting down.
CAGTGGGCTCAAGCAGAGCAAGGATTGTGAGGATGGCGCAGGACCAGGTAGTGTTTCCTTCTGTTCTACACAGGGCCATTATGAGTCTGAGCTGACTCAATGGTACCTAACAACACCAACAAGGTTTACTGAATAATTGTTCAGAAAGTACAGAGTTCCCTTGCCCCCATTTCTCTGCACAGTTTCTCCTGTTATTACCATGTTGCATTCACCTGGTCCATTTGTTGCTATGGATGAACCAACACTGATACATGATTAATAACTAAAGTTCATAGTTTACACCAAGGAGCCCTGGTGGTACAATGGTTAAGTGCTTGGGTGCTAACCAAAGAGCTGACAGTTCAAATCCACCAGCTGCTCTATGGGAGAATGACCTGGTGATCTATTCCTATGATACCTTAGAAAACCCTATGGGGCAGTCCCACTCTGTCTCATAGGGTCACTGTGAATCTGTATTGACTTAACAGCATTGCATTTTTTAAAGTTCACACCACAGCTCACTCTGTGTTGTAAGTCATATGGACTATGACTGTACTTGATACCATGTGTCCACCATGATAGTTGCCATGGACTTCTCATTTTTGACACACTGAGGCATGCAGTCGAGAGCTTGGGCAAACTTGTCTTTTCAGCTGTGGTTCCATCTTGCTTCCTTTTTTGGGAGGACACTGGTTGTATGCTGAGTTGGCCCGTGGGACCCTGTCCTATTTGGGTGCATATCGGAACCTATTGAGGGGCATGGAAACAAGTCCAGGTGAGAAGGAGAGTAGCTGTGAGCGTGTGAGGTAGATGGGACACCTGAGTGAAGGGTTCACCTCCCAGTCATGCCTGGGGGCCTCCTCAGGCCATTAAACTGGGGTTTGGTCTTGGGAAGCTGGAATAGTACTTTGAAGGTGCCCTTTTGAGGGAGACATTTCCTCATGTTTCCAGGACCTTCCCAGCTGCCAACGAGGTGACTGTGGTGACGCTCACTTCTGTGTTTGCTTTCTCTTTACCTCTTTGGGAACCATCTGAGATGCTGAGTGGTGGTTCCTGCTTGCCTCCTTGTGCCACTTGGCCGAGGGATGGTCCCCGCTCCTCTCCCTGGGCAGCTCGACATTCTTCTGGAGAAAGGAGAGGGGCTTGTGTGCTGGTACTGCTCTCCCTTCCTCTTGTAGAGGGGCCACTGACACTTTGGGGTCTTCATGATGAGAAGGAGAAAGTCTTTTAGACTTGAAGGGGCTCATTCTAGAAAGCCTGTGGAAAGGGCACTTTCTTGGATGGAAGGCTTGAACTAGACTTGAGGCTTCATGTTTTTCTTGGAAACTATTCCTGAGATTAGGTAGATATATGATTTAAAGAATGCTTGGACAGTGGTGATATCTCAGTTGCAGGTGCAGGGGTGATGTGGGTGACAGTGGTCAGGAGGGGCAGGGTGAGTGGTGAGTGCAGGGCTTACCACACAGGTGCAGAGCCCTTAGGTGTACAGTAGGATGCTCAGGTGGGATCTTCCATTGGTTCAACCAGCGCTTGAGTGGATACCTGTGTCCTCTGCCTACATCCATGCTGGTAGGGCATCTCTCTAAGGCCAAGTGAAGAGGGGCCTGTGTTCCATGAATGAGCTACCACGACACTGCTTAGACAGAGGGCCTGAGTCCAGGAGGAGTGTAGGAGCCCCTCTCCAGACTCAGAATTGGTGACCCAATGTCTTGGGGGCTCAGGCTGAGGGCTGACAGGGGGTGCCGGCATGGCTCCCTGAAGACTGTGACTGATGACCTTGAGTTGGCAGGTGATTGTCAGGACCATGATGGGCACTTGTGGGGTATGCCTTGCCCCACCCCAGGAAAGCCCACCCAGGCTACCCTTCACTGTCCTCCCCTCGGCTTGCAGGGTGTTTCCCCTGAGCTCGGTAAATGTCCTGGCATGGAGGAGGGCCTGCCCCCAGACAGTAGCCATGCTGGCCTGTTGCAGAGGGTTGGGGCTCGGCCTTGGCCTTGGGCTGTCAGGTGTGTTCTGGAGTCGACCAGGAGCAAAGGAGATGGGGGAGCAGGTCTGGCTCCTTGAGTTGAGGTGCTTGCTGAGGAACTCAGCCACGAGTCCTGGAAGGTACAAGCAAGAGAATGGAGCACCCAGGGCAGCAAGTAGCAGCAGCCCCAGGGCTGGCCTAACCTCGAAGATTCAGATTCAGGAGCCTGGGATGGAGCCTGGGCCGAGGTCATACTTAGCCCCTAGATTTTGATACCAGAAGCAGTCAAGGGTGTTTTGGGAAGCCTGGTGAGTTTGGTTTTGGTTTTTTGGTTGGGGCATCTGAGAGGGGAGGGTCTGCCCTCCCTCTGGCCCAGCCTGTCCTCCAGTCCAATGTGGACTCACTGCTGTGGTTTCTGAAAAGAGAACTCAGGGGCTGAGGCAGGAAGGAGTGATGCCTTGATGCCCAGCCACTAGTGATGCTGGCTTTGGAAGCCAAGACAGTCTGGACCCCTGGCTGCAGTGACATCATTAGGGAGATGCAGGGGCTGCTGACTGTACCAGGTGACACCGTCAGAGAGGTGACACCAAAATGACTCTCTATAAAATTTTTGTTCAGTGTATCAGCAGAAATTTACTATTTTTTTTTACAAGAATATACTTGTAGTTAATTATAACAACAAAAACATTTTTGGTAAGCCCAGCTTACATGTATCAGTATACCTACAAGGCTGAAAAAACCAAAGACAAAACCAAACCCACTGCCATCAAGTCAATTCTGGCTCATAGTGACCCTATAGGACAGAGTAGAACTGCCCCATAGAGTTTCCAAGGCTACCCATCTTTACGGAAGCAAACCGCCTCATCTTTCTCCTGTAGAACAGCTGGTGAGTTTGAACCACCAACATTTTGGTTATCAGCTGAATATTTTAACTACTACGCCACAAGAGTTCCTTACTGGTTTAAAACTCTAAGCTGATCTACTTCCTCAACCTTCTGAAGTGCTCCTGTTAAAGCTGTCATTATTACCCAGTTACAACGATGCCTCTAATCATGTGGTTCCGTCTGCACGCGCCACGAGCGTGCTCTGTTGTTTGCCTTGCTGCTGGGGTTTTTATAATCACTGTTTTGTAAAAATTTCTGATGTTTTAGCAAAAGTATTGTAGTAATGAGTGTTTGTGAACCCACATCAGTAACATTTTTGAGAATGAAGTAGTAATTAAAGGAAAAGGAGAAAAATAAAAAATGTCTTCTTTTCAGTTACCAATAATGTAACTAATCAAGTAATTCAATGTAAAAAGATTTTACAAAGCAATTCTGTTGTTAATATTCATATGTTGTTGTTGTTGTTTGCCATCGAGTCAGACCCGACTCATAGCGACCCCTCCTTGGGTTTCCGAGGCAGTATCACTATGGAAGTAGATTGCCCCATCTTCCTTCCGAGGAGTGGCTGGTGGGTTTGAACCACCAGCCTTCTGGTTAGCAGTCAAGTGTCTTAGCCACTATGCTACCAGAACTCCTAATATAGTCTAAGAAATATTACATTTAAGCAATTTATAACTATATTTATCACATATTCCAGAAACCAAACCAAACTCACTGCCATCAAATTGATTCTGATTCATAGTGACCTCTATGGGGTTTTCAAGGCTGTACGTCCTTATGGAAGTGGATAGCCTCATCCTTCTCCCACAGAGCAGTTGCTAGGTTTGAACCACCGACCTGGTTAGCCAAATGCCTTAACCACTACACCACTAGAGGTCCTTTATCACATACTATTCTATGATAAAAATTGATAATAAACATTACTAAGAACTATGTGAGAGCTCTGGTAGCATAGTGGCTAAGTCACTTGCTTGCTAACCAGAAGGCTGATGGTTCAAATCCACCAGCCACTCCTCGGAAGGAAGGTTGGGCAATCCTACTTCCGTAGTGATACTGCCTCGGAAACCCAAGGAGGGGTCACTATGAGTCGGGGCCGACTCGATGGCACATAACAACAACAACAACAAGAACTATGTATGGGCTTGGTATAGGAGGTCCATGGAGGAGGTGACACTGTGAGTTACCACACTGGATAGCACCTACCTTAGTGAGTGACTCCACTGTCTGGCTGTATGACTGCCAACACTTTGCTTAACCTAACATCTTTGATCTGTGTTAGCTCACCTGGAAGCTGGGGACAATAGTAGTGCCTACTTGGAAGGGTGACTGTGAGGGCCAAAGGAGGTGTCAGTGTTTGGATGCAAAGCTCTTAGGAGAGGCCGAGCCCACAGCTCACCACATTGTCAGGATAGGAAAGCAGTTGCCATTGTAACATTAATGATAATAATGGCTATTGTTATATTAAAAACCAGTTAAAACAAACAAATAAACAGTTGCTGTTGAGTTGGCTCTGGCTCATGGCAACCCCAATGTGTCAGAGGTCAGAGTAGAACTGTGCTCCACAGGGTTCACAGTGGCTGAATTTTCAGAAGTAGATTGCCAGGCCTTTCTTCTCAGGCACCTCTGGGTAGATTCAAACTTCCAACCTTTGATCAGTAGCTGATGCAGTTGACCTTTTGCACTACCCAGGGAAGCTATGAATAACATGCTATTACACATAGTAATTGTTCTTGTTACTATATATTGTTACTGTTATTATTGGCAAAGGAGGTGGTGGCAGTTGCTGTAGTTTCTATAAAGTGCCAACACAGTCAAAGCTGGTATTTGCAAGTTTGGGGGCACAGGGCAACTTCGAGGAGGGTTGAACAGTCAGTGCAGAGGGGCATGGCTAGAGGCAGGCTTGTAACCAAGGTGGGGAGGCCAGTGTGTGGGGTGCATTTTGCAAATGGTGAGCATGGGCCACCTTTAATTCCTTGTAAGATCGGGGGCCTCTCTGACCACGTTCCTTACCAAGGAGCATCATGGGCTGACTGTGAGAGTGTTGGACTCCTGGAGAAGAGTGATGTCTTAGCCCGAGGGCTCTCACCTTTGGCTGACCATGGGGCCATCATAGATGAACAAATGGGCTCAGAGGACACAGGGATTCCTGGGTCACAGCTGGAGTGGGAATCTGACCCCAGATGTGCTGGCCTGCATCCTGTGGCTGGTGCAGAGGAATCCTTCCTGATAGTCTTGTTTTTTAATTTTTTTTTTTTTCAAGATTTCCAAAAACAGTTGGCGTTTTATTGGGGCAAGCTGAAAAGCTTGATCCTGGCAAACCTATCTTACTTGGAGACAAGAGCATTCCTTCCTGATAGTCCTGAGTACCCCCTGCCAGGCAGGTGGACAGGGAATTTTGAAGTTTTTCTTCAGACTCGGGGGTCTAGTCCAAGCTTCCTCCTGTCAGGACAGGCACCGAGGACATCCCAGGGGGTGGGAGCCCCTCCCTCCCAGGCTGGAAGGCCTGGGGCCCGGATCCAAAGTCCTCCTTCAGCCACCCTGCTCTTTCTAGCGGGACTTGAGAGTCTGCTTGCTCATGGGGAACAAACTGGGAGCAGCTCACAAAGAGAGGCTTGTCCACTTTCTTCCCTTTTCAGCTCTTCCCCATCCTGAGATGCTGCCCACCTTCTGAGGGGGTGAGGGCCCGAGGTGGAGGCAGCATAGGCTGGACCTGAGTTGGGTTTCCCACCCAGGACCAGGATGTCCTCATTCGCCCTGCAATCCAGGCCCCTGGCAGGGGACACGCCCCTCCTCCCTCTCTGGGCCAGGTCCCATCCAATTGCAAACAGCTGCCTGGCTCGAGGAGAACTGGTAAGCAGGGCTGGGAGGGGCTGTTCTCCAAAGCCTGGTCAGTGTGGCTGACAGCACAAGGGGGTGTAAGTGGAGTCGATGTCCCTTTTGTCCCCTGGAGCTCGGGTGATGTGGTGGACAGATGGGTGACTTGCCCAACTGGCAGGCCCTGTGGAGAAAAGCTGGGGGGCCGCTGGTCTCTGGGCCCTAGGGGATGGTCTGCTGTGTTCTGTACCAACTGTGGGTCCAGGTACTTCCAAAGTCTTGCTGGAGACCAGGTACTTCCAAGGACTTGTGAAGTGAGGAGGAAAGAGTGCCGGAGATGCGAGGGAGGAATGAAGTTTCCTTGGGAAGTATCACTGGAAATGAAAGCTAAGATTCTCTGGTTCTTCTCCTTCTTCCCCCTCCCCTCCACTCCACTCCTTTTTTTTTGTTTGTTTTTTGTTTTTAACCTTATCCTAAGTGCCTTCACATGCTATTTTATTCTGATGGCGTCTTTCTAAGGTAAAGATACCATCCCCGTTTTGTAGGTGAGAAAACTGAGGCCCAGAGAAGTCTCACAACTGCTAAATGGCAGAATTAAACAAACCAAACTCACTGCCATCGAGTTGGATGCGACTCATAACGACCCTTCCTTGGGTTTCCGAGGTGATATCACTACAGAAGTAGATTGCCCAACCTTCTTTCCGAGGAGTGGCTGGTGGATTTGAACCACCAGCCTTCTGATTAGCAGTCAATAGCATTTGATTTATGGAAATAATCCTCCTTTGTCCACTCTTTCTGGAGCACACCATTGTTTAGATGAAGGGCCTTCCAAGTATTTGAGTGCCATAGTGAGGTGCGTTTGGGCCCCCACTGGAGGCTTGGCCACTTCTTTCTTTTTCTCTGGGGTCTTTACCCGGCAGTAGAGTCTGGGAGAATAGGAGGGAGTTGGTGGAGCTGATGGCCACATGGATGGCCCTTTGCCCTTGTCCCCCGCCCCCATCTGTTGTTTCTGGCCCCATTGATAGTGTGTGCTGGGGCTTGGGCTTTAGGAGGGCTCCATGCCTTTCAGCACCAACTTTCCAAAGCCACCCTGGGTCTTGGTCTCCAGGATGTCCTCCTTGTCCTGTGTCAGATGCAATCTCGGGGATTAGGTCAGGAATGAGGCGTTCAGCCACCACCAGAGTGTTTGTGAGCTGCCTGAGTCTGTGTCACTTTTTCCATTTTAGGGGGAAGGAAAGAGTGATAGGGAGTATAGCCAGGTAGGTACTGTCTGTTTAATATCAGCTAACAACACATGATGGAAGATAATGTGGGAATCCCTGCCAGTAAGCCGAATGTTGTAAAAGATAAGGGTGAGAGGCCACTAGACATCCCCCTCTGAGGTCAGGGCAGAGATTGGGTGATTGATCAGATGTTCCACGCTCTAAGCTGGTATAGCTTAGCCAGAAGCTCTTCTGGGTGAGGGAAGCTGGACTGTGACATGATCCACATCTTTAAGCTATCAGTATTTCAGAAGAGAAAAATCAAAGCCCTTGAGAGAAGCAGGGCCCCGAGGCTCAGTCGCTGAACCCACCCTTTCATCGTATTAGCAAACACCCATGATGTGTCCAAAAATCTGATGAGTCCTCAGGCTTGCCAAGGACAAGACTCAAAAAGTTACACTCTTGCTTTTCCCTTAAAGTGGACCAGAAGTGCTAGAGAATTGCTGAATTTCTCAGAAATTTTACTGCCTGAGTAATTTACCTACCCCTACTTCTTGCCCTGGGCAGATTCTACTATGCCATGTGAAAAGTTTGGGATTTCATTTATTTGAAACTAAGAAAATGGGGCTTATCCTACATATGTGATCCTAGGCATTTCTCATTTCAGGTCACCTTGGCAGGCAGAATTCACAGTAAAGAATGGTAAAGTGAAGCCCTAGTTCATTGTAAGGACCCTGAAGCCTCAAACTTAAGTGTCTGACCATAGACCAAGTGTGGAAATGGTCCATCTAGAGGCCAAGGGAGGTTATTGCAGCCCAGCTCTACTAGACATTGTGAAAAATCATACGCTTGGCTTGGGTTGCTGGTGCTGTAACACTCTTATGGTGAGACTTCAAATAAATAGTCTTCCTTCTAAGCCTCAGTTTCCTCCTATGTAAAATGGAGCTGATGCTGTTTACCCCACGGTTTTGTGATGAGAGTATAAGGAGGCACAATCCAGACCTTCACAAAAACAGACTGGTCGGTCTAGATCTGTTATACTGCACAGAGTGGCAGCATGGGAGGTGCCTAACAAATGGTTATTAGATTGAAGTGCAAGTGTTCCATAAACTTTGAAGGTATCACTCAACCCAGTGTGCTATGTTTGAGACAGGCTTTCTGAAACAGGGTGGGCAGATGTCAGGAGACCTGGGAGGCTCTCATACATATGGCTGCCTGGGCTTTCCTGGGGGTGCAACAGAAGACTCTGGGAGAGTGCCTACGTTCACCCACCCAAGTGTCTGGCAGAGTTGAGTATGCTGGGTTTGATGCTCCCAGAAAGGCCAGAAGAAATGGAGGATTTTCAGGGTCACTTAGTGAACAGTTCAAGGAGAATGGGAAAACACTTTCTATGGGAGTCTGTAGGGAATATGCCTATCACACTTGTCAGGTAAGGATCCATGGGCTCAAGGTGCCCCTGGGTTTTCCTCTGTCTGACACTAATAGGGATTCAGTGATTTGTCACCCTGCTTCACATAGCAACTTCAGCCATCTCAGCTCTTTCAAGGACTCCCCAAGCCAGTGACCAGTTGGCAGCAGGGTATGTGTGTGTACATGATGTGTACATAACAGGACATGAGCATTCCTTCTGGCATCTCCAGTCCCACTGGCATGTGGCTGAGCAATTTCTGAATTCCTCCTATGACCCAGCTGCTTTCTCAGTCACTCAGCAAGCCCGACAGATCAGTATTGGTGTCTTCCTTCTGTGGGTGAGGACATTAAGGTGACTCAGTGAATAAGAAACAGATCTGAGACTGGAATGTGGTCCCCTGAGACTCCACTGCCCCCCTCTTTGCAGCTCCCTCTTCTCCCCTCTCACCACCAAACCCTGCCCTATCTCTTGATCATTCCCCCAGCTGTCACCCTGCTTCTTCTTATCTGCAATCTTTTCAGATGAATCTTTCCAGGCCCTTGAGTATAACTTCACACCAAACTCCTTTTAATTCCAGGATCAATCATCTTTCCCTATAAATAACTTCCAGAAACCCTCCCCACTTTCAACCATGTTTGGAGAATTCTTTAAATACCATCAGCTTCTGCCCACTCTCAACCCCATCTTTGCCTTTGAGCTTCTGCTCTTCAAGACTTCCAGGGTTGATGGGATTGTTTGCGATGCCCCAGGGATGCCCACCTCATGCTCATCAGCCCTGGACACAGACCTAGCACTGTGGGCATTGTGCTACTGCTCAGGGCCATACTCTCTGGGCTGGTTACTCAGGAGGTGTCTCTGACTTAACTCTTCTGTGCCTGCCTCTCGGTTTCCAGGAGCTGGCTCTCACTGTGGTGATGTTAAACCCAAATGAGAGCAGGAGCTACTGGCAGCAGCCTTTCTGCACAAACGTTGATGCCTGGTCAGTATCTTGGTGGAAAAAAGAAAAAAAAAGCAAACCAGCCTCTGAAGAGGCCTGGTCTGGTCTCTTCCCAGTCAGTGTTTTCTGATCAGATTTCTCCAATAGCACAAGCCCTGGCATCTGTGCTGCCCCAGCCGCCCTTCTCTGGGATATGTCAGGCTTGTGTTTGGCACATTTTTTTCTGACAACTCAGCTGGTTTCACTCCCAGTCTTGCTGCTACCTTTCTTTCCACTCTAACTTTCCTAACACCCCAGGGATCTGTGAAGTGGGGTTCTCAAGGCTGCCAGGGCCAGCTTGGCAGGCCTGGTTCCCTCTCAGCATCCATCCTGATCCCTAACTTGGCGCACAGTGCTTCCTGTCTGAGGATTTTTGCTCTCTTCCAGTGGGGACACTCCCTGGGAGATGGGGGCTGAGGGTCCAGAGGGAGGCAATGAAAGAGAGCAACCCATTAGAAGAGCATCTTGGACAATTCCTCCACCCTCTGTCAGCACAGCCTGCTGCCCTGTCTCTCCTCTGATTGTGTTCCCAGCCTTAGTTTTTACAGCTCTGAAATGGGTGGAGATGTGGGCAGCTTCCAGTTGGAATGGGGATGAGAGAGCATGCGTGAAGCACTTGGCCTTAGAAACCGGTGCAATGAAGCTGTTGTTAATCATGGTCTTTATTGAGCCACAGGTTCTGTGCCAAAGCCCCTGACTCTAAACCTAGAGCTGCTTACCGAAGAACTATGGTCTGCCTTATTAAGCAGCCCCCCAAAAAATCATTTGTGGTATACCAGTTGTGTGCCTTGCTAAGCTTCAAAATGTTGGAAGTGAATCAAAATGTTGTTGCAGCTGCTAGCTGCTGTCAAGTGAGCTCCCAGCTCCTGTTGGCCCCTGACTCCTGGCGACCCCATGCACTATGGAACAAAAGGCTGCCCAGTCCTGAGCCATCCCCATGATTGGTTATGGATCAGACTGTTGTGATCCACTGGGTTTTCATTGGCTGGTTTTTGGCAGTAGATCTCCAGGCCTTTCTTCCTAGTCCATCTTAGTCTGGAAGCTCTGCTGAAACCTGTTCAGCATCACAGCAACATGCAAATCTCCACTGCCAGGCGGGTGGTGGCTGTGCATGAGGTGCACTGGCCTGGAATGGAACCTTGGTCTCCCACATGGAAGGTGAGAGTTTACCACCCATTTGAATGTGTGAAAATAGTGCTTCTAAACACAACTTAATGGATGGACTCTCTGCTCTGGTGAAGATCACAGCCTGGGAAACCCTCTGATTCTGCTCTACTCTGTCCTATAGAGTCACTATGAGTCAGAATTGAGTTGATGCCATCCAACAACAACATTTAAAGCAGTGTGGATGGTTTTGCTAAGGAGGTTGAAAGAACCACCTCCTAAAACTTAATTCCTCATTTGCTAAGCTCCTGTGCTTTGTATGTCACTGTGCCGAATGAGGAAGATAGAGCCCAGTCTGGAGCTGGGGCTTCAGGGTGAGGAGGGTCCGGCCCCGCTAGACAGACCAAGTCTAAGCCTGCAGCACAAAGCATGCCTCACCTCCCTCTGGTCACCCGGCTTTCATGACAGCTCTGCAGGGCAGAGAGTGCCCATTTGAGTGTCAGTGACACCCTGGGTCAGAGGTCAGGTCATCAGAGGTCACACTCATGGCCAGAGCTGAGCCAGGACCCAGTCAAGCCCTACTCTGCCCAGGTCTGTGTCCCTCTCCTTGTCTCTCCCTAACATGAACCTACCTTGAGATGAAGGGCACAGGGACTTGGAGGGTGTGCACGGGGGCCAGGCAGCAGCTTGCCTGGTATTGGAGGTAAACATGAGGCAGATGCTGAGAAGAGAGACACTCAGTCAGGAGGTGAGCAAGGAGGCCAGGCCATGGCCTCTCAAGGATGCCCTTTTGCTTCAGCCCTCTCCTCCTTTTCCTCTTTAGTTTATAATACATACTTTTTTTTTTTTTAATGAAAAAAGATACGTCTTCATTACAGTTACTTTGGAAAATACAAAAAGATAAACATAATACATACAATAATACATACAATAAGAAGATAAATATCAGCCATCATTCCCAAACTGGACTCTGTCTGGGGACAAAAGAAAGAGACTGGAGGGAGAAACAGCACTGTGTTGATCTCAAGACACCAGCTCACAGACCTCGGGCCTGGCCACTCAGTAGAGCTCCTGTCCCTGCTGGAGGTGGAGGCTTTGGGTCTGAGCACAGCAGACTTGGACTTTCTCAAATTATAGTCTAAAACAAAGAACAGTTGCCGTGGTGTTGATGCTGACTCATGGCGACCTGTGTTTTTCACGGCTGTGACTTTTCAGAAGCAGATTACCAGGCCTGTCTTCTGAGGTGCCTCTGGGTGGACTTGGACCATCAACCTTTCAGTTAATAGCCAAGCACTTAACTGTTTGGACCACCTGGAGACCCTCACAAGATACTGTAGGCATCTGTGTATCATTCCTGACCTCTGGATGGGCTCCTCATTAATTTAATGCACTCTTTATTGTTGGACATTTGGGTTGTTTCCAGTTTTTCAGTATTGTAAGTAATCTTGCATTGACAAAACCACGTACCCACCTGAGCTCTTCCCACTGTGGACTCTGGAGCCATCCATGGGCCACACTGAAGGAGAGGGAGTGGAAGTTGTATTATGGGAAACTTCTTGGACAGCAGAACCTCCACCATGCGGGACAGTCAAGTGAGGTGCACAGTCAGTTGGATGGGGGTGTAGCAGTTGCTTTTAAAGGGTGATACACATAGGAATTTCGGATTTGATAAAGGTGGCACTTCACGTCAGCTGGGAAAGGAAGGCTTAGTCATTGGATTGGGCAGGAATCAAGGAAGGAGCCATCTGGGAAAAAGAAACTGAATCCTTGCCTTGTCCTTGCACCAAAATGCATTCCAGATAGTGCAAAGATTTGAACTTTAACAATGAAACCATAAAACTACTAGAAGAAAACATGGGAGGCTGAGTTTTACAATCTGGAGATGAGAAGTTCATTCTAAGCATGACATAAACCCCAGAAGTTATAAAGGAAAACATTTTAACTCTGGAAAGTTAAAATTTTCTGCCTGGCCTGAGCAAAACACAACCAACCACTGTAATGAACGTATTTATAAGATACATAATAGAAAGGAGGCTGATAGGCTTTTAATATGCAAACAGTTTCTGCAAATCAATTAAAAAAGGCCAGCCACCAAACAAAAAATGGTAAACAGGCATGAATAATTCTTAAAAAAAAAAAACATTACAAATAACTTGTAAGCATGTGAGAAGATGTTTAATCTTAGTCATGAAGAAGGAATAGAATAATCCCCAGAGATAACGCATTTCTTACTTCCCCAGATGGCAGAGAACAAATGCTTAGGATGTGCACTGTTGACAAGAGTGAGTGAAAGGCATTTTGCAATGTCTTCTAGAATATTACAATGCATGAGCTCTTCAATTGAGCAATTCTAACTGTAGGAATGTTTCCTGTTGAGAACTAGGTGTACCTGACCCAAGCCATGGTATTTTCAATCACCTCCTATGTGTGTGAGAGCTGGAAAATGAATGAATAAGGAAGACCAAAGAAGAATTGATTCCTTTGAATCATGGTGTTGGTGAAGAATAATGAATATACCTGGACTGCCAGAAGAGCAAACAAATCTGTCTTGGAAGAAGTACAGCCAGAATGCTCCTTAGAAGTAAAGATGACAAGACTTCCTTTCATGTACTTTGGACATGTTATCAAGAGGGAGCAGTCCCTGGAGAGGAACATCATGCTTGGTAAAGCAGAGGGTCAGTGAAAAAGAGGAAGGCCCTCAACAAGATGGATTGACACAGTGGCTGCAGCAATGGGCTCAAGCATGGCAACTGTGAGGATGGTGCAGGACCTGATAGTGTTTCGTTCTGTTGTCCCTAGGGTCATTGGGAGTCAGAGTGACTCGACAGCACTTAACAACAACAACAACTTGTACATCCATAGAATAGAATCAGCACTGCAGCTAAAAGAATATGGAACTAGATGACTGTCCATGATATATTAAATAAAGACAAGCAGCATGAAGAATGTTCCCCACAGTACTAATTCATCACTGCTGAAAGAAAGAAAACCTGACAATCTAGGCTTGTCTGTGCTTAGATTATGTGGAAGCATGGATAGAAAGCTGGGGCTATTGTTTCACAGTGGGTGCCCGGCGTATAATTCCCTCCAGCATCTTTTGAATTGTGTGCATGTATGGGCCAAACAGATGGATTGGCGGGAGGTAGCCAGGTCGGCAAGTAAGCACATAATAGAGATAGAGTGAAGTGTGGGGTGGCCAGTCTAGGGCTGACTCTTTCCCAGTAGCAGGCAGCTACTTTTGTCTGGAATGACAGTGTATATCATTCAGGGATTGACAAAGTACTTTGAAAGTAGGCATGAGCACTTGTAGATTTGCAGAATTGAAATTGCCCTCTGCTACCTTTCTCCACTTCATTTTCCTTTCAGATGGGAAACTGAGGCTGGTACCCACCTCACTTAGAGTCAGGAAGCTAGTTGGGGTCAGAGAAGCCAGAACTGAGTCTCTGAGCTCAGCCCCCTCGTTCTGGGGATCAGCAGCTATGCTCATGACTCTCCCTCTGCTCTGGAGAGTGGATTTTGGCTTCAGATACATCAATGTGAGATTCAGATTCTCTCCTGTGAGGCTCTGGATCTTGAGTGCCATGAGGTATTTGGTAAGCTTCCAGGGGCTTGTCCCTGGGGCACTCAGGTCAGGCTGGTCAGGAAGGGTTCTAGCCTGACACTGTCCATGTCAGGTGCGGTTAAGTACCTGTTAGGTATAATGCCTTGTCCATCAGGTAGAACACCTTGTCTGCCAGGTAGAACACCTTGCCTGTCAGGTACAGCATCTTGCCTGTCAGGTAGAATGCCTTGCCTATTAGGTAGAACATCTGGCTGTCAGGGACAGCACATTACCCGTTAGGTACAGTGCCTTGCCAATTTAGAATGCCTTACCTGTTCAGGTAGAAGGTCTCACTTGTCAGGTACAACACCTTGCCTGCCAGGTAGAATATCTTGCCTATCAGGTAAAATACCCTGCCTTGCTGCTTTTCAGTGCTTCTCTGTGGAACAATATGGAACAAATACTCACACATTGTACTTGCTCTATGGGCACTGCAGATTCCAGTGTGCCCCCTAGGAATGGCAGCCAGGATCCCTGGAAAGGAGCTGAAAAGGGTCACTGATGCTCGTAGCCATTTTACAATGGGAAAGTAGAAAAATTCTGTGTGATGGTGCTGGTCCCCTGCAGTAAAGAGTGTGATGGTGGATGTGGCCCTGGAACCTCCAACCCTGGGAGTACTCCTCCATTGACCCAGCTCCATGGTCATTCATGATCCTATGTCATCTCCTGGGGTCCCTGGCCAGGGCTGGGATACTGTATCTCAACACCTTTGACATCTTCCTGAGGGGCCTTTGGCTGGATCTGCCTCACCTTCATGTTACTAGGTGCCATTACCAGCCTTGTCCCTTCCCATGGTTCTCAGTAGCAGATAGATGTCCTACCAACCTCCCTTGCTGGTTTGATTTGGATGAATCTCTGCTTAGAGGTGCCTACCTGCAAAAGAACTAGCCCAGTCATGAGGCTTTTAAAAAAACACACCTTATTTTTTAGAATAGTTTTAGGTTTACAGGAAAAAATGTAAGGAAGCACAGAGTTCCCACATACCCCATTGTAGTCCATCTCCCCCTACTCACAGTTTCCCCTTGTTGTTACCGTCTTGCATTAGGGAAGCGCACTTGTTATAATAGATGGACATTTAATAATACATTATTATCCACTAAAGTCCATAGTTTCCATGAGGGCTCACTCTGTGTTGTATAGCCCTGTGGGTTTAGACAAATGCATCATGTTCTGTGTCTACCATTATAGTATCACGCAGAATAGTGTCACTGCCCTAAAAATGCCCTGTGCTCCACCTGTTCCCCCTGTTCCCAGCTCCTGGCAACTACTGTTCTGTTCAATGTCTCTACAACTTTGCCTGCAGACTTTTTAGACTGGCTTCTTTCACTTAGCAGTGTGTATCTGAGGTCCCTCCATGTGTTTTTTGTGATTTGAGAGCTCATTTATTTTTATTTGTTGTTGTTGTTGTTAGGAGCTCTGGTGGCATAGTGCCTAAGGCACTTGACTGCTAACCAGAAGTCTGGGAGTTCAAACCTAGCAGCCGCTTCTTGAAAGGAAGGTTGGGCAATCTACTTCCGCAGTGATACTGCCTCAGAAACCCAAGGAGGGGTTGCTATGAGTTGGATCCGACTCGATGGCAGTGATTTTTTTTTTTTTTTTTTTTTTTGTTAGGTGCCATCAAATGAGCTCCAATTCATAGTGACCCCATCCATGTACAACAGAACAAAACATTGGTCTGTCCTCTGCCATCCTCATAATCCTTGCTGTGCTTGAGCCCATCATTGCAGCCACTGTGTCAATCCATCTCATTGAGGGTCTTCCCCTTTTCCTCAGACCCTCCATTTCACCAAACATGATATCTTTCTCCAGGGACTGGTTCCTTCTGACAACATGACCAAATTGGTGAGATAAAAGTGTGCCATTCTTGCTTCTAAGAAGCATTCTGACTGCACTTCTTCCAGGACAGATTTGTCCATTCTCCTGGCAGTCCATGTTATTTTCAGTATTCTTCACCAACACCACAACTCAAAGGCATCAATTCTTCTTCAGTCTTCCTTATTCATTATCCAGCTTTCACATGCATATGAGGCAACTGAGAATACCATGGCTCTGGTTAGATACACCTTAGTCTTCAAAGTGAAATATTTGCACTTCAAGACATTAAAGAGGTCTTTTGCAGCAGATTTGCCCAGTGCAATATGACACCTGATTTCTTGAATACTGCTTCCGTGAGTGTTGATTGTGGACCCAAGTAAAATGGAATATTTGACAACTTCAGTCTTTTCTCCATTTATCTTGATGTTGCTTACTGGTCCAATTGTGAAGATTTTTATTTTCTTTATGTTGAAATATAATCCATACTGAATACTGTCGTCTTTGATCTTCATCAGTAAGTGCTTCAAGTCTTCTTCACTTTCAACAAGCAAGATTGTGTCTTCTGCATATTGTAAGCTGTTAATGATTCTTCTTTCAATCCTTATGTTATGTCCTTCTTCATAAACTCCACTTCTTGGATTATTTGGTTAGCATACAGATTGGATAAGCATGGTGAAAGATACAACTCTGACATACACTCTCCCTGATTTTAAGCCATTCAGTATCCCCTTGCTCTGTTCGAATGACAGCCTCTTGGTCTATGTACAGGTTCCTCATGAGCACAATTAAGTGTTCTGGAATTCCCATGCTTCTCAATGTTGTGTTATCCATAATTTGTGATGATCCACACAGTTGAATACCCTTGCATAGTCAGTAAACCACAGATAAACAGTTTTCTGGTATTGTTTGCTTTTAGCTAAGATCCATCTGACATCAGCAATGATATCCCTTGTTCCATGACCTTTTCGGAATCCAGCTTGCATTTCTGGAAATTCTCTCTCAATATATTGCTGGAACTGTTTTTGAATTATCTTTAGTAAAATTTTACTTGCAATGTGATATTAATGATATTGTTTGATAATTTCCACATTCTGTTGGATCATTTTTCTTTGCACTGGGCACAAATATGGATTTCTTCCAGTCAGTTGGCCAGGTAGCTGTCTTCCAAATTTCCAAAAATGAATAAGTGCCACCAGAGCTGCAGCCATTTGCTGAAACATCTCAGCAGATATTACGTCAACTCTTAGAGCCTTGTTTTTCGCCAGTTCTTTCAGCACAGTTTGGACTTCTTCCTTCAGTATCATTGGTTCTTGATCGTATGCTGCCTCCTGAAATGATTGACCATTGACCAATTGTTTTTGGTACAGTGACTGTATTCCTTCCATCTTCTTTTGAAGTTTCCTGCTGCTTTCAATATTTTGCCCATAAGATTCTTCAATATTGCAGTTCGAGGCTTGAATTTTTTCTTCAGTTCTTTCAGCTTAAGAAATTCTGAGCATGTTCTTCCCTTTAGGTTTTGTAACTCCAGGTCTTTGCACATTTCATTATAATACTTTGTCTTTTCAGGCTGCCATTAGAAATCTTCTGTTCAGCTCTTTTATTTCAATGTTTTTTTTCCTTTCACTTTAGCTACTCTCCATTCAAGAGCAAGTTTCAGAGTCTCTTCTGACATTAATTTTGGTCTTTTCTTCCTTTGCTGTCTTTTATTTATTTATTTATATATTTTTAATTGTGATTTGGGTGAAAGTTTACAGAGCAAATTCACTTTCCATACAGCAGCTCACATATACTTTGTCTCATGACATTGACTATAATTTACCACAATGCAACAGCTTCCCTCCCACTTCCTCCCCATAGTTACCTGTTCCTTGTGTCCTTCCCTCCCATGCACTCCTGCCCCATGAGTTGTCTCCCTGTGAATACACAGCCCTTCTATTCTCCCATAATTGATTTTTCCAAGGAATGTATCTACCTTTGCTGCCTTTTTAATGACCTTTTGCTTTCTTCATGTATAATGCTCTTGATGTCATCCCACAACTTGCCTGGTCTTCAGTCACTGGTGTTCAGTGCATCAAATCTATTCTTCAGATGGTCTCTAAGTTCAGGTGGGTCATATTTGGCTTTCGTGGACTTGTGTTAGTTTTCTTCAGCTTCAACTTGAACTTGCATATTGATCTTTTTATTGCTGAACAATATTCCATTATGTGGATGTATCACAGTTTGTTTATCCATTCACTTGTTGGAAGACATCTTGGTTGCTTCCAAGTTTTAACAATGATGAATGGAGCTGCTATAAATATAAGTGTGCAGGGTTTTGTGTGAGCAAGAATTTTTAGTCATCTGGCCGAGCACTTAGGAGCATGACTGCTGGATCCTGTAGTCAGTTCAGATTGAGCTTTGTAAGAAGTGGGCCAGACTGCCTTCCAAAGTGGCAGTACCATTTTATATCCCCTCTAGCAGTGAATGAGAGATCCCATTGCTCTACCTCCTGCTACATTCTCCGTCATGAGGCCTTGAGGACCCCTCATCTGGAGGCGGTTAGGTGTTGACACTCATGGCCCCAAGGAAGAGGCTGTGTGGGTTGAGGGGCAACAGAGAGCCTTCTGCCCTAAAAAGAAGCTGAAATTCCCACTACTCCCTCAGGTCTTTTCTGTCTTGTTTCCCAAAGGCCCCTGCTGGAACATTCTCTTTTTCTGAACTTTGGCCATGTTTATTCCTACTAGAGACATCCAAGATGGTCTGTTTTATTGGAACATGGAGCTGGCAGGGGATGGGGGGAAGAGTTGCTATTTGTTCATTCATTTCATTATCTGATGGTGTTATAGATGTGCTGAGCACAGTGCTTAATCATGGCACCAGATGCCAGAAATAAAAAGATGGTTAGGGTCCCTTCCCTGGAGCCCCACAATCTGGTGGGATCAGACCATCACAGGAGCATGTGAAAAGATGGCTAGGGCCCCTCCCTGGAGCCCCACAGCTTGGTGGATTGGACGGTCACAGAGCCTGTGATGGGTGTTAATTGAGCCATGTGAAATTGTTGTATTCTGGGCCCCAAATGATCAAGTATTAGCTAGTAAGTACTGAGGAGGTTCCCCAATCTATCTTGGAAAGTTTAGGAAATCTTTCTCAGAGGTCATGTCTAAGCTGAGGTTTGGATGATGAGTGGGGTCAGGGGAGAGAAGATTCCAAGCAGAGGGAGGGGGATGTGAGGTGATGCTGTGAGAACTTGGCCTTTCAGGGAAGAGTTCAGTGTGGCTGGTTCATAGCATGAGTAGGGGTGGCAGGAGAGCTGGAGTGTAAAGAGAATAAAGCCTAGGGCACCTTTAATTCAGTTTAAATTGGCAAGGGTATATTGTTATCTCAATCCACCTATACATCCATCCAAGCACCTAACCTCCCATTTATCTACCTGTTTATCCATGCCATCTGTCCGTTCACTCATCCAATCATCTGCCAGTCCATCCATTCACTGACCTACCTACTTGTCCATCTATCCATCCAAACCATAAATCTATCCATCAACACACCCATCCATTCAAATAATAAATCCATCCAGTCACCCATCCATCCACTTATCCATCCATCCACTCACCATCCACCCATTCACCCATGCATCCTTCCATCCATCCATCACAGGGCTGGGTTTCCCTTTCTACCACACCACTTTGCACTATTGCTTTACATCAGGGTGGCTTATGACCACCTCAGATTTCTGTTGTCTATATCAGAGTTCTTTGAAATGAAGGATGGCTGATTCACTTCAGTTTCTGCAGAGCTTAGCATATAGTACACCTCAGACTTCTGTCGTCTGTATCAGAGTTCTTTGCAGCAAAAGGATGGTTGATTCACTTCAGTTTCTGCAGAGCTTAGCATAGTACCAGGTGCACCTTGATTCTCAAGCTATGTTTGTTTGTTGGCTTCACCTGAGGAGACAAGATAAATCCAGTTGCAACAGCAGCAGGCAGTACTGTCAGAATAATTATGAACTACTGATTGGGAGTTAAGAGAAGAGGAGGCCCTGCCTCAGAAGAAGTGGGGGACTGGCAAAGAACTGGGGGCTTTCAAGTAGGATTTAGACAGGTGTGGAGATTGGCAGTAAAACTTGAGATAAAGTCTATTTCAGGACCTGGGAGGTGGAAGGTCCACATGTTCCAGAATATTTGGTTGTAGATTCAGATATTATACAAATTCTCCAAATACCTTTGTTACATACTCATTATAGCAAATATGAAAATGATCAGAATGGCTTTTTCTTCACCTTTTTCTTCACATTTTCTCCTTACCATGGTTGAGATCATATTTAGGAACAGTCTTGTGCCCTGCCTTTAGCTGTGACACTTCCCAATGTCATTATAAACTCTGTAAATATCTCCGTGGTTGCCTAACACTCCATGTATGCTCATGTGTACAGTTTGCCTAATCATTCCTCTGATGCTGGGTTTAGGTTCTTTCCAATTGTTTGCTGTTGTAAATAACACTTGAATGAACATCTTTCTGGTGTATCTTTTCTGCCTCTCTGGTTATTTCCTTAGGGTAGATTCCTAGACAGTGACTCACTGCATCAAAGCATAGGAACATTTTAAAGCCCTTTATATATTGCAGAACGACATTCCAACCAACAGTGGTCAAATAGCACCTGACACATGCCTTTGCCATGCCCTGGTCAACACTATCATCAGGTGTTGGATCCAGGAGGACCCCATGTTATGGACCTGGGGCTCCTTACCTCATAAGGCAGATACTTCACCATTCCTATTTCTGGGGAGGAGCAGGGAGTGTTATTTAATGCTGGTGATCTTGATGGCCATTTACTGGTCGATTGGGTTTTTATGTGATGCCAGTTTCCTCATCCAAAGAACGGGGCAGAAATTTCTGCTTCACAGGGTTATCGTGAGGAGTTGAAGTTTTAATAAGATTAGTAACTCACGTGTATTCAGAGTTTTACATTCCTCCTCCCATTTAGTCAAAAAACATAAGGGACTTGTCTAGAATCTACAGGACATTCAGTAGATGCTGTGTATCTCCCCTGCTGATGGGTGCATTTGTTGAGTCCCTGCTGTGGGCAGGTCAGAAGAGTTGATAGTGATAACAGGGTCTTCTCCCTGCCAAGGAGTCATATTGAAAGACTGCTTGGGGTCTGCACTGGAGCAGTGTTGAAGAGAAGAGTGGGGTGGAGTTGGTGTCTGGGAGTGCCACAGAGTAGGGTACCTGGTCTGGGATGGGGGTGGGGTAGAGATGAGATGGAAAAGACCTGCCTTGGCTTTTGGTTGCAGCAACCTGCCTAATTTGCCTGGGGAAGCAGGAGTCTTGCTGATGAAACTTCCAGTTGAAAATGGGTTCCATTACCACCATATACTCTTGTGCCTCTCCCATTTCCAGGAGGCCCAGCTGAGGTTTCTGAGCCTGAAACTGGTCCACCTGGGGGAGCCCTTGAAACTGACTCTTCATTAGCTCTGAGCTCTGAAGGTGAAGGTAACCCACCACATGTAGGGGTCAGGGGACTCATGCGTAAGGACAGGGCAATTCTGTTCTCACTCAGTTGTGCCACCAATTTTTGGTGCATCCTTTGGGGTAGATTATATAGTCATTGTCCAATTATGTGTTCATATAGCATCCATATAGCTGTCTCTGAGTCACTGTTTAGAGTGTTTTGAAAATTTACATAGTACTGTAATTGAAAAATGCCTTCTGGTCCTGGGGGAAGTTATGTAAAATATAAATATTCCACCAAAGGTCAGAGTGACCCAGTGAAGTATTCCTCTCCTTGAGTCTCATAGCTGGCTAAAATGATGTCTGAGCTGAGTCAATGGGCCCAGGAATGTGCCATTAAGATCCTTCTGAGACCAGTGTCTCAGTGGCAGTTCTGTACAAGGACCGGTACATTTTGGCAGGGGCGTGAATGGGTTAATTGGGTAGATGGTGGCTTTAATCTTTAACAGGAAGCTTATTCCTTTTGACCCCATCTATCAGATTATTTGCTGGGCAGCATTTAATAAGTGGTAAACCATCTCCAGTGGCCAATTTCTTGCAGTTTCTAAAGCTGTCTTTTTAAACATGAATTTAAAGCAAATACCAACCAATGCCAGTTCTGGGGAGGACCAACAATGAACCAGCAATACATTTGCCTTTTGTCCATGTTTCCATCTCAAAGGGCAAGGGTGAGCTGGAGCCATGCCATGCTGAGGGCCCTGTGTGCACTGTGGGTGAGGGGTGGCCTGCTTCAAATGTCAGGCTCCTGTGAAATGTAGGCATTCCTGAGAAATGCAAAGCCAGGCTTGCTGCATAAAGGCCAGTTAAAAATTGCCCACCACAAGACTAAGACCCAAGCAGCTGTGACTGCCTTGAAGTTCTAGGTTGACATAGAGCGAGAATGGGTATTTAATTGTGTAATGTTTTTTGCTGCTGGATACTAACTGGCATTTATTATTTTGTTAACATTTTATTATGAAAGCATTACATGTCCATCATAACCCATTGCCATTGAGTCTATTCTGACTTATAGCACCTCTATAGAACAGAGTCCACTATTCATCTGTTGGTTTGTTGTACTGTGGTGGTTTGCATATTGCTGTGAGATTGGAGGCTATGCCAACAGTGTTTTGAATAACAACAGGGTCACCCATGGTAAACAGGTTTCAGCGGAGCTTCCAGCTAAAACGGACTGGGAAGAAGAACAGGGCCATCCACTTTTCAAAGAATTGGCAAGTGAAAACCTTATGAATAGCAGTGAAACACTGTCAGATATATTACTGGAAAACTATGAAGAGCTGTGGAACATTGTCTGATAGAGTGCTAAAAGATGAGCCCCTCAGGTCGGAAGGCACTCAAAATACTACTGGGGAAGAGCTGCCTCCTCAAAGTAGAGTTGACCTTAATTGCGTGGATGGAGTAAAGCTTTTGGGACCTTCATTTTCTCATGGGGCATGACTCAAAATGGGAAGAAAGAGATGCAACTATTCATTAATAATCAGAACACAGAATGCATGAAGTATGAATTTAGGAAAATTGGAAGTTGTCAAAAATAAAGTGGAATTCATAAAGATTGATATCCTAGGCATTAGTGAGTAGAAATGGATTGGTATTGACCATTTTGAATCAGACAATCATATGGTCTACTGTGCTGGGAATGAAAAATTGATGAGGAATGACATTGCATTCACTGTCAGAATGGGCATTTCAAGGTCTATCCTGAAGTACAATACTGTCAGTGATAGGAGGATATCCATACACCTACAAGGAAGACCAGTTGATATGACTATTATCCAAATTTATGCACCAACCACCAAAGCGAAAGATGAAGAAATTGAAGAGTTTTACCATATGCAGTCTGAAATTGACCAAACATGTAATCAAGATCTATTGATAATTACTGGTGATAGGAATGCAAAAGGTGGAAACAAAGAAGAAGCATCAGTAGTTGGAAAATATGGCCTTGGTGATAGGATCAACACTGGAGATTGACAGAATTTTGTGAGTCCAACAACTTATTCATTGTGAATACCTTTTTTCAATGACATAATAGGCAACTATGCACGTGGACCTTGCCAGATGGAATACACAGAAATCAAATCAATAACATCTGTGGAAAAAGGAGATGGAGAAACTCAGTGTCATCAGTCAAAACAAAACCAGGAGCTTACTGTGGAATAGACCATCATATGCAAGTTCAAGTTGAAGCTGAAGACAATTAAAACAAGTCCATGACAGCTGAGATATGACCATTAGTATATCCCACTTGAATTTAGAGACCATCTAAAGAATAGACACATTGAACACTAATGACCCGAAGACCCAGATGAGTTGTACAATGACATCAAGAACGTCATACATGAAGAAAGGAAAAGGTCATTAAAAAGACAGGAAAGATAGAAAAGACCAAAATGGATGTCAGAAGAGATTCTGAAACATGTTCTTGAACAAAGAATAGCTAAAAAGAATGGAAGAAATGATGAAATAAAAGAGCTGAACAGAAGATTTCAAAGGGTGGCTTGAGAAGACAAAGTAAAGTATTATAATGAAATGTGCAAAGACCTGGAATTAGAAAACCAAAAGGGAAGAACACACACAGCATCTCTCAGACTGAAAGAATTGAAGAAAAAAATTTAAGCTTTGAATTGCAATGTTAAAGGATTCTATGGGCAGAATATGGACAAGATATTGATGCAGGAGTGAGGTAGTTAAGGTTCTGTGTCAACTTGGCTGGGCCTGGTTTTAAGTGTCTGGGGAGCTGGTTATGGTTACTCCCCGTGATGAGACTGGCAACCAGCTCCATGGTGGAATCTGCTGTGAGAGCTGAGGAGCTGCCTTAGGGATGGGATTTGCTTCCAGTTTATAAGGAGAAGCTTTGGGAATGGTGTGCAGCTTTTTGGCATGCTTGAATCTTGCATGCAGCCTAGTTTTCATTTAGCAGCTTGCCAAGTTTCCTGTCTTGGGACTGTCTCTAAACTTAAACTAGTGGCCTGCCATGTTGTTTGGTAATATTGGGACTGTGCCATTTTAATTGTCAATCTTGGGCTTATTAGCCTCAGCAGCCAGCAGCTGCCTGAGTAAAGAGATACCTCTAGCTTCAGTGGGCTGGGAAGAAAAGGCAGAGCTGAAACCCAAGGTTGAGGGCCTTTCACCCAGACCCTAGAGCTGGCACTTTGAACTTGAACTTCTAGCCTCCTAAACTGTAAGAGAATAATTCCTGTTTGTTTCAGCCATTCCATTTGTGGTATTCTGTTAGAGCAGCACTAGAGGTAACCAAAGCACAGGGACATCAAAGAAAGATAGAAGGAATACACAGTCACTGTACCAAAAAGAATTGGTTTATGTTCAGTCATTTTAGGAGGTAGAGTATGATCAAGAACTGATGGTATTGAAGGAAGAAGTCCAAGCTGTACTGAAGGAATTGGCAAAAAGCAAGGCTCCAGGAATTGATCGAATACCCTCTGAAATGTTTCAATAAACAGATGCAGCGCTGGAGGCCCTTACTCATTTATGCCAGGAAATTTGGAAGACAGCTACCTGTCCAGCCGGCTAGAAGAGGTCCATATTTATGGCATTCCAAAGAACGGTGATCCAACAGAGTGTGGAAATTATTTAACAATATTAATATCACACACATGTAAAATTTTGCTGAAGATAATTAAAAAATGATTGCAGCAGTATATTGACAGGGAATTTCAGATATGCAAGGTGGATTCAGAAGAGATTGTGGAACAAGGTATATCATTGCTGATGTCAGATGGCTATTAGCTGAAAGCAAAGGATACTGGAAAGATGTTTACCTATTGTTTATTGACATATGCAAAGGCATTCAACTGGGTGGATCATAACAAATTATAGATAATATTGCAAAGAATGGGAATTCCAGGGCACTTAATTGTGTTCATGAGGAACCTGTATGTAAACCAAGAGGCTGTCATTCAAACAGAACAAGGGGATACTGAATAGTTTAAAATAGGAAGTGTGTGTGTCAGGGTTGCATCCTTTCACCATACTTATTCAATGTGTATGCTGAGCAAATAATCCAAGAAGCCAGAGTTTATGAAGAAGAACATGGCATAAAGATTGGAGGAAGAATCATTAACAACTTGCCCTATGCAGAAGACACAATCTTGCTTATTGAAAGTGAAGAGGACTTGAAGCATTTACTGATGAAGATCAAAGACTACAATCTTCAGTATGGATTACACCTCGGTATAAAGAAAATAAAAATCTTCACAAATGGACCAGTAAGCAACATTATGATAAATGGTGAAAAGACTGAAGTTGTCAAATATTTAATTTTACTTGGATCCATAATCAACACTCATGAAAGCAGTATTCAAGAAATCAAATATCGTATTGCACTGGGCAAATCTGCTGCAAAAGACCTCTTTAATGTCTTAGACAGCAAATATTTCACTTTGAAGACTAAGTTGTATCTAACCAGAGCTGTATTTTCAATTGCCTCACATGCATGTGAAAGCTGGATAGTGAATAAGGAAAACTGAAGAAGAATTGATGTGTTTGAGTTGTGGTGTTGGTGAAGAATACTGAAAATAGCATGGACTGCCAGGAGAATGGACAAATCTGTACTGGAAGAAGTGCAGTCAGAATGCTCCTTGGAAGTGAGCATGGCCAGATTGTCTTACCTATTTTGGTCATGTTGTCCGAATAGACCAGTCCCTGGAGAAGGATATGATGCTTGGTAAAGTGGAGGATTAGACAAAAAGGGGAGGACCCTCAATGAGATGAATCGACATAGTGGCTTCAATGATGAGCTCAAGCATAGCAAGGATTGTCAGGATGGTACAGTTGTGTTTTGTTCTGTTGTACTTAGGGTCATTATGAGTTGGTATTGACTGGTCAGCACCTAACAACAACAGGACAGAGTAGAACCACCCCCTAGGGTTTCCAAGGCTGTAAATCTTTACAGAAGCAGACTACTTCATCTCTCTTCCATGGAGCTGCTGGTGAGTTTGAACCTTTTGGTTAGCAAAAGTTTGAATGCTTTAACCACTGTACCACCAGAATTCCTTTATGAGTGTGGTGGTTAAGGTTGTGTGTCAACTTGGTTGGGCCTGGTTGAATGGCTGGGCAGCTGGAGGTAGTTATTCCCCATGATGAGTCTGGCAATCAGTTTCATGGTGGGATCTACCACAAGCAGCTATGCTGCTTTAGGGATATGGTCTGCTTCCCATATATAAGAAGCAGCTTTGGGAATGTTCTCTAGCTTATGGCACGCTTGAACCCTGCATGTAGCGGAGTCGTTGTTTGGCAGCCTGCCACGCTCTGCCAATCTTGGGACTTTCAGTGGACTTGAATCAATAGCCTGCCATGTGGTTTGTTAATATAGGGACTGTGCCTTCTCACTTGTCGACCTTGGGTTTGTCAGCCTCAGCAGCTAGCTGCTGCCTGAGTGGAGAAAAGCTTCCAGCTTCAGTGGGCTGGGAGCAGGAGGCAGTTGCTGAAGCCCAAGGTTTGGGGGCTTTCACCCAGCCCCTCAAACCTGACACTTTCAACTCAGACTTAAACCCTCCAAAACTGTAAGAGAATAAACTCCTGTTTATTAAAGCCATTCCATTTGTGTTATATTTCTGTCAGAGTGGCACTAGGTAACCAAAACAATGAGCCAGTATCAGTAAACTAGGAATAAAAGGGAATTTCCTTAATGATAAAGGATATCTATGTAAAATCTACAAACTGAATGTTCTCCTCCTAAAATCAAGAACCAGGCAAGGATGGCTGTTCTCATCACTGCTATTCAACAATATATCCACTGAGATCCTATCCAATGCAATCAGGCAAGAAAAAGAAATAAAGGCATGCAGATTAGAAAGAAGAATGTAGATTAAAAAGGAAGAAGCAAAACTTCATTTTCAGACCACATAGTTATCTATGTTAAAAAAAAAAAAAATCCTAAGGAATCTATAGAAAAACTTCTAGAACTAATAAATAAGCTTAGCACGTTCCCAGGATACAAACATCACTTGTATTTCTACAATGGAAAAGGAAATGGCAGTATACCCTACAATGGAATATCTCTCAGCAATAAAAAGGGAAAACTAGTAATACACAGAATGATGTGGAAACAAAGGCATTATGCTAGGTGAAATAAGCCAGACACAAAAGACTATCTATATGGCATGAGCCCATTTCTATGACATTTGAGAAAAGGCATTTCTGTAGGGGCAGGAAATGGATAAGTGGTTGCCAGAGGCCAGAGGGTGGGGAGAGGGGCCTGAGGGAGTCTTCTGAGGTGATGAATATGTTCTATATTTTGATTGTGGTGGCTGGAACAGTTAGTTTCTTTTGAGGTTTTTGGTGCTGTGCAGCACATAACAACAACAATGACAACTTAATGTTGAAATGAGCATCTCAGATTAGGTATTTGCAGTGAATGCTAATTTATTAGATGACAGTTTCTACTGTACGAGGACTTTTAGGACTTTTGGTTCCAGGTGTCAAATTGTTCCCTAGAAAAGCATCAATTTAAACTCTCATCTGTACTGAATGAGAATGTTTACTTATATACATCCTTGCCAAATTTTGGTATATAAAAATAAATTTTTGTTTTTTGACAGTTTGAAAGACCAATATAGAGTCTTATTTTAACTTAAAGGCAAAAAAAAAAAAAAAAAAAAAACCTCACTGCTGTTGAGTTGGATCTGACTCATAGTGACCCTTCCTTGGGTTTTTGAGGCAGTATCACTAGAAGTAGGTTGTCCAACCTTCCCTCCGAGGAGTGGCTGGTGGGTTTGAACCACCAGCCTTCTGGTTAGCAGTCAAATGCCTTAGGCATATGCCACCAGAGCTCCTTATTTTAACTTGAGTGTATTTAATTATCATTGACCTTAAATGCTATTGATCTGTTTAACCTCCCCCACCTTTTTAGTTGTAAGAATTTTTTTGTTTTATTATTATTTTTTTTTATCATATGGTATTTCTGTTACAACTATTGCTCTTAGGTTGGTTATTTTTGTGTGGTTATCAACTGCTGCATAGCAACCACCCAAAACTTAGTGTTTTAAAACAAGAATAATCTTTTATTTTACTTGTGAATCTGCATATCAGGCAGGGCCTGGTGGGTATAGCCTGTCTAGACAGCTCCATGTAGTGTCAGGTTGAGTGGTTGGACTGGGGCTGGTGAAGCCACTTCCAAGATGGTTTTCCAGCATGGCTGGCAAGGTAGTCCTGGCTGTTGGCTGGGGACCTGGGTTTCTGAAACTTTCCAAAGAGCTGCCTGGGCTTCCTCACAGCAAGAGACACAAGAAGTAGAACCTACCAGTTTCTTAAAGCCTTGTCCCTCAACTAGCACAGCATCCCCTCCCTCATACTGTATCATCAGGAAGTCACAGAACCCATGGGGGTTCTAGGGGAGGGGTCATAGACACCACTTCTTGTTGGGAGGTTGTGTTTAAGAATCTGTGGCCATTTTTAAACTACCAAACTAAACGATTTGTTTTGGTACTTTCCTTTGGTCATTAATAATTATGCCAATTTTATGTGTGTATACAGTTGTCCCTCAGTATCTGCAAGGGATTGGTTCCAGGACAGCCTCCACCCCCACCCCATGTATGCCAAAGCCAGGGATGCTCAAGTCTCTTATATAAAATGGCATAGTATTTGCATTATAACTTATGCACATTCTCCCATATACTTTAAGTCATCTCTAGATTGCTTATGATACTTAATACAATGCAAATGCTATGTCAATAGCACTTTAAGCTCTCTCTTAACCTTTGAGGGATTGCCTTGAGCACTTAATTGCTTTTTAGAAGTGATTTTTTGCACAAAAACAAAGGGTGCACACAACACAGGTACAAACGAAGGACCAGTGAGGTGAACAATGGTCAAATAATGAGTGCTAGAAGGAGGCAGGATCTGTTAAGTGATGGAAGGCTACAGTAGGTTGCCTACACATCACTTAGTTTGTGTGGATTCAGTGTATGCTTGGCACAAGACAAATTCAAGTTATGCTCATTGGAACTTTCTGGATTTTTTTTTTTTTTTTGGAGTATTTTCTACCCGTGGTTGTTTGAATCCGTGGATGCAAAACTTGTGGATATGGAGGGCCAACTGTATACTTATGAAGATTTTAAGAAGTAGAAGAATATAGTGGGTGATAAGCAGACATTCCTCTATATCCTTCTGCCAAATCTTACCCCCTACACAGCAGTAACCCCTTAATGATTTAATTGGTATCATACTTGTATACATGTTTCTGTGTGTGCATCTACACTATGGGTTTGCAGATTACAAAACAAAACAAAACAAAAAAATGCACTGCTGTTGAGTTGGATCTGACTCATAGCGACCCCTCCTTGGGTTTCTGAGGTGGTATCACTACAGAAATAGATTGCCCAACCTTCTTTCCAAGGAGTGGCTGGTGGGTTTGAACTGCCAGACTTCTGGTTAGCAGTCAAATGCTTTAAGGACTACACCACCAGAGCTCAGATACATTTTTATTTTTTTTTATTGTGATTTGGGTGAAAGTTTGTAGAGAGAATTCACTTTCTATACAGCAGTTCACATACACTTTGTCTCATGACATTGACTATAATTTACCACAATGCAACAGCTCCCCTTTCACTTCCTCTCCATAGTTACCTCTTCCCTGTGTCCATCCTTCCATGCACTCTTGCCCCCTGAGCTATGTCTCTGTGCGTACACAGCCCTTCTATTCTTCCATGATTGTTCTCTCCAAGGAGTGTATCTACCTAGTATAAATGTTCACATCATATGCCTGTCTTTTGTTTGGCTGAAAGCCATAGGTGTGGGTTCAGTTCCAGACGTGAAGGGCAGCTAGGGGCCATAGTCTCAATGGTTCCACTAGGCTCTATCAGACCAGCAAACCTGATCCTTTTTTTTTCCAAATTATTTTGAGTTTTATTCCACATTGTTCTCCCTCTCTATCTAGGACCTCCTACAAAGACCCCCTCCAAGTGGTTAACAGTGGTAGCTGGGGACCATCTAGTTCTTCTGGTCTCATAGTCATATAGGCTGAGGATCGTATGGTGTACCAGTCACTTGGACTAATTGTTTCCATGAATCTTTGGTTTTCTTCATTCTTCTTTGCTATGGATGAGGACAGACCCATCGTTGCAACTAGATGGCTGCTTGCAAGCTTTTAAGATCCCAGTTGCTACTCACCAAAGTAGGAGGGGGAATGATGTTTCGTGTAGTGTGTATGCCAGTTGAGCTCGATGTCCCCTGTGACTATGGTCCCAAGCCCACAGATTCAACTGCTTGCTCTCTTTGGGTAGCTGGCTGTGGCCAAGAAGTGACTACAACCTTGTCCCTTGTTAGCTCTACTATACACCTGGAAATTCTTACAGAACATACAAATACACTGGTAGAACCATTGTCTGCCAACCCTATACATGGTCATGGGCACACTCCTCCCTCATAGACATACCTAATAGTTCAGCCTGTCCACCCATCTATCCACCTGTATGGATACATTTTTTAAGTTATTCTAACATAAAATGGTTCATGTGTTTATTTGTTGTTGTTGTTGTTGTTGTTGTTATGTGCTGTCGAGTCGGCCCCAACTCATAGCGACCCCTCCTTGGGTTTCCGAGGCAGTATCACTACGGAAGTAGGATTGCCCAACCTTCCTGTTTATTTACTTTTATGTAAAAGGGAACATGCCTTATGGATTTTTCTGTGACATGTTCTTTTCACTTAATGACATATCTTGTCTATCTTCCCATGTCGGGACATCTAGACCCACCCTATCCTTTCCAGCCTCTGCAGAGTATATCATCAGTGTAACTACTGTCTATTTAACCAGTGTGATTGATGGGTATTTCATTTGTCTCCAGATTTTTGCTATCACAAATGATACTGTCTTGGGTATCTTTGCATATATGCAAGCATTTCTTCAGGATTCAACTCTGAGGGTGGAAACACCAGGTCAATATCCTAATTGTGAAACTGCAAAGGTGCCCCCCAAGGCGGTTTGCTCTCCCAGTGGCATTTATCTGGAGCCCACAGAACATGTATTTCCTTTGTTGCCTGGTTGGTTAGCTGGTTGGCTTATTGGTTGGCTGGTTGGCTGGTTGCTTGGTTGGTTCCTTCATTCACCTTGCTGAGTGCTCATCCTGGGCTAAGCATTCTTTTCCCCAGTGAATTAGGGGTAAGACTTGTCCCTTTCCTCAAGCAGTTCACCATCTGTGGAAATGGCAGGACCATGGGAACTTCTCCTGCCATTCCACTGTTAGGGGGGTATGGGGTATCTGGGATGCTGGGATGAGTGAGAACAGGGACACAAGAAATGGAAGTCCTTCTTAATTTATGGTGGGGCTTCACATTCTTCTTGATCTTTCCTAGGCGAAGGGTCTCTTTTGCACATCACTTTGACTGGTCATAGTAACTTTTTTTTTTTTTTTTTTTTT
>NW_006922043.1:768023-768546 GCF_000298275.1 Orycteropus afer afer | reverse complement strand
GTTGTTCTCCCACTCTATCCAGGATCTCCTACATAGATCCCCCTCCAAGTGGTTGACAGTGGTAGCTGGGCACCATCTAGTTCTTCTGGTCTCATTGACTGGTCATAGTAACTCTTGAGAGTAGGGGAAGCCCAAGAGCATTATTTGTTGCTACATCCAGCTGCCCACAGTGAGGAGGTCTGCTCTTGCCTGCCCTTCACATCAGGGAAACTGAGACTCAGCATGGAGGAGCTGCTGATAGGGTATGTCCTTTTATCTGGTTCCATGGAGCATTTAAGTTTTTCATTGGCTTCTGAGTCCCAAGGGCTCCACCATCCACAGGCAGAAAGCCACATCTCCTCTGTGGGGACAGGGAAGCTGGAAATGCTCATGTGAATGGCATGGGGTTTGTCTCTGACTCTAGAATGTAAGCCACAGGGATCCGGGTGAGGAGATAGAACCCAGGCACACCCAAAGCAGCAAGACAGGAGAGCGGGAGAAAGGGGATTAAAAGCCAGGAACCCGGACAGAGGAGCAGTCAGCT
>NW_006922043.1:750679-764981 GCF_000298275.1 Orycteropus afer afer | reverse complement strand
GATGGGCTCAAGTATAGCAGGGATCATGGAGCTGGTGTGGGATCGGGCAGTGTTTCGTTCTGCTGTGCATGGGGTCACTATGAGTTGGAAATGTCTCGATGCCACCTAACAACAAACTAGAATGACAGGGGTTAATTCAGAAACAGCCAGTATCTTCAAAATGCACTCAATGCATAGCAGATACTTGTTAAGGCATTGCTGAATGAATGAATGAATGCGGAATGAATGAAGCTTCTCCTGGAAGGGGAAGCAGGCCTTAGGGATTGGTGCCTTTGGCAATTTGAGAAGCTATTAGATCAGAGAGGGTCTGGGAGAATCTGACAAGAAACTGTTGAGTCAGTGGTTGTCTTATATCCCTGCTTCTCTCCTTACTTTACACAGCTTTGTGAGTGCTCACTGTGAGCCTGGGGCCGGGCTCTAGTTGCAGAGATTAAGGACATACATAGACCTGCTGTCTAAGATCCCTTTTGCCAGTGTAACCTCAGATGACCTAACATAGCTCACCCACCCTTTAGGCCCTCTTGGAAGTGTGCAGGCCTGTGCCAACAGAACCCATCCTGGCATGCTGGAATCTGGCTTTGTTGTCATCTCCACCCTTTTCTCCAGAGCAAGGAGATACATCGCCTTTG
This sequence comes from Orycteropus afer afer, assembly GCF_000298275.1. Classification (NCBI taxonomy): domain Eukaryota; kingdom Metazoa; phylum Chordata; class Mammalia; order Tubulidentata; family Orycteropodidae; genus Orycteropus; species Orycteropus afer. The sequence continues at coordinate 764,352 of NW_006922043.1, read as the reverse complement.
AGGAACTAAGCTTAATCATCTGGTTCCCCATCCTGACTGTGGGTTCCACTTCTGCAATTGCTCTCACTGGCAGTGTTGTGCATACGTGGAGCCCAGCCTCCCTCCTTTGCTGGACACCATCTTTGGCAGTCAGCTGGAGCCTGGTATCTGTTGTTATGTTCTGTTAATAATATTGATGAAAGACAGGGTGAAAGTGACATCAGTTTGGTTTGCTATGTAAAGATGATACAAAGATGACGGAAAGCAGTGAGGACCAACACAAGAAGGAAGGTGCTGAGCAGGGATAGTGAGTGGTGGGCCACATCCTCACACCCTTATTTCTTGGTGACATTTATTCCCAGGTCTCCATGTAGAGCCTCAGGAGGGTCTGCTAAAGCTGGGCCCTTGGAGCAGTAGACACTGGTGTCCTCTGTGTGTTCTGGCTCTACCTGACCCAGAGTCTCCTCTACATGCTCTCCACATGCGCTTGTCCTATGGGCAGACTCCCTGTGCCCAGACAATCCCTCTCACTGCTTTAGACCACCCATTGCTGCCTCTGTGTCTTTCACTTCCACCCTGTTAGACCCCTTCCTCCAGGAATCCTTGGCAGGTGCCATGCTATCCTCCCTTCTCTGGATGCTGCTCCCATCTGTGGCTTATCTTTAAGGCATAATATGTGTGTATTGGGGGTAACCTCTTCATCTGGGGGTGTTGGGCCTTACCCCCTTCCTGTAAGGTTAATGTGGGCAGAGGGCCCTGCTTTTCTCTCAGTCACATGGGTGAATCAAAGCTGAATCCACCACACCCCAAACTGTGGCGCTTCCCACCTCCCTTCCCCAGGACTGTGGGTGACTAGTAGGGATCTGCCCTCTGAAGATCAGCAGGAAGGGAGATAGATGCCACAGAGTTACCTAGACTAATGATCATGTAAGAACAATGATTCTTTGACAACCTCAAGGGCAGTAGAAATAGCTACCAGGAACTCTTCTTTAGAAATGGGGCCAATGGCCCAGAGCAGCTGAGAAGTGTACTGCCATGGGCAACATGGAGCCTGGCTCAGGTGGACACTGACCAGGGATGCTGGATGTCCAGGCTACTTCCTCTCACTCATGACACATGGTGGGACACAGGCTTAGCCCTTGGAGTTAGTGGTACACAAAGGCTCTAGGCAAGTGCAGTTGTCACAGCAGACTGCCCAGGAGAAGGCCATGGGCATGTGTGGAACTCAGGGGATAGGGACAGTCCCTTTCCAGTGCAGCCTCGCTCTGGGCAGGCACCTCACATCCCTTCTGCATGCATTCCTCCAGGACCCTTAGCCCAAGACTTTGTGGTTCAGAACTAAGTTACAGGCCCACATGCTCCAGTCCAGCCCTGTGAGGCCCAGAGGCAAGAGGGCCATGTGGTGTGACTGAGCACTGCACAAGCCGAGGACTCCACTCTCATAGGCCTCCAGGGAGCTGGGGAGGCTGTGAATAGGCAGGCTGGCTGGAGGCAGGGCCTGTGGGAATACCTGACAGGGCTTGAGGGTGGGGTTTGAATGTCATTGGAGGTGTTCTAGTTGGCCGAGTCCATGTAAGTCAGGAAGTGTAGAGAAGGGGCAAGAGGGCTGGGGTGGTGCTCTTAGGCAGGTGTAGGGAACCTTGTTCCCTGATGTGGCCCTGAGCTTGGCCATACACCCTGAGTTTATGTGCACCAGGGCTCTGGTCCCCCCTTAAAGGAAGTGCCACCTCCACCATGGACACCGCCTGGGTGTGATTGTGAGGTGCAGTTGGAGGGTGTCTGCAGCCCTGAGGTGGAGACAACCCCCATCAAGAACAGTTCCAGGACTCACATGTCCCCCAATCCTGCCCTGAGGCAGAGATAGCCCCCAAGGACAGTTCCAGGTCTCTGCATTTCCCTGCCCCTGCCTGGAGCTCTGTTGCATCACTGAGTAAGAATTTCAGATCAAGCCTCCACAGTGACCTGCATGTTTTTCCACCTGTTGAGATGACCCTAAGGACAAGGCCCTGTGATGCTTCAAAGGGAGGGATGGTGGGGGCCCATAGCCTGAGGTTTTTTTCTCTTGCACAGCCACCTCTCTGTGGCTCATCACTCAGGCCTGGCCCTTTAAGGGCTGTGTTTCTTCTTGCTTCTGGCAACATAAGAAAGCAAGGAATAGAGACAGCAGTGAGAGTAGGGACCCTTCACAGGTGGGTCAGGCCATGAGCTGGCACTTTGCAAACCTGCAGAAAATGAGACGTTCTCTAACAAACACTGAGAGTGTTCACAGGGCACTGCACCAGCCCAGGAGCCTGGTGGGGACAGGCTGGCTGAGCCAGAGGCCTGCTGGGCCCTGTGCTGGGTGCTGTGCAGGCCCAGGAGCCCAGTGGGGACAGGCAGGCTGTCCCTGCCCTCCCGAAGTCCAGGGCCCAGGAAAGAAGTAATGTTGCACAGGTAATTTACACAGGCAGTATATATTTACAATGAGGGAATAACAAACACAATCAGAACAATGAGGATGCTGGGAAGAGAGCTGGCTGCTGTGGTCCAGAGGCCCACTCCTTGGCTCCATCCTTCATATACCTATGGCGGGTGGCATGAAGGTCAGGAACTTCAGCGGGGTGGAATGGAAGTAGAGGATGGCTCAATTCTCCTCCCAGCTGGGCACCAACATGCTGTGTGATCTAGGTCTCCTCATTCCCCTTCTCAGGCCCTCATTTTCTGTTTTAGAATAAAGACGGTCAGCCTAGATGTCCATGACCCCTTCCAGCTCTGAAACTAGTTCTGCCCTGGGAATTTTGAAGACTTAAATCTTGGGATTATTTAGAGAGCTCTGAAATTTTATCTTGAAGATAATGATGTTGACTTTGGAGTATGCAAAAAACTTAACTTCCCCTCTCCTCCCAACCCCTCCTCTCCCCCTCCCCTTTCCTTCTTTCTCTTCCTAGCTGGCTCTGTCTGTCAAGTTTGTCTTGCTGGCTTTGCTCTAACTGCCCACAGACCTTTGGCAGGATTTGGACCTAGGTTTAGAGTCTGGAGAACTTGGTGATAAATGAAATTTTGAGCTGTAACTTTTGGGAAGGTGGGCCATGGGGCTACAGGGAGGAGGTAGAGATGCTGTCTTGTTTCCCCTGGGAGGCCTGGGGGTACCAAAACAGTGGCCAAGTTTTTGCAGGAGGGGTCAGTATTGCTCCTGCTGGGTGCTGGGAACTCAAGCCATGTGCCTCCCCTCGCCCCAGCAGAGCTGTCTGGACCGCATCATCTGGAGTTTTCTGTGACACTTACAGCCATGATGGTCCTTTAGCAGCAAGAGTAGGTGTGCAGATGGGGGTGCACAGGGGAATGTGGGCAAAAGTGGACCCTAGGGCTGTCTCAGCACATTTGTCCAGAAAGCCTGAGCTCTGGGGTGGCCAGAACCAGCCTGCTGGGGGTAGGGTGGGGTAAAATAACCTAATAAGATATAGGTGATATCCCCCTCCCACTCCATCCCTCCCAGTGGTCCTGACCTGGGAAAGGGTCTCGGAACCTGGAGGTTAGCAGATGCATGACAGTGGCACTTGTGAAAAACACTTTTTGTTTGTAATGTGGCATTGGACACTGTTCCATCTTAGAGGGGCACCAGAGCCTGGGGAGTCCAAGGGGACATTATAAATCCCGAGGCATGGATGTCTTCCCTATAAATTTGCTGGCAAGAAAAAGCAGGTTCTGATAAACCATAAATTCCTAACTTGAACCTTAAGAGTAGGCAGAAAAATCACCAACTCACCATCTGGCGTGGACACAGACACCTGGACTTCAAAGGTAGTCTTTGCCAATGAGCTAGTGTTTGAAAAGACTCATGGCTTATTTAGAAGAAAAAAACAAGTGGATCTAGATGGGAGACCCAGGTGCAGCTGCAGCATCTCCTCTTGGGGGAGTATGACTTAAGCCTGCTTTCTTCCAGGCCAGTGAGAAGGGAGTGGCTCCTCTCTTTGGTCCTGTAGCTGCCCTGAGAGTGAAGTCCAATGCCATACAGTGACAGTATCGCAGCCTGCAAGGGAAGTGGTGTTTGTTTTTATTTGCAAAAGTAGCAATAGTGGTCAAGTTGTTATTTTCCTCTTCACTCTGACAGATGTAAAAGCTGTGGATTCACTAACTCGTTTGGTTATTTAGCAAATATGGTTGAGCACTTAATGTGTGCCACTCCTGTGCAGGGCATGACAGATGACGAAGCCTCGCCCAGGCCCACAAGGCCCCACCCACACCAGAGGCCCCATCCATACCAGAGGCCCGCCCACACCAGACCCTCACCCACATTCAAAGGTCCAGTCCTGCCTCAAGGCCGTACCTAGCACAACATGGCCTTGCCTCACCCACTCGATCTGCCCACACTGCAATGCCCCAACTAACACCATAGGAACTGCCCAGTACAACATAACTCCACCCTGTCCCACATGGCCCTGCCCACACCGCAGGACCCTGCTCGCCCCATCCAGTCCTGCCCAGCCCCTCCTAGCAATGCTCAGCCCTGCCCAGCACCACAGGTCCTGCCCAACACTGCATGGCCCCTCCCACATTGTAGCATGCCCATCTGATCCTATCCTGTCTCCATTGGTGGCAGTGGGACCTTGGGTGAATATTTAAGTGCTGGAAGCAGCCCAGGGCAAGTCCTTGGCCCCTAGGTCTGCCGTTTTGGCTGTGAGTCATTTTCGTTCTCCTTTGATCCCCCACCCCCTGCACTGCTTGCTCTGAGACTGGAGAGTTGAGGGCTGACGTCAGCACTTGGCTGGGGCCCCTCTGAGTGTTTCCATTCCTGGGGCTGGCAGGATAGGGCAGCACTGAGCAGGGTGGTATGGGGTTGGAGGATTCGGGATTCCATTCTGAGGACACACCCCTTGTAGCTCAAGGTGGTGGCCCCAGCCCCTGCCCCTGTTCTCACTCCTTGCCTTGCCTTGCCTCTTCGTTAAAGTGGCTGTTTTGTGGCTGTTTGCATGTATAGCAGAGAGACAGGCTTTCCTGAGGGTGCCACTTCCAAAGAGGGCCTGCTGAACCTGAGATTGGCCCTTGAGCCCTGGCAGGAGGGAGCCTCTGCCTCAGTCAACCTTCTTGCTTGCTTCTAGCACCACAGATGGGTGTCTAGGTGCCAGCTGACTACAGGAAACCCACTTAAATTTCTTCCAGAGCTCTCTCCTGGCTCCTTCTGCTTTTGTGGGTGCTGGGTATATCATAGACAGCTGCAGCGGTCCTAGCCCCAGAAGGAGAGCTGGGTGCTTGCTGGTTGGGCAGTGGGCTGTGCAGGGCCTCTTTGAGGTTGATGAACTTCAGGCTTTAGGGAGAGGTGAGTGCCGCAGATGTTCCCAACTCAGCAGTTTGGTTTGAGTTCTGTCATCCTGGGTTACGTGTGCTGAATCTCAGAAGTGCCTGGCATGTTATACGCTGCCATGTTCTGGGGCTGCTTCAGTCCCTGGTGTCCTGCCAGCTGGGAAAGGAGGAGACCAGGCCAACTGATAGTGACAGGAAGCTTGGAAATTCCAGTCTTAGCTCTAAGGAAGCACAGGGCAGTTGATTTAATAGATGATTACGGAAACACCTGCAGGGTATGGAGGGCAGTCATTCTTGTGTGGTTAGTTGAGATCTTGCTGTTGACTGTTGAAACATTTGACTACTTAGATGGCCAGCTGTAAAATTTGTGTCTGGCACCTATACCTCCTGATCTGCTCCATTTGCCTACTCATTTGCTCATCGAAACATCCATCTATCCATCTACCTATCATCCATCCAATCATCTATCCATGCATTCATCCATTTATCCATTTATCTATCCTATCATCCATCCATCCCATCATTCACATTATCATCCATCCATCTATGATCTGTGGATCCATTCATGCATGCATCCATTTATCCAACCATCCATGTAGCCATGCATCCGTCTGCCCTATCACCCACCCTATCATCCATCCATCCATGTATCCATGCATCCATCCATCTATCCTGTCATCCACCCTATCATCCATCCATCCATTCATCCATGTATTAATCTATCTATTATATCATCCATCCATCCATTCATCCATGTATCCATTTATCCATCCTATCATCCATCCAGGTATCCATCCATCCATCTACACTATAATCCACCTTATCCTCCATCCATTCATTTATGTGTCCATGCATCCATTTGTTCATGAATCCATTTATCCAACCATCCATGTATCCATCTGTCCATCTGCCCTATCATCTACCCAATCATCCATCCATCCATGTATCTAAGCATCCATCCATCCATGCATCTAACCATCCATCTATCCATCCATCCACCCATCTACCCTGTCATCCTCCTTATCCATCCATCCATTCTATCATCCATCCATCCTATCATCCATCTACCTACACATTTATATTTGCACCCCTCCTATGTGCCAGCATTTTCATACATGTATTTCTTTCTAGGACCTTCATGCTGCCATCTGTGGCCCATGGGACTTGGAATATGTTTCAAAACCTTTCTCAGTTGCTTCTTATCTTCCTTAAAACTGACCTCTCCTTTAGCTCATCCCTTTATAGTTCTGTAATTTGTTACATCGTTACCTCAGCATTGAAATTGTCCTCAAGGATGCTGGTACTTTAATGACAGGTGTTTCTGGTAACAAGTGAAAGTGATGGGAGGCAGTGTTCTGATTAACTGGTCAACTGTGTGTGGAATATGGCCAGGAGACTTCACAGAGTTTGCATTGAAGATGTCATCTCCACAAAGCTGTCCTGGGAGGTCTGACATAGGGGAGCCTGGAGTGAATGCTTCTGTGACAGAAACTATGACTCAGAGTGGCTTGTACTGGTGGCAAGTGTCAGGCAGGGGGCGAGGTGCAGGCATAAACTGATCTGGCTGTTAGGAGGCTGGGTTAGAATACAGGGAATGAGGTACTTACACAGACTTATGCAGCCTTGGAAGAGCTGGCAGGCTAGGGGTCAAGAGGCTACACTGGATACATATGTTCAAGTTCACACTGCCGCTAGGAGGCTGCCGTGCAGACTTCCAGGAGCTGATGCAGGTACCACAGATCCCGAGGAAGCTGGTCCCAGGCCTTGGGATGCAGGTCCTGACCCACGATGGCCTACTTGCCTTGTGCCCAAGACCCTGTAACCAGCAGGGAGCACTCTGGAGGGAAAGAGGCTTCTATCTCCTGATGGGTGGTATCTGACTTTCATCCTGGACCTTCCCAGTGAGCACCAGCAATCTGTACTACAGCACAGGACTCTGTGGTGGGAAGAGAGTGGGCTGGAGTTCCAGGGAGCCTGGGCCTGGTGTCCCCTGCTGCCCCTTTTCTGGGTCTCTTTGATCCCATCGCATGGGTATCGTGGCTGAGCCAGGTCATAGTGAGGTGATGTGGAAGCTCAAAGCTTTGTTCATGGCTTTTACAGGTGCCTTCTTAGCTCTGGTAGCATAGTGTCTAAGGCATTTGACTGCTATCCAGAAGGCTGGCGGTTCAAACCCACTAGCCACTCCTCGGAAGAAAGATTGGGCAATCTACTTCTGTAGTGATACTGCCTCGGAAACCCAAGGAAGGGTTGCTATGAGTCTGATCAGACTCGACGGCAGTGAGGGGTGTCTTTGGGCTTACGAGCCCGTCTAACACGGCTGTGACATTCACCAACACAGATACTCTTGTTGGTGCCAATACCACATAGTCTATTCCATTTCTGTCTTCTCTGAATAGCTGGGGGCCTGGAGAAGCCCAGGGAAACCAGTGGTAGTGTTCTGTTTCTCAGTGTTGATGGGGAAAGGGACAAAGTTGGACAGTGCTCACAGAGTGGTGGGATGGAAGACTGGGCCTGTGCTCAGTGCAGTATTTCTCCCAGCTTGTGTGCCTGAACTGCACACAAGGTGGTGGGCCAAGATCTTCTACAGCTAGTAATTTGGGTTTCACACCCCTACCTGGATGTCTCCAAAATTAGTGCTGTTTCTCCGTGGTGTTTTTTCCCTAGTAAGGAAACTGAAGCTCTGGGTTTGTCAAGAAATTGCTGTTAGAGCGGAGGGCTCTGTGTCCACAGGACAGAAAGCTCACGGACGCCTAGGCTGGCCAGATCCCTCTCAGGCCCTTGCACACCTTCAAATATCAAACATTTTTCTAGCTCTGGCACAGGAAGACCCTGGCTGGCTGGAAGGGTGGCACTGGGCCTGGGAAAGGGCTGGTGACCTCTTCTACATGTTGTAACAAGTCTATAAACATGTCCACTGGCTGCTGGCAGACAGCTCTGCCCTGTAGCAATGGAGAAAACAGGTCCCTAGGCTTGTGGGTCTGGGAAGAGCATTGCTGGCTTGCTATGATGGGAATCCCAGAGCCTGCAGGTCCTTACTCCCTTCCTGGTCACCGCTGGACTTGGCATCATATCTCAGAGATGAGCCAGGGCTTGGTGCCACGTCCTCTCCGGCAGGTGAGCTGGCACCAGCACAGCCGGCTGTTCCCACTGGCAGAGTCCAGGCCTAGGGCTGCACCATGTAGCCTGCCAGGCACTTGTGATGGGCTTTGTGTCCAACTTAAAGTAGACAAGCATCTGGGAGGGATTTGTGGGGGCACATATGTGTGAGGGACTGCCACCCTGGTCAGAGGGGCAATGAGAAGAAGCAGCTCTGTCAGTGAGGGAGCAAGTCCCACTGGCAGTGCCTGGAGTCCCTACCCCCAACCTCTGCCCCCATTAAGGTTTATGCATGGATCAGGAGATCCCAGCCTGAGGTGTCTGGTCTCTTGATTGAACTGGCAGAAGGTGGGTAGCAAGGCCAAGGTAGAAATGGCACTGCTGGAGTAGGAACCCAGCAACTCTGGAGAAGAGCTGTACAGTATCTTCCCAGAGGGTGTGGGCTGGGGGACATGCTGATGACTTCTCTCTGTCCCCAGGGTCTCCTTTGGAGCCTGACTCAGGCTGTAGTCCTCCAACCCTGACTACTCCCCAGGGCACTCTCTGAATCTCCCTGGCCCCACATACCATGCTCACTGTCCAGGTGCCCTTCCTGGGGACAGGGCTCCTGTGGCATAGTCTACTTGATAAGGCTTGGCTGGGTGAGCAGGGCAGCTACATGGTCATCCTATTCCTACCCTCGCTGGTGGTGGCACTGAGGCCCTGCAGCTGCAACTGGCTTTAGGATACCCCAGAAGCCTGTGAAGGGGAACCAGCATTGGGTTCCTTCTTACCTCCAGGTCTCTCACTCTTGTTATAAAAAATGGGACTTTCTTCCTGAACAACTCCTAAGCATGTGTTAAAAGTAAGTCAACACCCTACTTCTGGGGTCCTAGTCAGGAGCCTACTCAGTTAGCGATGACACTGAATAATTAAGGAGAGCCAAAGAGCCTGTTCGCCCTGCTATTTCACCCAGCAACCAGTGCTGACTTTTCAGTACAAGTGTCAGAAACCTAACTCAAACTGGAATAAGTATAAAAATGAAGGGCTTCAGATATAGCTTGATCTAGGAGCTCAGTCAGACGTGTGGCCAAAATCTGTCTCTACATCCTGGGCTCACATTCTCAGATGGTCACTCCCCACACTCACACCAGGTAGAAGTAACTGTCTGAAGCTCCAGGTTCATGGCCATGTGCCTGGCAGCCAAACAGAGAGGACCATCTTGCCCAAAGGAAAAGGCCTCAGGGTGGGGTTTCATTGACCTGGCCTTGTTAGTGCCCATTCCTAAACCAGTCCCCTAGGGCATTGAGGTGTCATGCTCTGATCGGCCAGGTGGGTTAACGTGCCCCTCCTTGCCTGTGAGGGGCATGGCCAGTCCTCCCCACACCCAGTGTAGGTAGGGCAGTGCTAGCCTCTGGGCTCCCTAAATCCACAGGCAGGGTGGTGCTCCAACTGTACATTTGCTGTACCTCTTTGACACAGAGTTGGAATTTTTCTCTACCTAGACTCCAAGGGGGCCTCTTGTTTGTAGGAACACGAGGTGAACTTTCCACACAAAACTGGCTTCTTTTAGGGTTGGTGCCACCAACAAAGGCTGGAGGTCTGGGTCTTCATGTCAGTGCAGGGACCACAGGCAGATGGAAGCTATCTTTTGTGTTTTGGGGAACTGTTGAGTCTTTGGCTGGTGAAAATGGTTAACATGCTCAGCTGCTAACCTGAAGTTTGGAAGTTTGAGTCCAACCAGAGGCGCCTAGGAAGAAAGACCTGGTGATCGATTTCCAAAAGCTCAGCCACCGAAAACCCTACGGAGAGCAGTTCTGCTCTGACATACGTGGGGGCGCCATGGGTTACAGCCAACTTGAAGGCAGCTGGTTACTGGTAGAACTCTCCTGCCATGACCTTGTGTCAGCTGGCTACTTCTCTGCCTTCTGCTGCTGCCACCCTGCTTGGAAGAGCCCTGCAGGGCCATGACCTGACTGAGGGTCAGAACCTTCCATGGCAAAAGGACCTCTGTGTCCTTGCCCTTGGTTCTGCCTTATCTTGTGATATAGGCATAGATTTTCTGGAGGGAAATGGAAATGGTTTTTGTTGTGAACTGTCATTGGGAAAATTGCATTTTCCTCTACTCGCAATGGGAGATAAACTATGCCAATGGTGTCCCCTGTTGTCCTCTTCGAAGTGACATGGGACATGCAGTTACTCCAGAAATTTAAGCAGTTTTACAAAGCACCTTCCAGCCTCTTTGCTTGCTATCAGCCACTCCCATTTCCTAACAGCACTTTGTAAAGATGGCCCCGTCAGCAGTGGGGTTTTGCAGACGTTGGGGTGGTGCAAATGCTTTGTGCTCAACTGTTAACCTGAAGGTCGGTAGTTTGAACCTGCCCAGTGGTGCTGTGAAAGGCTTGATGATCTACTTCCTTTAAGACTACAGCCAAGAAAACCCCACAGAGCAGTTCTACTTTGTAACATATGGGTCACCATGAATCAGAATCGACTCGGCAACCAACAATAACAACAAAAACAAGGTTATATGTTGGGGACCTTTTTTCCTTATGTGACTAACGAGAATGGGCGGGCCATGGACTGGCCGGCATTTAACCTTCTCCTGGGCAGCTGTTGAGAGCTTGAGCATGAAAGAACAATTGTTAGTTGCTGTTGAGTCAACTCCAACTCATGGCGACCCCACGGACAGCAGGATAAAAGGTTGCTCGATCCTGCACTGTCTTTGCGATCTTTGGTGTGCTGGAGTCCATAGTTGCAGTTGCCATTTATTTTGAGTGACTTCCATCCTTGGGGCTCATTTTCCAGCAGGACTGTGTTCTGTTGTGATCCACAGAGTTTTCATTGGCTGAGTTTTGCAAGTAGATCACCACGTCTTTCTTCTTAGTCTTTGTCCAGAAGCTACACTGAAACCTGTCTGCTATGAGTGACCCTGCTAGTATTTGAAATACTAGAGGCATAGCTTCCAGCATCCCAGGACATGCAGGCCACCAGCAACTGACAGACCAAAAAAAAAAAAAAAAAACCAAACCCACTGCCACTGAGTGGATTCTGACTCATAGTGATGCCCATTGGGTTTCCAAGGCTGTAAATCTTTACAGAAGTAGATTGCCTCATCTTCCTCCCGAGGAACAGTTGGTGGATTTGAACGTTCTGGTTAGCAGCCAAATGTCTACCCACTAGGCCACCAGAGCACCATGAACCTGACAGACAGGTGGTGGGAAAGAGCAATAGAAGTCTAAAGCAACAAAAGTAGAAACAGCCAGGGTAGAGCCCACAAGGACTGGCTGGGCCGACAGTAGCAAATGGCGGTGAGCTTTGTTTGGATTCTCCACAGCACGATGGCCTGGCCTCTGTGCAGCGCTTTGGGTCTGAGCTGTGTCCCCAGCACAGTCTAAGGCTCAGAAGTGTGAAGAGGTGGGAGTGGTGAGGGCAGGACTTCAATTCCTGGTGCTCTGGGGTGCTTCCATTGAGCAGAGCCCTACTTTTCCTCTCTGTCGCTAATTGTGCCTCTCTCACTTCTCATTTCAGCTCAGCCAGCAGATCTCCTGAAGGTTCTAGATTTTCACAATTTGCCTGATGGAATAACAAAGACAACAGGTTTCTGTGCAACACGGAGATCTTCCAAAGGCCCCGACATTGCCTACCGAGTCAGCAAAGATGCCCAGCTCAGCGCACCCACCAAACAGTTGTACCCAGGTGAGTAGGTGCCCTGGGCTCCTGGTGCATGGGCACCAATGCTCCTGCCTCTAGGTGGGACACAGGCCCCAGAGAACATGCTCAGTGTTTCCTAAAGCCCTCACTTATAATGGGGACCCATCCTGAGCAGCTATCCCTAAGGCAGGTATGTAAGTCTCCATCTGGTTCCCTGTGTTTCCTGGACAGGTGTGTTTCAGGCTGGAGACAGGCAGCCAGGACCCCGCATGTAGACGGAGATGAATGATTCCTGAGTGATGAGGCTCAGAGAAACTGCAGGGTTGTTGGAGAGGAAATGCTTCCAGACAAAGGTTTAATTGGGGGCAGTGGCATTAAGAGATGCATGAATCAGACACCACCACTCCCAGCAAGTGAGCTGGAGGCGTTAATGAGAATCAATTGCCAGGCACCAGATCTCTGCTTTTAATTACACGCCTGGAGTGGGAGCAATGCTGCTGGCACTGAGACAACATTCAGGTCATCCTTGTCTCCTGGCCTTGGGTGGTTTGTCCCCTGCCCTGTCAATTAAACACTTGCACCAGTGTGTATACAAGCCAGAAAGTGCACACCTCTCCCCTTGCCCTGGGTGCGGGGCTGGGCCTGCAAGCAGCTCCTCTCTTTAGCCCAGGTGGAAAGGTGCTGGGAACATTGGGCAGGTGGATGCACCTGTCATTCTTAGCCGTCTTCTGGGGGCCTGCATGGGACCCTGACATTGAACTCGGACTTGGGCCATGTTTTGTCAGTCTCCCTGGGTCCCAGAAGGGTTTATTCTTTTCTTGGCTGTGCCTGAGCTTCCTCCAACCTTTTGACTCATGACTTGGGGCCTGTCTCCCACTACTCTCAGCTTGCCTTTAACTCCATGGCACTTTTGAGAGTTTGTCTCTCAGAGTGACTGGGTCAGTGTTTTCAAGAATGTAGTTTTGGATTGATGCGCTTTCTCAGACACTTCTGTTCCCACTTGTAGCTCTGCAAAGAGATGAGGCAGCCTTCTCCAGCACAAGCCCTCTTAAAAAGCCCACTTTTGAGTGTGCAGACCCCTTGCTCTGGGCATCTAACACACCAGTAAAGATGAGGTCCCTGCCATGGCTCCATGGTGTATGAGAGCCTGCTGAGCTTCTATCACCCAGAACCACAGGGGTTTCATTTTCCCATACATCCGTTGTTGTTGGTAGGTGTCCTTGAGTCTATTCCAACTCATTGAGACCTCATGCACAACAGAACAAAACATTGCCTAGTCCTGCAACATCCTCACAAATCATTGTTATGTTTGAGCCCAATGTTATAGCCACTGTGTCAGTCCATCTCTTTGAAGGTCTTCCTCTTTTTTGCTGACCCTTGGCCTTACCAAGCAGGATGTCCTTCTCAAGGGACTAGTCCCTCCTGATAACATGTCCAAAGTACATGAAACCAAATCTTGCCATCCTTGCTTCTAAGGAACATTGTGGCTGTGCTTCTTACAACACAGATTTGTTTGTTCTTCTGATTGTCCATGGTACACTTAATATTCTTCGGCAACACCATCATTGAAAGGCATCAATTCTTCTTTAGTCTTCCTTACTCATTGTCCAGCTTTCACATGCCTATGAAAATACCACGGCTTGGGTTAGGTGCACTCTAGTCCTCAAGGTGACATACATCTAGAA
>NW_006922043.1:742773-749274 GCF_000298275.1 Orycteropus afer afer | reverse complement strand
TATCACTACGGAAGTAGATTGCCCAACCTTCCTTCTGAGGAGTGGCTGGTGGGTTTGAACCACCAGCTTTCTGGTTAGCAGTCAAGGCCTTAGGCACTATGCTACCAGAGCTCCGGAACTACTTAAATCATAGGCATTTCCGGGAGTCTGTCCTGCAGGAAGTGTTGAGTTACGGAAACTGCTGAGGGGATGTTGTCAGAGCTGAGTGCTCTGGGCCACTGCTCACCTCTCATCTTACAACAGGACATAGTCATCTCTGCTCCTTTCTCCCATGTAAACCTCAATGTAGGTGCACCACCTACCATCTTTTGGGCCTTGGTGCCCCTCTGCCCCTCATTAGTGGGGGGACATAGAAGGTCTGGGCTTAGCATGAGTTCATTCAATTGTAGATGCATTTATTGAACTCCTGCTGTATACCTCAAATGCTCTACTAAGGCCTTTGGGCCTTAGCTGAAGTGAAAAGGGAGTAACCCATGGAAGGAATCGGGCCTCTTCCAAGCCTGCCTTTCCAGGACAACTTGCCTCTGAGAAATAAAATATGAAGCCTTCCACAGCCGGCCCCGCTTCTGGACACCCAGACAGTTAGATTATAAAATGTGCTGGCAGCCTGCTCATGTCAGCTGCAGAATGGGCCATCTCTAAAGTGACAGTAAATCCATTGTTATTTTGCTGGAAGATAGATTAATGTTAAACATAACTTATCCTTTCAGGCTATCTGAGCTGAGAAAAATTGTTACCATAGTGATTTAAAAAATGGAGAAACAGTATCTGAATGAGCTGCCAAGACGTGGAGGGTAGTGGTCCAAAGCAAGGTGTCACACTTGGGGGAGGGACTTCTGCTCTGCTTGTTCTCTGAGATGGAACGATAGCAGTGTGACACAGTGTTGTTGGGGTGGAGCCACTCAGACCATCATTGTGCAGCCTCCCTGCACATGGGCAGTGACCCCTGAGATACTTGAGGACAAGCACCACCCTGAGCCCTTGGTCATTCACAGGGATCAGATGGGCACCAAGAACAGCTGCTGGCCGTGTGGTCAGGGTGTCCTGGCAGTCAGGGCATCCTCATAGTTGGAGTGTCCTAGCAGTAGGGGTGTCTCCAGCAGGTACATTCAGCAGGTCTTACTCTTCTGACCTCTGACCCCACCTCCACTTTTGAAGGGTCAAGGTGAAGCTAAAGAATGTAATAGTAGGGTCCTCCCCAGATCTATTTCCCAGATGGCTGGCTGCCTGTCAGAAGGGGAGCCTGGTCGTTCCTTTCTTTATGGACAGAGACAACTAAGTAGCCACCATCCCTATGCCATGTAGAGCTCTCCCCAGCACTAGGAGGTATAGGTCTCAAGCCTGGCCCTCCGGAGCTCCCTCTGACCACTTGGGAGAGGGCTGGGGCCTGGCTCTTGGGAAGTTTGGCACTGGTAGGAGGCCTCAAGATCCTACAGGGTGATGTTCCAACTCCACCTACTGTTGATGCAGTGCTCTGTGCCTGCATCTGGGGCCTTTGAAGTCTATGTCTGCCCAGCATGACCACCTGCTCTACTCTAAATGACTGGAAATGGAAGAGGTATGCTGCTAGGTGCCCCCCCGCCCAATTCCACCAGCAGAGGGTGCTTCCAGATAGCTCTCATAGCAATAATCAACTAATCAATTAGACCACCTTTTTTTGCCACTCAGAGGGGGCTATGGTGTCTGGGCCATCTGGTTGACCTTGTTACCCATTGACTCTTACTGAGGGGTTCTGGAGGGTTTGAGTGGACATCTACTCATTGTATGCAGTCCAGCAGCCCCCAGGCTCTGGGCAGAGTTGCAAATGTCATTTGATAAACTGCTGATTCTCATTAGGGTCAATACAGAGCAGGAGCCACACCCTTCACAGCCTTAGGCCAAGGGTGAATGTGCTGGGGAGTCTGGAGAGTGAAGGGCAGCCTGGGTGCACTCAGCAGGCCTGCCTGGCCATGCAGCCTCTCATGACCTCTATAATTTCTGGTCTGTGTTGTAGGAACATTCTTCCCCATCAACATGCCAGGTGTTTTATTTATGCTTGTGATTTGGACTAAGTCTTTCTATTTCCTTCTGCTTTCTTCTCTGTCACATCAGCCAGAGAATGTCACAAAGTATAGCTCTAGACAAGGTCCCACACCCTGCCTTCCTTGTCCCTTTCTCTTTGCAGCCCCTGACACCTCCTGCGAATATTTGATGAGAAGCCCTCTGCTGGGCACAGCACTAGGTCCCACACATCTGCTCTCCTTGTCCCCCTTCTTTCTGCACACCCTCTCCCACTGCTTCCTGTGGAGATTTGATGAGATGCCCTCTGCTGGGCATAGCACTAGGAGAGGATTCCAGGATGCATTCAAAGCAGCTGCCTATAGATAGCTCACATTCTGGGAAGTTCCAAAGAGGGTTTTCTACATAAATGTAACTGAGATGTGGGAACTGAGTAGAGAGAGTTGAGGGTGAGCAGCTGTAAGAATCCAAGGGTTTTATGGAAGAGTTTGCTTTTTAGCTGAACCCTGATGGGGGGACACTGAACATGAGGCTATTAGGAAGGGTTGCAGGGACAATTTGATCAGAGAGAAGATTTGCAGCCAATGACCCCCAGGTATTTGTCTGCAGAGAGCTGTGGGGTGGGCATGGCTGGAACTCTGACTGCCTTCTGACTCTGTCCTCTGTTCCAGCATCTTCGTTTCCCGAGGACTTCTCCATTCTTACTACCGTGAAAGCCAAGAAGGGCAGCCAGGCCTTCCTGGTGTCTGTCTACAACGAGCAGGGCATACAGCAGATCGGCCTGGAGATGGGCCGCTCCCCTGTCTTCCTGTATGAGGATCACACAGGGAAGCCGGGTCCAGAGGACTACCCCCTCTTTAGGGGCATCAACCTATCGGATGGCAAGTAAGTGGGCATAGTTGCCAACCGATCCTTCTCCTGCTGGAGGGATGGAGCAGGGCAGCTAGAGTCGCTGGCCAGAGGCGGAGCATGAGAGCCAGTGGGCCATGGGCAGCACTGATGCCCCAGGTGTGGCATCACATGGAGAGAGCACTGCAGCTGGATCCTCAGTTCTGGGCTTTGGTCTTGGTTTACCCTCCGTGGCTTTGGGGAGTCCTTCCTCCTCTCTGGGCCCCCATTTCCTGCTGTAGATGCACTAAAGTACACCCAGTGCTGGCCTCTCACGTCAGAAGGGATGTAGGAGATTATGTAGTCACATCCAGCTTATTCTAGAAAAGAGTTAAGGCATTCTTCAAACATAGATGTATTAGATTAGTAAGTAAATGATTTTTAAACAAGAAGGCTGGCCATGATTCTTTTGGTATTCATCTAGACACTAAGCATGTGGTGTCTTCTGAGGTCATGCGTGGTGATCTCTGAATGCCTTCAGAACATGACTCCGTGTTCCTTGTTAAGTAAGGGTTTCAGATGACTCGCTGAAACTCACTGCCATCAAGTCAATTCTGATTCATAGTGACCCTGTAGGACAGAGCAGAACTCTACCATAGGGTCTCCAAGGCTGAAATCTTTACAGAGGCAGACTGCCTCATCTTTCTCCTGCTGAGATAGTGGTGGGTTTGAACCTCCAACCCTTAGATTAGCAGCCAAATGTCTTAACCACTGTGCCACCAGAGCTCCTAGAGTTTCAGAAATCCACTGATTTAACCACTTTCCATCCAGACTCAGTCCTCACTGGCAGTCTCCATTTGTAATCAGTGGTCTAGTTCATGCACAGAAGACAGTTACCAGAAACCAAAATCTTGTTGCTGGGGAGTCGACTCTTGACTCATGGCACCCTATTTGTCTCGGAGTAGAACTGAGCTCCACAGGGTTTTCAATGGCTGAGTTTTCAGAAGTATCACCAGGCCTTTCTTCTAAGGTGCCTCTGGGTAGACTCGAACATCTAACCTTTTGGTTAGCAGATGAGTGTGAATGGGACCCCTCACTCCCTGCTCTTTCCACTGATGGTGTGACAGGTGCTGTTGAGGGCCCATGCTGGCTGTTAAGCACTGGGTGTCCAAGCCCATGCCAGGTGTCTGGATCGGTGCTGAGTGCTCCATGCATCTGCCCCCCACTTGGGCTGCCTGATGAGATAGCAGGGCCTGGACAATGGTTCTCATGTTATGATGAGAAATCTATGAGCAGGAGGGTGTGCAGAGCCCACTTAGCCCCACCGGGTGCTGGGATGTGAGCCCCTGCTTGTCTGATCCAAAGGATGAGCTAGCTGTCAGTGCAGCCCCAGGACAGTGCAGGAAGTCACAGTTCCTCCCGTGTCTCTAGCAGCTCAGAGCAGAGTCTCTGGTATGGACATTCCAAGGCCCGAGCCCCGTTTCACCTGCCTGGCCTTTCTGTTTCTCTGCAGGTGGCACAGAATTGCTCTCAGTGTTCACAAGAAAAACGTCACTCTGGTCCTGGACTGTAAGAAGAAGACCACCAAGTTCCTGGACCGCAGTGACCACCCCATCATTGACGTCAATGGCATTATTGTCTTCGGCACTAGGATCCTAGATGAGGAAGTGTTTGAGGTAAGCAGCAGGGGTGCCTGCTGGTGGACTTCTGATGTAGTTGCCCTGGAAGGGGGTGTCCTCTCACAGAGCCCATGGTGCTGCTGGGAAGCTTGTCCCTTCAGTGAGGGATCAGATGGTCTTCCAGGGGAGTCCTGTTTCTGTGTGCCTGAAGCTGCTGCTGCTGTCTGGTAGGGAAGGAGAGGTGGTGCCAGCCACGTGGGGGCAGCATGGCTGCTGTAGTCCAAGGACCCATGTAGGTGTCTCCTGGTCTCAGGGAAGGAGAGGCCAGACTTTGGCCACATGGGGGCAGCGTGGCTGCTGCAGTCCAAGAAGTTCATGTAGGAGTTTACTGGCCCCTAGCATGGAAGGGCAGAGGCTTTGGTGAGCCCTGGTCTGTGGCCTGTAGAAACGTGCATGCTACCTGCAGAGCCCAAGGGGCCACCCTGGAGAGAGAGCAGAGTGGGGAGCTCAGGGCAGAGCCTTCCCAATGGGTGACCTCAGGGAAGGCATGGGCTGAGCCCCTAACTCCAGGGTGATCCACCCATGTCTGGTCTGGAACCTGGGAAGCCCGGGCAGAGCAGAGCAGGCTCTGGGAATCCACTTCAACCTGTGGATTCCTGCTTTTCCTTCCTTCATATGTTGAGGTTCAGCATAAGATAGAGTTGGGAAATCCCATCCCATTGCCAAAAAGGCTGAGAACCTCTGCTGTTGATGGGGGTTCCCAAATGTTCCTGGAGGTCAAGCCTTGGAGTCACCTGGTCACCTGGGACCTTGTAAAAATCTCACCTAGGCCCCTGTTTCTTGAGGTGCTGGCACCCCAGGCCTGAGGCAGGGCCTTGGAGCCTCTATTTCTAAAAAGTCTCTAGGAGACTGTGGTGCCCTGAGCAGGTGGGAATGGCCAGGACTCCTCAGCTGCACTTCTTTTTCTTTTACCTAATTGGGCTTGGGGAAACTTAGCATTTAAACCAAGGGCTTAGCATGTTTGAGAGCAGTCACACTAGAATGTTTCTGAGGGTGGTGCTGGCCCTCAGATGTCATCGTGGGGTCCCAGACACAGAGGTCAGGACAGGGCAACATTTCTTCTGACATTCCTGGGATCCTGGGATGAGTGTATGTTCACCACGGTCCCTACAGACTCAGCTGTGTCAGAATGGTGACCCCTGGCTATTTCACTAAAATGGTCTCGTACCTGGTGGTAGGGGTCCCTGGGTCCGTGGCCTTTGCAGGGTCTCCAGGGCCCCAAGCCAGACAACTCAGGCTGTGCTTTTGCCCCTCAATCTGGTCCCAGTGGCACCCAGCTGAGGGCACTCTTGGCTTCTTCACCAGAAGGGTGAATAAACATGAAAAACCTGTTGCCCTTGAGTTGACCCTGCTCATAGCAACTGCCCTCATGACAGCATAGAGCTGTGCTCCATGGGGCTTTCAGAAGTAGATCACCAGGTCTTTCTTCCGAGGTGCCTCTGGGTGGACTCAAACCACCAGCCTCTCTCATGTGCTCATTCTGTTTCATTTTAATGACAGTGGCTCCTCCTGGGTTGAAAAGCCCTTGAGCCAGCCCTGGAATTTTAAGTGTACGAAAGAATAGTATTCTGGAAGTCTTATCCTTCTATGAAATTGTACTGGGGACATGTAACATGACTGTTAAGAATGACTCTGGCAGAGCAGCTGGCCCACTTGGGTTGGATTTCAGTTCCACCATGTATTGGATGTGGGGCATTGGGCAAACTGCTCTAACCTTTTTCAGCCTCAGCTTCCCCATCTGTAAAATGGAGATAATAAATGTTGCTACTTCTCAGAGCCCTGGCAGGATTTAATGAGCTTCAGTGCAGCAGGGCCCGCATGTGACCCTCTCCCAGTACCTGCTTTTCACTGTTTGTTCCCCTTGTTTTTGACATCAGTGCAACCCAGGTGGTCCTCTGTGGACAGCATAAGCAAGAACCAAGCAGCCACTTGGCGTGAGGAAGGGTGGGGCAAGTGCTTCAGTCCTGCGGTGGGGCAACAGGAGGTGGCTTCCTGC
>NW_006922043.1:740817-742116 GCF_000298275.1 Orycteropus afer afer | reverse complement strand
TACTGCTTGCTGATTTTCTAACGGATCAGAAAAGCCATTGCCCATAGGTGCAATGTGCTAAGCATGGACTGTTACAGGGAAGCAGGACTGGGCAAGAGTCCCAGCAACCCCATTCACTAGCTGTGTGATCTCGGCTGAGTCACCAGACCTATCTGAGGTTCAGTTTCTCCATCTGTCAAATGGGAATAGTAATAGTACTTAGCTCAGTTTTTTGCATGTGAGGCACATATGAGAATTGAGCCATGCCAAAATGCACATGTGTGGGGCCCACAGCAAGCATCCCATAACTGTTACCTACTTTCAGCATTGAAGAATGATGTCAGTGTATGCTTCTCAAATTAAAACGATTCAAATTTAGGACCCCCCTGTTTTCCTCCTCTGCTTGTCATCCCAGTGAGTCATCAGTCTCATGCCATGCTTCAGGGCAGCAGAGTTTTGTTTGAAACAGCGGGTCAGAACCCCACATTTTGGGGAGTTGTTCTTGGCTGTTGCAGACTTTGGGTGTGTGAAGGAGACTTGAGTGTGCAAGGGAGACTTAGCACAGTTGCTGCAATAGCTGTTGGGGGTGAGGGTTTTTTGTCAGCTACAGGGGTTAGTGGTATGGAGAACATTTTCCTGCCCCAAGATTTCCTGGTCATTAGAAACATTCCTGCTGGAATTCTGGACCTGCATTTCTTGAAGATGACTGGTGGAGCGCAGTGATGCCTCCAGCAGCCCTGGTCATCTTTTTTGCACGTGTACATTGTGAGAGAGTTGGAATGAGTCAGCCTCATATTCCCAGTGCCTTCACTGTTGCAAGTGGAATAGAACCTCCCTTTCTTTCTTCTGAAATAACAGTGATTTAACCCTCGACTTTCCAGCAGATTCCAGGTCATGGATCTTCCCACTTTCATCTCTTGCTTCTCTGGGAGACTTAAGAAGAGATGGTGGCACCACATTAGAGCACTCCCCAGCAGCCCTTACCCCTGGAACAATGGCCTCCCCTCATTCAAGCCCACTTATCTGAGCTCTGCTGTGCTTTCTGTGAGCTGGAAGGATCCCAGGAGCTTTTGGTGCCTGGCCAAGTTCATGCCGGGAGAGAGACTAAGCTTTGTACTGTGACATTGTTCCCAAACAGGAGTCTACCAAATTCTAGGGCTTGTTTTGGGCACCAAGGCTTTTCCTAGGCCTGTGCAGCCCACAGAGGCCCCCTTTTTCCATAGAGAAGTGCTGTTGAGGGAGAGCAGAGGGGTAGACACTGTCCGGGGGCAAAACAAACACCTCTCCTGCACTGTCCAGCTTTAGGCAGATGATACCCTG
>NW_006922043.1:726751-739897 GCF_000298275.1 Orycteropus afer afer | reverse complement strand
TATCTCTCCTGGATCACCCCTTTGCCACCTGGTGACAGGTGACTTGGCCAGCTTCTTGCATGCCCTCACATTCAGGAGGAGTGTGCTGAGGAAGGGCTTTGCAGTGGGGCTGTAGAGGACCCTTTCTTTTTGGATGAGCTGCAAACGTGAGAGGGAATGTGGAGGAGGAGGAGATAGCAAGGTCTGGGCCAGGAGCCAAGTTGGCTTTTAAGTGGTTGAAGGTTTCAAAGGGCAACAAGACCAAGCAGACTATAAAAGTGAGCTTTCTCTGCACATGTCCTGGGAGTGATGCCCTCACAGCCAGCAGCAGGCCCCATCCATGTGTCCACATCCTTACACTGGAGAAGACCTCACGGATGACCTGCCCT
The DNA here is from genome assembly GCF_000298275.1 of Orycteropus afer afer. Taxonomy (NCBI): domain Eukaryota; kingdom Metazoa; phylum Chordata; class Mammalia; order Tubulidentata; family Orycteropodidae; genus Orycteropus; species Orycteropus afer. The sequence continues at coordinate 739,529 of NW_006922043.1, read as the reverse complement.
TAAGCCCCCTTTCCCAGTGTCTGGCTTTTCCACTGACACACTCTTTCCTGGAGTCTAGCCTTCCTGGCAGGATCAGGCCTCTCTGAGGCATTTCTCTCAGTAATCCACTGAGTGGTCTGGAATCCCACATGGTGAATGGAGAGCCATCATCACCCACAATTCCAAAGCTTCAAGGGGAGAGGGGGCCAAGCCTGGGGTTAGGGCCCAGGTTCAAGTCCTAATGCCCATTTCCCAGGCCAGGACCCTCCCAGGAGCCATCCTTTTCTCCAATGGCTTGTGAAGATCCGCCTGAGCAGGCCAGGCATTGGGCGTGGGGATACAGTGCTACAGAACAGGAGGGCCCAGGACCTTCAAGTCTGGTGTTGGCTCGATGCTGGCCAGGTGGCAGCAAGGCAACAAGCATGCCTCAAAGCACACTGGAGAGTCAGTGTGTACAGTGATGGCAACAATGCAAATGGAACACACTGCTGTCGAGTTGGATCCCATTCACAGCAACCCCTCCTTGGGTTACCAAGGGGGTATCACTATGGAAGTAGATCGCTCAGTCTTCCTTCCAAGGAGTGGCCGGTGGGTTTGAACTGCCAGCCTTCTGGTTAGCAGTCATGTGCCTTAGGCACTACGTCACCAGAGCTCCCACAGTGATGGTGGGGGACACAAATCCATGCGTAGATATAAGCCCTGTGTGCCCTGGTGATGGTGGATCAGGACTCTGTTGGGAAAAATCTCTCTGGGAAGGTTGGTGATGGAGCTGGCACCTTGCTCCCTGATCTGCAGCACACATGTTGTCAGAACATTTACTCTGTTTCTTAGTTCTGTACAGCTTTGTCCATCTGCTTACCTAAACTTCGGCCAAAAGGACCGTGGATGCATTCTAGTGTGTCCTCCCTGCTTTGGGAGGTGGCTGAGAGGGATGAGTTTGTGATGATGGTGGATGTGGGACTAGCTGTACTAAATCCAACCTCATTTTCTGAGTGGCTAGGCTACTGGGAAGCACAAGCTATCTGCTTCAGATACAAGATGAGTGTCACCTGGGGCTAAGAACAGGGGAAGCTGCTACCAGCGAACAGACCTGTGAGCAGTCCCCTTCCTTCATCCCTCCATTCATGGAACCAATAGGCTACTTTATCCCTGACCCACGGAGGGTCTCCAGTTGGTGCTGCTGCTGAGACCCATGTTCTGGGTGTGGGAGGAACATGGTTCAGGAGACATTGGCCAGGATGACCACTCGTCCAAACCTCTGCCAGGGCAGTGCATTCCACCATGGCCACAGGATCGATGCTGCAGCTTAGCTGACCCCTGACCTGTTCTCTGTTACTGCACATGACACCCAGACGTGGGCCTCAGCAGAGCCCCACTGTCTCAGATCCCCTGGCCACCATGCTTCCTGGGGACACAGTGGAACTCCAGTGCAGCTGGCCCCTCTGCAGGTCTGCAGGTGGAGAAACTGGAATCCAGGCTCTGAGGGAGAATGGGGCTGGATATGCAGCAAACACACAGGGTGTGGAAGGAGGACCAAAGCTTCTGTGGCCTCAGTGTCTCGTGCCTGGTGTGGTTTACTCAAGAACTTGATTTCCCTAAGAGAGGTGGCCCAGGAGACATCCACCCAAAGTGTCCAGGGGTCAATGACTCTTTGACTCCATGCTGAACTAGCCTGGGGCAAAGGACAAAGGTCTTGGGGGAAATGTGCATCCCACCCCATATGACCTTTCTCTTTGTTTGAGGGGAGCCACTCGGCTCTTGTGAAGACCTGAGCAGACCCCCATGGCCAGGTGGTGGATGCCTTATCTCAGGCCTGGATTGGTGCTGCAGGGTTGTGAGGCCCTATAGCTGCTTGGCAGGTACCTAAGGTATAGAGCAGGAGTGGGGCAGATGCTGGCTAGAGGTCTGGGTTTTTGTTCTGAGTCTTACTCTCTGAGAACATGGAGGGCCCACCTGGGATTCATTCCCAGTCTGCATTCCCTGGGCTAGCTCTGAGCTTCTCTTGGCAGCTGGGAATGTGGTGCTCTGTTGGGTTGCTCTGTGCAGCCCCAGTGCCCCAAGCAGCTGAGTGCAGGTGGGCCAGTCCAGTGACCCCACTTGTTCAGAAGAACCAGGGTCCCAGAGACTGGAGCTGTGCTTATATAGGCATGCTCCTTTGTGTTTAGAAAGGTGATTGAGCCCTATGGCCTCCTCTGGGGCTAGCCCCATGGTGCAAACTTCATGTAGCCCTGCACCCTAGGACACAGATGGTGCTGATAGGAAACTCACAGTCCAGGAAGGTAAAGCTATGTGTCCAAGGACACATAGCTGGGGTGTGGTAGGGCCACACGGGGCTTGATTCCAGATGAAGAGGTTGTGTGGCCTTAGGACTCAGAGGTCACGGTCCCTTGTGAGGTTGCCTTGTCATTCTTGTACTCAAACTCCTCCTGGTGTCTGTTGAACAGACTCCCAGCTCTCCACTCTGACATCCCTACCTTCCACCTCTCCAACCTCATCCTCATGTCCCTGTGGGCAGCTCACCTTCTGGCTCTGTGGATGTCCTTTTGCCCTGATCCCCATCCTGAAGTCCTCACTCTTTCTGAGCTCCAAAGCTATGAATGTCATGGCTCAAGTCAACCCCTCCTGTCTGCACCTCCCTTAGGTCCTGGTGGTTCTACTCTCAGCCTGGAACCTCTACCCTCCATTCTCTGCCAGCTTTCCTGGCTCACAGGCTCTCGGCCTCTCCAGGATGTCTATCTAGCTGCACCCAGGATGTATGAGGCCTTTGTCCACATCAGGTCCATGATCAGGATTTGAGATGACTCACCATTCTCTGGGCAGCTGAGAATCCTGTATGTCAGACATCCTCTGTGTACCCACTGTTTTATCTCCAGAACCATACCTTGCTTGCTTACAGTTAAATGCTCCTAGGAGCCAATATGTTGGATGTGACTTTCCCCAAACTGAGAAGTACAGATTTTTCCTCCCTTAAGTTAGTTACTCTGTCACTCCCTTTCCCTCTCATGTCCAGTATTTACAGTAAAAATGGCCTGGTTGTGGGCCATAGCTTGTGACCTTGGCTTTGTGACCTTCAAATATGTGGTATTGTAGCCCTACACTGTTTGCTTGAGTGGATGGATGGATGGATGGATGGATGGGTAGGTGGGTGGATGGGTGGGTAGATGAATGGCAGGGCAAATATCACTCAAAATGGAAAGTGATGAAATATACATCACTACATGTGGAGCAGCTCTGGCTTCTAAAATGAATCACACCTCCCCATGTTCCACACCTGTCCTTCCATCTCCCACCCCACCAGGAATGTGTGTTCTGCATAAAAGCAAGAATTGTTCTGATGGTTATTGATTTGCAAGAATACATTGGATTCAGGGCTGTCACATTTGCAGATGATGCCATGTTAATATATTGGTTGACAGAATAAAGACACAAAAAGATTTTTCAGGCTGGGATTATGTTCTGGAACCAAGCAAATGATATACGATAAGGATAAATGTGAATTTCTGCCGTTGGGTTCAAAACAATCAATTGTACAAGTGCAGGCTGAGGAGATGTGGTTGCAGAGTGTTTTGTATGGAAAAACTTAGATGTTTGTAGGTGTCAAACTACACCTACAGTAGTGACTGTCAGTGTGATGTGGTGGTCCTGGGTGGCACTAGAAACAGGGTGGTAAAGGATGTGGAAACTGTGCCATATGGAGGTTGAGTTGAAAAACTGGGAGTCAAGCCTAGTGCAGCACAGGAAGAAGGGAGAAGAGAGATCATGGCCTGAGTGTGGGGGTCTTGTCCAGTGGGGAAGGCCTCAGATGTTGGCAGAATGAGAACAAATGATAGGATATTCATATATGTGAACCTTTTAGCACCCACCTCCTCATTGAGGTTGCAGCTTTGAGGCTACCTCCTACATGATGACTCCCTTGACTTCCAGGCAGAATGAGTTACTCCCTCACCTGTCTACCTTTCAAAGAGCACAGAGGACTCATCCTCAAGACCTGAAGTGTCAACGACACTGGCTTGTCATGATAGTGCTGAAAATGCTAGTTGAATGAATGGAAGAATATGCAGTCAGGGATGATGGCTTTGTGAGGTCTTTCGTGCTGGTGAGGAGTATTCAGGAAAGGCTGGAAACCTTTTACCAGGAATTGAGGACTGTTGATGGTGGTGGTGATGATGGAGTGATGGTAGTGATGAAGATTGTGGTGGTAGGAGTGATGGTGATGATGGCAGTGACAGTGGTGGTGGTGATGGTAGTGATGATGTTGATGATTGTAGTGATGGTGATGGTGATGGTGATGATGGTGACGGTAGTGATGGTAGTTATGGTGATAGTGGTGATGAAGGTGATGATGGTAATGGTGGTGGCAATGTTGTGGCAGTGGTGATAATCATGATAACAACAGTGATGGTAGTGGTTGTGATATTGATGGTGGTGGTAATGATGATGGTGATGGTAGAAGTGATGATGATATTGTTGATGGTGGTGGAGGTGATGGTGGTGAATGTGATGATGATGGAGTTAGTGATTATGATGGTGGTTGTGGAGGTGATGATAATGAAGATGATGATGATCATGTAATGATGATCATAATGGTGATAAGTGGTGATGGTGATGTTGCTGATGGTGGTGATGATAGTGGTGGAGGGGATAGTTGTGATTATGGAGTTGATAGTGATGTGATGATTGGGGTGATGGGGGTGGTGATGATGGTGGTTGTGGAGGTGATGGTGGTGGTGGTGATAGTGGTGGTGATGGTGATGATGTGGTGATGGTGATGGTGGTGATGGAGGTGATGGTTGTGATGATGATGTAATGGTTGTGGTGGTGGTGGTGGTAATGGTTAAATTGTAGTGATGGTGGTAATGATGGTGGTGGTGGTAATGATGTGGTAATGGAGGTGATGATAGGTATGGAGGTGGTGGTGGTTATGGTGTTGGTGGTGATGGTTGTGGTTGTGGTGGAAGTGATGGTGGTGATGGTGGAGGTGATGTGGTGATGGTGATGGTGGCATTGGTGATAATGGAGGCTGTGATTACTAGGCCTTGCCATGTGCAGGCTCACTGCTCAGTGTTCTGCAGGCTCACTGCTCAGTGTTCTGCAGGCTCACTGCTCAGTGTTCTGCATGGGTGACCAATTTAGTCCTCAGGACATAGACTTTGCTGTCCTCATTTTACAAATGAATAACAATCCTTCTGAGATCAAGTTATTTGCCTAAGATTTCACAGCTGATGACAGGGGCCCTCCACTTGGGCCATGTGTTGGTGACAGCCCCCCCCCACACACACCATACTTCCTCTCTGGAGCAGTACCCAGAATCTGGGTCCCTTCCTGTCTGGAGCTTGGCACAGACTTGGTACATCCTGTAGTCAGTGAGGTGTCCCAAGCTCCATGGTCAAAACTGTGCGCACTGCCCATGGACACCCAGGGGAGGAAAGATTGGGGCCTTTTTCATTCATGAGCCAGTAGGTTGTTGTAGTGCAGAGCTTTGTAACTGTGGCTGGGTGCTTTCCATGACACTTAAAACATTACACATGAAACGGCCACAGAGTTGGCACAGAAGGGGCCCTGTGTCCTGTGAGCTTGCTGAGGGGGTGGACATGTCCATCTGGTCCTCCTGCCCTACCCCTGCTGCTGGAGCCAAAGCTGCCTCCTCCTCCTGGCCAGCCCTCTCCAAGTTCACTAGTCTGACTCCCAGTCTCTGTGGGTGGGTCCACCACCTGGGCCTCCATATACCTCCTCTCTGTAGCCAAAACCCAGATGTGATATTTCTCAGCCACACCCCCAGCATAGGCTTGAGTAAACTTGACCCTACACACTCCTGGAGCTGCACTGGCTGGTGGCCCTAGGTGAGAATTTGACTGGACTTGAGGTGGCCACATAATGGGGAGCAGGTGGGGGTGTGAACCAGGGCGAGGAACCTGGGAGAACGACAGCAGGAAGTTGTTTCCAATGCCACTACTCTATTTATTTAACACCCTTGCTAATAGTGTTAAACTCATTCTGAGACTCCACAGCTACTTTGAAATATGGAAACTATGATGTAGACCCCCTCTGGCGAGGGGCACTTTCTTTTTCCATTCTGAATGACTCATGGATAAAAGTATCCAAGCAGGAGTTGAGATTTTAAATGAGGCTTGTTTGGGCCCACAAGAGCATGAAAGGAGAGGGCAATTGGGTGGACTTTTACTTGCTGAGTCTCCAGGGACAGCTGACCCATCCAGGAAATACTCAGTGGACAGAGGAGCCCTCTGGAACTTCCAGCTACTCTGCACTGGTCCTGTCCATCTTGGAAATCCATAGGCCCTAGTGGGAGCCACTGTTCCATGAGGGTGGATATTGATTTGTTTGCTTTGCCCCTGTGTGTCCCTTGCTGTGTCCCTAGTGGGTGCTGAGCCCAGATCATCTCTTGCTGTTGTGATGTGTGATCAGACCCAGAGCACCTGTCCATGGATGTCCAGGCACTGATCTCACCTCCTTGGTGTCTCTGAGTCCTGTTGTCTCTGTCCTTGTCATGGCAGATGAGGAACCTATGTTTGAGGAGGTCTGGAAGTGTGTCTGAGATCCCTCAGCCAATGAGAACACACTGAATATTAACCCAGGTGTGGAGACTCCATGTTAGTGCACGCAATTAAGTGCTTGGCTGCTAATGGAATGGCTGGTGGTTCAAATCCACATAGAGGCACCTTGGAAGAAAGCCCTGGTGATCTACTTCCAAAAAACCAGCCACTGAAAATGCTGTGGAGCCCAGTTCTAATCTGACACACATGGGTTTGCTATGAGTTGGAGTCCACTCAATGGCAACTGGCTTGGCTTTTGTTTGGTGCTGACCCCAGAGTCCCGGCACTCCCTCAGCCCACTTCCCTCCTTCCCTCCATGATCATGAGGCTGAGGATACCCTGTTAGACCCTCTGTGAGCCACAGGGTGGCCTCTGTGCCAGGTGGCCCCGACTCTGCCTGCACTTGGAGGTGCCCATGTGGAGTGGAAAGCACTCTCACCTGCCAGCCTGGTGGACAAGGACACTGGAGAGGGCTGTGGCTGGGGCATGACGCCAGTGGGAAGGCTGGTGTTTCCCTCTGGTTTTCTCGCTCCAAGATGATCATTCTTGCCAACCATCTCCCCTGCAGCCTCGAACAAGCAGCATTTGTCTTCACAAATTATTTGCCTGTCTCATCTTACAGGCATGAATGCTTGCGCTAAAATTAGCCTGCACACTCCACAGGACAAGCTAGAGCACGCAGCTGGGATTCCTGCGGCTCCTGTTTGGGTTGGATAGGGCAGTCTGTGGTGTGGGGAAGTGCAGCACAGCTGGCTGGGGTGGGGTTGGGGGGCATACAGAGTTAAATGGCACTAAAAGGAAATAGAAAAGGGGGCATGTGATTGCAGAGAGTACAGCCCCTCAGAGTGACTCCTGGCTGGGGGGCTCTGCGAGGCATTCCCTGTCTTTGCACACCCACCCGCCCCAGATCTCACAGATCTCCAGTGAAAACTCTGCCATTTCCTCAGTTCATGCAGCCACACAGCCTGGAGGAGATCTCAATTATCGGAAAAGGCAAAACTGACTCCTTCAGCAAAATGCTCCTGGCTCAGCTAGTGCCAAGGATAACACACCCCCACCTGCCTGAGCAGCCGCATGGTTTGCAGGATGCCCAGCGTGTCCCTGGTGGGAAGATTGACCATGGCTGGCTTTGTAGAGTGGAATGGCCTTGATGATCTGGCAGGGCCAGTGAGGAAGGTCAGTGATCAGAGTGAGGGGGATTTTGAGCTGGCACAGGTGTCTCTAGGCAGGTGGTTTTGGGCACCTGCAGGGCAAATGAGTCTTGGGAGTGGCTTTAACATTAGACTGAGTGATTTGAGGGCTGGGCTGGCAATCTGAGATGTAGCCAGGTGTGGCTTAAATGCATGAACACAGGGCTGTGCCTGCTGCTTATGGGGTATGAGGAACCTGTGCGATGGTAAGTGAGCTGGAAGCTGGAAGCATGGCTCACCCTACTGGAGGGGCTGTGAAGATGGGGTATGTGTGAGCACCCCCAAAACTGTGCATCTGTGCACCTGGTGTGAGGGAAGGGGCACAGCTTACCTTCCTGGAGTGGCTGTGAAGATGGAGTATGAGTCTGCACCCCTGAACTGCATGTGTGTGCAGTAAGGATGAGAGAGGGGAGTTGGGGAACCCTCCTGGAGGGGCTGTGAAGATGGAATGTGTGTGAATACCCCAGAACTGTGCATCTGTGCAGTGGGGGATGAGAGTGTGGCCTGGCTCACCTTGGAGAGCTGTGAGGATGAGATTCATGTGAGCACCTGGGACTGCCAGTCACAGAGAGAGACAAGGAAGTTGCCCTAGGGGACATGTGCTAGAGCTGGGTGGAGTGAACCACAGGACCTGTCTGGAGGCATAGCCAGCTCCACTGTGATGTCATCATGGGGGTGGGAGTGATTGTTGGTTATGGGGCACATGCAACATGGGATATGGCTGCCTGGGAGCCCCCTGTGTGAGCCAGTTGGTGTAGACTGCCCAGGTAGATCCATGTCTGGCGCCCCTGGGTACTCAATGCTCTGGCAGACCTGGGAACCTCAGTCATGAAAGTTTTCAGTCTCATTGAGATAGTTTTACAAGATCCTCATCATCAGCCATGCCCACCTTGCCAGGTGCAGGGGATAGCAAGGCCCAGGAGAAAACACCAACCCTAGAGAAGGTGGTCTTGTTCCCCTGGGAGGCAGGCTTGGCATGGGGGCAAGTGGCTCAGTGAGGTAATTCAGCACATGTGTGACTGACTCCTAGGGTTTCTGGAAGCTAGCACACAGAGTGACCCCCCCAACACACATATAACACACACCTGAAGCATTGATCCCTCTTGCTTCTCAAGCTGGGGCCCTGGTGACCTGAAAGCCAGGTTTGTTCTCCACTGGTCAGGGGTGGCAGTGCTTACATGGGAAGGTGCTAGAAGCTGTAGTTTTCCTAAGGCTGTTGTAGCAGAGAGCCACACACTGGGTGGTGGGGGTGGGGGCCTAAAGACTTTCTCCCAGATCTGGAGGCCAGAAGTCTGAATTTAGGGTGTCAGCAGGGCTATGTGCCTTCTGGAGGTTCTAGGAGAGGGTCCTTCTTTGCCTCTTCCAACTTCTGGGGGCCCCAGGTTTCCTTGGCTTATGGCTACATCCCTCCAGTTTCTGCTCTGTCTTCACATGGTCATCTCTGTTGCTTCTCTTCTTTTATAAGGACGCAAGTCATAATTCACTAGGGCCCACCCTACTCAGGTATGACCTCATGCTAACTGATGACATCTGCAAAGACCCTTTTGCCAAGCAGGGTTATGTTAATGGGAACTGGCACTTAGGACTTGAACACATCTTTTTGGAGGACTCAATTCACCCCTCAGGTATCAGGTGTCCTCCTGGGCTGGGTTGGCCTCTGGGTCTGTCATCCTGTCCTTCCCTGCAACACAGAGCAAGGAGGACACATGCTCAACAGAGGGGGGTCCAGGAGACCCCCCCTGGCAGCATATACACACATACACATGCACACAAACATATATGTAATACAGGCACACAAAAGCACATTCATGCATATCCATATATACACACATGCATAGAAACACATGCATATATGTAATACAAGCACAAAAGCACACACACATATACCTAAATGCAAACATATGCATACTTGTGATCAAACATGTGCATATGTAACAGGCACACAAATATACTAAATCACACATACACACAAATAAACAAATACATGCACACACAACAAATGTATACACAAGCACACACATGTACACATATGCACACTGTAGACAACTCAGCACTTGGGTCCTGCTGCTCGGACCTGAGTTTGGAGTTGTGGTTGGGGGATGTTTGACCTTTCAAGGGACTGAAGAAACAACTCAAGGAAAATATTGTAAACAAGTGGAGGGCAGCAGAGAGATAGCCCATAAATCAGCTTCATCCCATCTGGAAGGTGGAGGGGGCAGAAGTGGTGTTTCAGTGTGCATTTCTGGGGTGATCTGTAACCTCTGCCTTCCCAGGGCCCAGTAACCTGGTCACTGATGGGTGCTTAGCAACTGTATTGGAGGATGCAGTGAGGACAAAAGGGTGACTATGAGGAAAGCTTTGAGGGCGGGGCTTTATGCTCACCATCCTGACCAAGGGGTGGAGTATATGTGTGTGTAGGTGACACTCCCAAACTGGAGGCAGCATGAGAGGGAGATCTGGCCAAGTTGGCGGGCCAGCATGTCGGCAGCTGGGGCTTGAGGAGGAGGCAGCAGACCCATGGATGCTTCTGTGGGTACCTGGGGTGCATGTTCTCTAATGTGTGGGGAGAAGTGGTGGCAAGGGAGACAGAGCCCTGGACAAGGACCCAGGTCTTGAGCTGACCTGTCCCTGTACCTCAATGCCACTTTCTCCCAGTCTGGGGCAGAATGAGACCTGAGGTCTCAAGTGGTCCCACTCCCGTGGGACTCTCGTGCACAGGCCCTGGCCCTTGTGCCTCAGTTTCCCTACCTCACGATGGGTGTTGGGATGAGGACCCAAAGAGCTTGGGGTTCTCTGCGAGGCAGGCCCTTTAGCCAACCACTGCAATACAAAGTAAAGCCAAAAAACAAGTCGGTTGCTGTCAATTCAACCCTGCCTCATGGCACCCCCACGTGTGTCAGAGTAGAACTGCTCCATAGGGTTTTTTATGTAAGTCGTAACCTTCTGGTTTGCAGCTGAGCATGTTAATTGTTTGTAACACCCAAACCAAGAAACCAAACAAAACAACATCTCTTGCCATGGAGTTGATCCTGACTCATGGCAGCCCCATGTGTTACAGAGTAGAACTGCTCTATAGGGTTTTCTTGGCTGCGACCTTCCGAGAAGTGGATGATGAGGCCTTTCTTCCACAGAGCAGCTGGGTGGGTTCAAATCACCAACCCTTAGGTTAGTTGTTGTTGTTGTTATGTGCCGTTGAGTCGGACCTGACTCATAGCGACCCCTCCTTGGGTTTCCGAGGCAGTATCACTACGAAAGTAGATTGCCCCATCTTCCTTCCGAGGAGTGACTGGTGGGTTTGAACTGCCAGCCTTCTGGTTAGCAGTCAAGTGCCTTAGCCACTATGCGACCAGAGCTCCTAAGGGTTAGTAGTAGAGTGCAAACCATTGTACCTCCTAGACCCAGGGACTACTAAAGCAAGGGGTGCACCAAGTGCTGGGGTCCACAGCTACTCCCCAAGGGTCCCCAACTTTTCCCTTCCCTCCATTACAGCATTTGGAGATCAGACAAGCAGATGCTGAGTTGCCATGGGAAGGAGAAAATGTTTTATTTGAGTTGATGAAATTTGAACTAGAAGTCATGTTGTACCATAAAAATGCATGGTTTTGATTCATGGTTCCTGTCATGTGGTTGGTTTCCATCTACAGGGAGAGTTTAAAACATGGGCTAGGAGCCTCTGACATCCCAGTGGGGCAGGAAGGGAGGGAGAGAGGAGTGGTGGCTCAGGCAGAGCACAGGAGACCAGAGCAGCCACAGAGATGGGAGAGAGTGGCCTTCCCTTGTGCTCTGGGTGGATGTTGGGAGAAGAATAGACAGGCAGGACTCTGAGGTGTGGGTGAGGGAGGCACTCTTTTGCTCCCCCTTTGTCCAGAAAACCTGACAGCCCCCCTCACTATGGCCCCAGTTTGTCCTGGCACTGGGCCAGAGGAGGGCCAGCTCCAGGCAGTTGTCTGTGGTCACTCTGTGTGCTGTGACTTTCCCCTTGTTGGATGAAGCCTGTGGAAGAATCCATGGTGCTCCCTAGCTGTCTTAAACCACCATCCTTGACTTGTCCATGAAAGGGTAGGGGTTTGGTCCAGCGTGGCAGAGCCCAGCCTTTATGACCAAAGGCCTGCACTCAGGGGGAATGGGCAGTACCTGTGTGTGTGTGTGTGTGTGTGTGTGTGTGTGCGCATGCACCCGTGTGTGTACATTGGGGGAATGAGGTGTGCTTTGCTGAAATGCAGGCAGCAGGTGCTCAGGTGATGGGAAGAGCATGCATTTATGTCTGCTGCTCAGTCCCAGCCTGGAGGGACATGAGGACAGAAGGCGACACATCTGGAGGACATCTGTGGGTGTTTGGAGACCTTTAGCCACCCCTGGAGCTGCTCTTAGAGCCCTGTCAGGGATATTTTGAGGGACATGGACCCCCCATGGGCCTGAAGTCCTGCCTTTGGGGGTTCCTTTAGGTCAGTGAAGCATGGCTCCTCCCCCATCCTTTTTTTGAGGCAAAATTTACATCTTATGAAATCGACCATTTTAAAACATACAATTCTCTGCCAGTTAATACAGTCGTAGTTGTTTAACCACCATTTCTACCTAGTTCCAGAACATTTTCACCACTCAAAAGCAGACCCTGTACCCATTACACAGTTGCTCACCATCCTTCCTCTTCCCAGCCCCTGTCAACCACTAACCTTTGTCTATCTCTATGCATTTATCTGTTCTAAATATTTCATATAATTATGATCATATAACATGTATCCTTATGTGTCTGATTCATTTCATGCAGAATCATGTTTTCAGGGTTCATCCTTGTTGGCTGAACTTAATTTTTCTTTATTGTTGAGTAATATTCCACTATGTGGATGGGCCACATTTTGTTTATCCATCACCTGCTGATGGACACTTGGGGTATCACCACCTTTGGGCTCTTGTGAATAGTGCTGCAGTGAACATTGGTGTACACATGTCTGATTGAGTGAGTCCCTGCTTTCAAGTCTCTTGGGTATGTTCCTTGGAGTGATGTTCCTTGGATTGGAATTGCTTGGCCATATTGTAATTCTGTGTTTAACTCTTTGA
>NW_006922043.1:586454-725866 GCF_000298275.1 Orycteropus afer afer | reverse complement strand
GGACTGGTCCGGGCTGCTCTCTGCCTGAAGAGGTCAGGCTGGGTCTCTGTCGATGTGAATCCGCTGTGTGCCTACTTGTTCTTGTTCACAGCACCTGTCCTTTTCCAGGGTGACATCCAGCAGCTGCTCTTCGTCTCAGACCACCGAGCAGCTTACGATTACTGCGAGCACTACAGTCCTGACTGTGACACTGCAGTCCCTGACACCCCCCAGTCACAGGACCCCAACCTCGATGAATATGTGAGTCAACCCTGGTTGTAGCCATGGGCTGTGGGAAGACCCCCCAGGAAGGGGTGGTGTCTGGAAGCCAGAGTGAGAAGGGAGAGACACATAAGTCATGAGACCCCCTACTGTAATGATCCCTCTGGGAGAGAATAAGACTTTGACACGGGATGAATTGTGAGGTGCCTGACTGCTGTTACTAAACATGCTTTTATTCCCAAAGGGCTTGGTTCATAGGAGTATTGTTAAGTGACATTCTCCTCATGAAACTGTCCCAGATGCTACACTGGGGGCCCTCCTACTCTCTAGCTTAAGACCTGGAGAGGTCACCTGTGAGCGAGTGTCAACGCTGCGGCCTGTGGAATAAGTGTCTGGAGCAGGCTGGCTGAGGCTGCCGGATGGGCTGGAGTTTAGGGCTCTTTGTGGTAGAATGAGATAGTCCTTTGTGCTCCAGAGTGGCAGCTCTTAAGAGCAGCTCCCTCCTGAGCATATTCAGCGTGCATCCGGCGTCTTCATCACTCTGCTGGAACCTGCTGGGTCTCCACATCTCCTGGCACATCCACGCACCTTGCACACCAGCTGTGCCTCAGTTTACTTTGTTTGAAATCTTTCTACCACTTTCTACTACTTCCAAATAAAAGAAAATCCCTTCCCCATTCAGATGGGACTCATGTCTCAAATCGCATGAATTCTTCCTTGTTCTATCTTCTGACCTCCCCTTCCTTCCTCACTAGTCAGAGCAGAGCCAAGTACCCCTTCTTGAGCTGGAGGTTCTGGGGAGTTGGGGCTGGAGCCCAGACCACTCTTACGTACCCTGGGAGTGGGGCTCAGAAGGGGCTTCCAGCAGAATTCCACAGCCGAGGCCTCCTGGCCTGCCCTGTCCTAGGGCCTATGTGGGAAGGCTTCTGGGATGAGGCTGCCTCTTCTGTCACTGTGGTCCCTCCTGTGGCCTCCAGGATTGTGGTTTGGGGATGAGGGTCAGAGGGTGTTTTGAGTGAGAGTATCTTGTCATACAGCCCCACAGTCTGGCTGGCTGCCCTGGCCCTTTGGTTCTAGAACTTTTAGTCATCAACTCTCACTGGCTCCTGCTTGAAGGGACCTGGGGTGCCCTGTTACCTCCCTTAGGCTTCTTAAGTGGCTGACTCAGCTTCCCAAGGAACTGGGGAGGGGAGAGTTGCATTCTAGGGGCCACGGGCAGGTTGGCCACGGGCTAGGCTCTGCTCTGTGGGGTTCACATTTTTTTTTTAGCTTATGAAATGTTTTTTCTTTCTTTCTTTCTTTTTTGTGAACGTGACTATAGGCTGTGTTCTGAGAATTTTTTTTTTTATTACTGTGATTTGGGTGAAGATTTACAGAGTAAATTCACTTTCCATACAGCAGTTCACATATACTTTGTCTCATGTCATTGACCACAGTTTACCACAATGCAACAACTTCCCTCCCACTTCTTCCCCATAGTTACCTCTTCCCAGTGTCCATCCCTCCATACTCTCCTGCCCCCTGAGCCGTCTCCCTGTGCATAAGCAGCCCTTCTTTCTCCCATGATTATTCTCTCCAAGGCGTGTGTCTACTTGAGGTTAATTTTTTACTCACATGCCTCTACTTTGTTTGGCTGGAAACCACAGGTGTGGGTTCCATTCCAGACCTGAAGAGCAGCTAGGGGCCATAGTCTCAGTGGTTCCACCAGACTCTATTGGACCAGAAAACCTGGTCCCCACCTTCTTTTTTTTTTCCTCCAAATGATTTTGGGTTTTTTTCCACATTGTTCTCCCTCTCTATCCAGGATCTACTACATAGATCCCCTTCCAAGTGAATGACAGTGGTAGCCGGGCACCATGTAGTTCTTCTGGTCTCATAGTTGTATAGGTTGCAGATCGGATGGTGTACCAGTCGCTAGGACTAATTGTTTCCATTAATTTTGGTTTTCTTCTTTCTTCTTTGCTCTTGACAAGGAGAGACCCATTGTTGCATGTAGATGGCAGCTTGCTAGCTTTTAAGATCCCAGTCGCTACTTGCCAAAGTAGGAGGTGGAACAATGTTTTGTATATTATGTTATGCCAATTGAGCTTGATGTCCTCTGCGACTATGGTCCCAAGCCTGCAGGTTCAACTACTCGGTCCCTCTGGGTAGCAGGCTGTGACCAAGCAGTGACCACAACCTTGCCCCTTGTCAGCTCTACTATACACCTGGGAATTCTGATCATTCACATAAACTTATAGGACCATTGTCTGCCAACCCTATATATGATCTTGGATATACTCCCCATTTCATAGACATACCTAATCGTTTAGCCTGTCCACCTATCTATCCATCCATGTACCCAAGTTTGCCTTCACTGAGAACTCAGTACTGTATATGCAAAAGGGTTCATATTTGTTGTCTGTACCTCCCATGTACCTCTCTATGTCCTTCTCATCCTCAATGCTGCCATATTGGTCACTCACATTTGGTACATTGCCCTTCTCTTCACCCAAATCAATATTTATCTCTATCTATCTAACAGCAGTCCCTCCCCTCCCCTCCCACCCCTGGTAACCAACAAAGAAAATTTCCTTCAATAGATAAACCTTTCCTTAACTTTTACAATAATGGACTAATACAATATTTGGCCTTTTGTGATTGACTTATTTCACTCAGTATAATGTCCTCCAAGTTCATCCACGTTATGCGGTGTTTTGCAGATTCTACATTATTCTTTAGCGTTGAATGGTATTCCGTTATGTGTATGTACCATAGTTTGGTTATCCATTCCTCAGTTGATGGACATCTAGGGTGTTGTTTTTTAATTTTTTAAATAATATTTTATTGTGTTTTTGGTGAAAGCCTACACAAAAAATTAGGTTCCCATTTGACAATTTCTACACAAATTCTTCAGTGACATTAGTCACATTTTTTCACAGTGGGCCCACATTCTCTTTCATTGCATTCTGGTTGTTCCATTTCTTGTGCTCTAGTTTCCCCACTCCCTTAACTTCTCATCTTTACTTTAGAGTAAATGTTGA
Organism: Orycteropus afer afer; assembly: GCF_000298275.1. NCBI lineage: Eukaryota > Metazoa > Chordata > Mammalia > Tubulidentata > Orycteropodidae > Orycteropus > Orycteropus afer. Next base: position 722,642 of record NW_006922043.1, on the reverse strand, counting down.
CCTTTTGGTCTCACAGTTAGTTTTTTTTAATGAAGCAAGTACTCATGGGCAATATCCTCTGTTTTGTGTGTCATTCTGTCATTTCTCTAACAGGTGACCTTGGGATAGGTTTGATTCAAAGAGTATCTCAGGGTGATAGTCTCAGGGAATACTCTGGTCTCAACTAATCCAGGAAGTCTGGACTTCTAAGAATTTGAGCTCTTTTCTGCATTTTTGTTCCATTCAATCAGGGTCTGTCTATTGTGGCCCTGATCAGAAAAATTGGTAGCCGGGCACTATTTAGTTTTCCTGGTCCCAGGGTGGCTGAGGTCATGGCTCTTGTAGGCTGTAGCCCTGTAGATTAGCTTCTTCTCTAAGACTGTATGGTTACCACTCTTCCTGGGCTGAGACCTGAGATGAAGAAGCAGTCCATGGCCTCACTCCTTCCTCATGCTGTGTGTTGGCTTTCAGTACCCAGATGGAGAGGGTGAGGGTGACACCTACTACTATGAGTATCCATACTACGAAGACACTGACGACCTGGGCAAAGACCCCACCCCCACCAAGAAGCCTGTGGAAGCTGCTCGAGAAACCACAGAGATTCCTGAGGTGAGGGCCAAGGGGGTGGCATGGTAGGCTCCTGTCATATGATGCTGTGGGTGCAGGGATGGGATCAGGATGTGAGTTTTATGTGTGTGTGAGTTTTGTATGTGCACATGAGTGTGTATGTACATGAGTGTGTCCAAGCATGTGCATGTGTGAGGGAATGAAAGTGTGTGAGTGTGCATGTGGATGTGTATGTATATGTGAATGTGTCTGAGTATGCACATGTGTGAGGGGAGATAAATTGTGTTTATGGATTTGTATGTGTGTGTGTGAGTGTATGTGTGTCTGAGTATATATGTGTGTAGGGGAGTGTGAGCATACATATGTGTGTCTAAGTATGTATGTGTATGTGTGTGTGTGTGTGTGTGTGTGAAGGCAGATGTATTTGTGTGTGTGAATTTATGAGTGAGTGTGAGTGTGTGTGTAAGGAGCCCTGGTGGTATAGTGTATAAGGTATTTGGCTGCTAACCAGAAGGTTGGCAGTTCAAACCCACCAACTGCTCCAAGGGAGGAAGATGATGCAATCTACTTCCGTAAAGATTTACAGCCTTGGAACCCAATGTGGGGTCGCAATGAGTCGGAATCCACTTGATGTTAGTGAGTTTGGTGAGTGTTTGCATGTGGGTGGGTTTGAGTATGTATGTGTGTGAGAGAATGTGAGTGTGCATATGTGTGTCTGAGTGCTATGTAAGAATATATGTGAGGGCAAATGTATTATGTGTGTGTGAGTGTGTAAGAATGTATGTGTGTGTGAGTGTGCATATATGTCTGTGTAGTAAGTTTGTATATGAGTGTGAGTGTGTCTACTCTTCCAGGGAAAGGTGACCTGGTTCTAAGAGCTTGGAAGTTTGTTCTGTTATTGTTTTTTGTTTATTTTCTTACTCACCTGCCATAAAATTCACCCAATGCAAGTGTGACCTTGGTGGTTGTGCTATCTCCAGGCCAGTAGGTGGCAGCACGTGAGCCACTGCCTGTCTCTTACCCACTCTATCTGCCTCTCCAAGTGGACTGAAGTGGCCCTTGTTCCCAGAATCCACAGGGCTCTTGGTTTGCCGCGGGTCAAAACCCAGCCTCTTGCTTTCCAGCTACAGAGATGTTTGAATGTGTGCATGTAGGGTCCAGGCCCTGGGACCCTACTGCCCTAGTAACTCTGCCTCTCTCTGCTGTGGCTGCTAGGAGCTGACCCTGCCACCCACAGAAGCTCCTCCTGTGCCTGAAACCAGCGAGGGGACCGGGAAGGAGGATGACCCTGGCATAGGGGACTACGACTACATGCCGAGCGAGGACTACTACACACCTCCCCCTTATGAGGATATCAATTACGGCGAGGGTGTTGAGAACCCTGAGCAGCCCACTGACACTGGGCTAGAGGCTGAAATTCCCACCAGCACTGTGGTCACCACCAATTCATCCAACGTAATTTCTGTCTCTCCCTGTTGACTGGTTTAGGGGAAAGGGGAAAGGGTCAAGGCTAGGGGTCAAAGCTATGAGGCCTAAGTTCTTCTTTCTCTGCTTCTTGTCCTTAGTTGTCTTTGTGTGGCTCCCATGTCCCTGGTCCCACCAAACCTTGGCCTTGGACCCTCTGTAGAGGGTTGTTCTATTTTATTTTTTACTGAAGTTTGGATGAAAGTTCACAGAGAAAATTAGTTTTCTGTTAAACAATTTATATGCATTTTGTTTGGTGACATCGGGTGCAGTCCCCTCAGTGTGCCGCAGGTTGTTTTAAATGCTTCCCAAGGGATTTCATTCTGAGCAAGCTTGGAATTGCTGTCTTGCTGAGTTTATCTGCAAAGTGGAGGGAATGACTCCTGACCTCCCAGTCTCTGGTTTAGGTGGAGACTGGGTGAAGAGGTGCATGTTTACAGGCACAGTTTCTGAAAGAAGTTGTGGTCTGGGAGTAGGCAAAGTGGACACTTAGATGAGCTAGGGATCCAGAAAAAATCAGAATAAACCTGGGCAATGCTGGTGAGACAGACTTACTGTCAGGCGGCCCTGGGTTGGAACCCCTGCCCCATCAGCTATTACCTGGGTGAGTTGGGCAGCTGCAGCACCTCTCTGAACCCTGTTTTCTCATTGGGAAAAGGCAGCAACAATGCCCTTGCTGGGTTGTTGAGGGATTTTCAGATCAGGAGAGAGTTTTGTTATGTGCAGAGCACAGAGCACATACTGTAAGCGACCATGGTCTAAATAGAGCTCCTGGTTGCCAGGGGGGCACACTGGGTCTAGTGGTTCCAGACTCAAGTGGCAGCACTAAGGATTTGGAACACTTGATCCCAGGGACCCTAAGCCAAGTGAAGGCCCCTGGCTGCAGGCCACTTTCCTCGGGGGCACAGGGCAGTTGGTGCAGGTGCTGAGGCCTGGCTCTGCCCTCACTTGTCCTGGAGCCTTGGGCAAGTTTGGGGCGGTTTGGGAGAAGATGTGTAAAGAGGCTACATGGGGTCCCAGGACCTCTCCCAACAGGCCAGACACCACTTTGCAGGTTCAAGTGTTTTGTGACTCAGGAGGCAGCCTGGGAAGGTCGGGGTTGTCTGACCCAAGTCCTCAGTGGGAGGGACATGTCTGTCTGGTTCACCTCTGTGACCTTAATGCTGTGCACAGTAGCACCTTCCCGGGTGACCCCCTTTGTCTTCCTCTCTCTCCAGCCAGCACTGCCCCCAGAGGAAGGGAGGGATGATTTTGAAGGGGAGTTCACCGAGGAAACCATCAAGAATCTTGATGAGAACTACTACGATCCGTACTTTGACCCTACTATCTCCCCGTCAGAGATCGGGCCGGGAATGCCGGCCAACCAAGACACCATCTACGAAGGGGTGAGCAGTGTAGGCACCCCCAGCAGGAGCCTGTGGAAGGGAGGGGGCTCCCCTGGGTCCTTCATAGGGGTGAGGGCAGAAATCCTAGGGTGCAGTAGCAGCATGGCAGGTGACACGAGCAGATGCCTTCATAAAACCTGAGTTTTAAGCCAGGCTTGGAACCGGTTCATTCTGGTTCAGCCCCCATCTGAGACTGCATTTCCATCCCAGATATACTGAATCAGCATCTACATTTTAACAAGATCCCTAAGGGATTCTTATAGATCCCCAGGGTATTATTATGTATACATAAGATCCCTGGGGATCATGTTAAACTATAGATTCTAACTCAGTATATCTGGAGTGGAAATGCATAGGCTCACCAGGGGGACAAACCAGAATGAACTGGTTTGAAGCCCTGATTTTAAGGGGTCTCAGGTGCTTAGAATTGGATTCTGAATAATTCATGCTCTGTGGTACCATAACCATCTCAGATTCCCACATGGCCCTCTTGTAATTGGCTCATTTACTCCCTGGGCCTGTCTTCTGGGCAAGGAGAGGGGAAGATGCCCATGTTAGCAGCTGTCTTGGTTTGCTGAGTCAAGTAGACTTTGTGTGACCTGTATTTCTTCTTCTTCCTCTCTTTCCCTCTGCCACTGACCAATCCCAGATTGGAGGACCTCGGGGTGAGAAGGGCCAAAAGGGAGAACCTGCAATCATCGAGCCAGTAAGGAGGATTTCTCTTCTCTCTGGTTGCTTTGGGGACATGGTGGGTTCTGCAAGTTATGACTAGGTCCAAGGGTCTCTTGAACACTCCCCACTGGGCCACTGTGACAAGCTGTGTAACTACATAGCCTTTACTCACCACTTATTATTACCAAGACATTCTAGAAGCTCCTCAGGTGGTGGAAATAGTCCAGACCCTGATTGTGGGAGTGGTACGTGGGACACACATTGATCAAAGCTCCACATTGTGCACTTCCTATCTGTGGTTTTCACTATATGTAAATGTTACCTCCATGAAACAGAAGCTCAAAAGTCTTGAGAAGCAGGGCAGAGTCTCTCTGGAGGAGGGTCAGTGAGGATTATCTGCATACATTTTCAATTTGGTACTACAAATTTGTAAAACACTAATGCATCCAGCAGTAGTAGGGGAATAGTTAACAAATAGCTTTGCCTCTCCCTGGCCTGTTATGCAACCATTTAGAGTAAGCTTGAGGCAACTGTTGAAACATGGAAAACTGTTTATGAAACCATGTCAAGGGGATTAAATAAAACAGCACTGCCCTGAACTTGCAGTTGAGTATAACTCTACTGTGTTAGGTACTGGATCACGGATAAGTTAAAAAGCAAAACTAAATTGTTGATAATATCTTAAAGTATGGAAACTTAATGGAAGGGGTTCTGGATGCCTCTTATGGGTCAGTGGGTGTCAGTGGTGGGATAGTTCTCTGCCCCCAGTGAGCCTATGGTCTGTTTGGGAGCCAAGAGTCCACCCTGTGGCCTCAGCTGTGGATGTGGTGCCACACGGGTCAGCTCTTCTGGGCGTGGCCTCCACAGCTGCACAAGGGGGGAGGCATAGCTGTGTGGGCTGGGAAGAAGCTCTGGATGGCCAGAGGGTAGAAGGAGCCAGCTCCCCAGGCCCACCCTGCCACGTCCTCTGAGTGCCGCAGGGAGGAGGCGAGTTAGGGAGCTAAGGCCAGACTATTGCTTCTGAGGCCACAAGTGGTTCCTGAAGGCTGAGCTCAGGACCATGTCAGGGACTCCTGGAGACCCTGAGGACCTTGCAATTCCTGGGATGGAGAAATCCATTTGAACTCCATGCTTCTGTGACACTGGGAAGGTTTTAGGAGATTTTCTGACCACCTGTAACTTAGCACATCCTGTCCCCCAGAATCCATTTCTTCCAGAAAGACCTAGAGTTCCATGACCAGGCAAGCAGGGTGTGTCCAAAGCAATGGTCCAGCAGGTGTCTCTGGGGATGGAGCTCATAGGCAGTTGAGGTCCAGTGAGCCCCCATGGTGAATGGCCCTTTACCTGAAATAGAAGTGTCTAAGATGATAGAGAGGATGTCTTTTTTGGCTCTGTGCTCCAAGACACAGCCTGGGATGTCCAACCCCAGCCTGGTGCTGTCTCTATGTCTATTGGCTGATGACAGAGCCTTACCAACCTGGATCAGGTTGCCCTGGTCAGAGGGGCCATGTTCTGCCAGTCCCTCCTGCTGCCAGGCCTGGGTTCTGCACCAGAGTCCTGTCCCAGGGCTGGGATGTGTTGGTCCCCACTGGGCCACTAGACACACATCCTTCTCCCATACTGGGAGCCTCCCTCTTTTGTGTTCTCTATGGATCCAAGGAAGTGAGGGCTCTCTGGAGGCCCAAGAATTGGGGGGTGTAGGAGATAGGGAAATGATGCTGAGGGAGACTCAATGCCAGGCTTCCCCTTGCCTGGCAAGATGAAGAACCCCAATGCAAAGTCCCGGTAGAAGAAGGGAGACCCGGGGGGAAGAACAGCAGTCAGCTCGGGTGGAATCATACCCAAAGAATGTGGCTGACAGAACTCATCCCAGTCTTTGGGAGGAGTATATGCCAGAGGGTCAGCAACACCGAGGGCCACTCCTCCAGAGTCTGCCATGCATCTCACTGGGTTTGGGACTTAAGGCTATGTTTCCCCACCTGGTTGAGTGTCTGGGTCCCAGGTGGGCTTGCTTTTGACTTTGGATTTCTTCCATGGTGTCCCCATTGCTTCAATGAAAGGGGAATCTTACTTGGGAAGGAGATGGGGTCCCAGGAAGGGGAAGGTGCCTGTGGATCCCTCCTTGGGGTGGGCTAGGCTGACACCTCTGTCTAGATAAGCTTCACATTCTTTTGTTCCCTGGAGTAGCTGACACTGTAAGTGTGGATATGGTGTCCAGCTTGGCAAGTTGGAGGAGGTGTGCATAGGAGGGGCCCAGACTGTTCCACTGCAAGACTTGGGCCAAGCAGGCAGTGGGCGAAGGTAGCTGAGAGGAGAGAGCTGCGAATATAGAGGCAGCCAACCAAAATATCACATCTCCAGAAAATCCACATCTTCGTTGGGGAAGAATGAACCATCTGGATGCAGTTAAGGAAGGATCCCTGTACTCCCCCACCTGGATCTCATTCCTTCCCAGTCTCCTGCCCATTTGGGGTGTCCAAGGGGTCTTTGGGCAGTCTCCTTGGAAGAATCATGTAAAGCCTTGGAATTTCTTAACCTGGAGCATCGCCAGATGTCCTCAGTATCTTAGCTCCTCACAAATATGTGGCAGCATCCTGAGACAGCCTGAGTGAGTCCGGCCAGCTGACCTCGTGTGGTGCCAGCCCTGCAGAGGTGGTCAGCACTGTCTCCTCTCTTCCCCATCACCTGCTCTCACCAGTCTCCCTCTTGGGAGCTACCCACTCACTGTAGCTGAAGCTTATGGACCCAGTTTCTTCTCGCCATCCACATCAGAGCCATGGTGGACTGTTTCTCACTCAGTTCTGGCATCTTCTGTCATCCATCAGCTCCAGAGGCTCTGAAAAATGACAGAAACCCACTCAGTGGAGAGGCTTATCACAAGACAGAGGTGGTGGCTGAGCTGGCAGAGCCCCTAAGGGTCTGGAAGTCCCAGATTCAATGGCTGGTATCACTGGCTAATGTCCCTCGCAAGGGACGTGGGTCACCCCTTCTACCTTCCATTGTTCACTTTTTCTTTTCCTTGTCTGTGCTGTTTAACTGATTGGCAAAGCAGAGTGTCAGCAAAAGTGAGGGAAACTTCCATAAGATGAATTGACCCATTAGCCACAACACTGGGCTCAAATGTATCATGACGCTGGTGTAGGACCAGGCAGTGCTTCGTTCCGTTGTCCATAAGGGTATATGGGCTAGAGCAGACTCAATGGCACTTATTTTGGTTCTCTAGTGCTACTCTAACAGAAAATACCACAGATGACGGCTTTAACAAACAGGAGTTTATTCTTTTACAGTTCGGGGGGCTAGAAGTCTAGGTTCAGAGTGCCAAACTCTAGGGGCTGGGTGAAAGAAAGCCCCTTAACCTTGGACTTCAGCTCTGCCTCTTGTTTCTGGCCCACTGGAGCTAGAGGTGTCTCTGCACTCAGGCAGCTGCTGGCTGCTGAGGCCAAGAAGCCCAAGATAACAACAACAACAAAAAAGGCACAGCTCCAGTATTACAAAACAACATGGCAGGCCACTAGTTAAAGTCCAGAGAGAGTCCTAGGATTGGCAGGAAACGTGACATGCTGCTAAATGAAGACTCAGCTACATGCAGGGTCGAAGCATGCCAAAGAGCTGCTGAGAACTTTCTCAAAGTTGCTTCTATATGGAAGCAGACCACATCCCTAAGGCAGCTAGCTACTCAGCTGCACTAGTAGATTCCACTATGGAGTTGATGACCAATCTCATCATGGGGAATACTACATCCAGTTGCCCAGCCACTCAAAACCAAGCCAGTCAAGTTGACACACAACTTAACCACCACAACACCTGACAACAACAACCAACTGATGGGTGGACTTCATTAAGACTTGTCTAGAGTTCAGTGTATGAGACCTATGGCATGTAGTCACTGTTCCCAGATGAATTTTGAGAGGGGTGGTGGCTGTGGGGAGTGGGACATTGCCTGATGCCCTGCAGCACATAGTAAAAGCAAGGTGGCAGGTCTCAGAGAATGGAAGTGGGTGGTTGCACTTGAGGTGGTGGTGGGCACAGTGTGTCCCTGGGTGATGCTGCATCGCTGATCGAAGTCTGTGTGGGAACGTGGAGCCTCCCTCTGCTAGACTCACTCATCCAACAATTCCCAGCTTCCTTCCTGTGCTGACCCATAATGATCCAGCTGCCCTCCAGCAAGACCCCAGCCCCGTGTCGCCCCAGCCCTCCAAGAAATTGTGTTTGAGAAGAAGACAGCTGCAGTTCCCCAGGCAGGTTCCATCGGCCCTTCCTCACTATATTCCAGCTCAGCACTGAGCCTTCTCGCTGCCTGGGTCAGAGGGAAATGGAGCTGGCGTTTGTGACTGTTTGGATGAACTCTCTGTGGACACCATTGCACAGATATTTCTGTGTATGCATCTGTGTAAACATAACCTGCATCTTTATGGCGCCTGGGCCTCTCTGCTGGGGAGACAAGCTGGTCAGCTGGTGGGCTGTGTGTCCCCTGTCCTGTACCCAACCCCATGCTGTCCCTGGGGCTCTGGTGGCCTTTTTACTCTGAAGAAGTTAAGACTTTCCCAGAGGACCCTTACTTCGTGAAAACCCTCGGTACAGTGACAGGGACATCCCAGAGAGGAGCAGCTGGGTGTGTGCTTAGTCTGGAGAGAAAGGTAGGGGACCAGCTGGGACCCTTCCTCTCCCCTTCCCCAGTGGCTGTGACAACTGGGGAGAAGCGTTTCATTGCATCCACTGTCTAAGCATGTAGCATGCATGCAGTCCAGGAGCAGGCCACCCAACAGGGTTGGGCACAGTGTACAGGTCAGGGGACCCCTGGATGCATCCTGGCTGTTTTCTCAGCACAGATCCCTGAAAGGCCAGCCTTCCCTTCCTCCCTGAGGGAACATTGGGCACTGGGAAGAGTGGGGCCCCTGCATGGCTGAGTCAGGAGGGATGAGCAGGAGCTGGGTGAAGAGGGTATGTGCAGGGAAGCCCTTGGTCAGGGACCCTGTCACAGGGAGCAGAAGCCCAGGCTTCACCCACCCTGTGGGGCTCAGGTGGAGGGGATAGGAGGCGTTATCCCATTTTTGAGGTAGAGAAAGAGAGACCCAGAGAAGATAGAGGCAGGGGAGACCTCAGCCTGGTGAGGTGAGGGTCAGAGGAGGGTTTCTGGGCTGGGGGAGGGCTACCAGGTATCCATGTGAACTTGTAGTGTTCCCCCACTTACTTCAGGCTACGTGCGTGTTGCATTCCAGAAGCACTTCTGCCTGGAGGCAGGAGGGCTGGCCTCCTTGAGGTCTGTGTGGGCACTCCAGACCCTCAGGGGCAGGGCCCGCAGCTTCAGTTCCTCTTGTCCCCAGTTCCTTCCTTATCCTGATCTGGGCCCAAGTCCTGGGGTACACTCTTTCCCTAGGTTGCTTCACTGTGTGCCTGCTAGGGCTCTCACTTTTGTGGAGATAGGAGGCCTAAAGGGGCCTGGAAGGGGGGCAAGCAGTCTGGATACTCCTCCTTTCCTCCTGGCATTCTGAGGGAGCTTGCCACTATGCCTGGAGATGCAAAGGTGACAGTCATCCCATCTCCACAATCCTTTCCTTATAGAGACTGCTGGGGACCTCTGAGAGCACAGCTGATAGATAGATAGATAGCTGCCATCCTTTGGCTCTAACTCTTGGTGACCCCATGCACAACAGAACAAAATGGTGCCCAGCCCTGCAGCATCTCACAGTTGTTGATATGCACAAGTCCATTATTGTGGCCGCTGTGTATTTGTAGTGCCTTCCAAACTAGGGGGTAATCTTCCAGCACTATGGCAGATGGTGTTCTGCTGGGATCTATAGGGTTTACATTGGCTAATATTTAGAAGCTGGTCACCAGGCTTTTCTTCTTAGTCTGTCTTGATCTGGAAGCTCCACTGAAACCCACCACCATGGGTGACCTGCTGGTATTTAAAATCCTGGTGGCATGGCTTTCAGCATCACAGGAATACACAAGCCACCACAGTACAACAGACAAGACAGACAGGTGGTGAGAGAGGACAGTAGATTCTGCTAAGTCTCTAGCCTCTTGTCCTCTGAATTTGGAGGCTTCCACCCTGCTGGGCTCTCCTTTGTGGCTCACGTGGGCTCTCCTCATGCGGGCCCCCCTACGTGGCTCACTCGGGCTCTCTTCACACGGATTCTCCTTATGGGGCACCTCCTGTGTGGCTCACCTGGGCTCTCCTCACACAGGCCCCCCTGCATTGCACATGTGGGCTCTCCTCACACGGCTTTTCTCTTCTAGGGCATGCTCGTAGAAGGGCCACCTGGCCCTGAAGGCCCCGCTGTGAGTATCAGATGTCCCCATGATTTGTGGGAGGTGTCATTCCTTGGGGGTTAATGACAACCCTTAAAGCCCCTGATATTCAAGAGTTGGTTTGGGGCACTGTCACCTTTAGCAGGAACCCTCAGCCCAACACTTCTGGCCCCACCTCTGCCCTCATGTGGCCAGCTGGGAGGTGGGAACCCCCATGGAGTTACACCTCTTCACTGTGTCCTGATTTTATTTTTCATTCCAGGGTCTTCCAGGACCTCCAGGAACTACAGGTCCCACTGGCCAAGTGGGTGACCCTGGAGAGAGGGTAAGACTGCAGTTCCTGGAGACCACACACTCTAGGGGTTTGTCTGTGTGTCTTCACTCTCTCAGACTGTCTGTGTGTCCTTCTGCTCTGTGGTCTTCACACTTCCTCAGAGGTAGAGATAGCAGTGGCCAAATCTTCCCTCACCCCACTTACTAACTCTACCGCCCCTGTGGCTGGTCTGTCATTGAGTGCTATGGAGGGCCACATCACAGGCCCCATGCAGGGGCAGGTGGATCCAACAGCCTATGTGTCCATGGAGGTGCATGTGCTCAGCACATGTAGCAGCCTGGTGGCCTTGTTTTAGTATAACAAACAATGGCAGTCATAGCACAAGAGCCTCCTATGCTTTGCCCAGTGTGGCCCTTCCACAGAACTCACCTCTACTCTTCCTCAGTTTGTGAGCGTTCTTGGTCCCAATCCCTCCTTATTGAGAGAGTCAGACATGGGGAAGACACAATCCTGGTCAAATGAAAGCTACCTCTTGTTGCCTAGTGGGAAGCTGAGCCAACAGTCAGGATTTCACCCTGACACCTAGTGGGGGCTCGCAGTATTGCAGCCTCAATAGCTGCCAGCGTGGCTGCCTTTCTCCCTCTCCCTCTCCCTCTTGCTTTTCTGCCAGGCTAGTGGACCTGGGTATGACTACAGACCTGGTACTCAGAAGACAAGTGGTAGATACAAGAAATAGAGTGTATGCATCTAGATAGCCACTGTTGCCCACACAGGGCAGGGACCTAATGGGGATGTGGGTGGGTAGATGGAGAGGTGGATGGATAGTCTGGTCATAGGGATGGTATATTGACTGTGAGAGTGCCCATGGCTGTGACGGCATCTGGGGCAGCTCTGGGGGAGATGGCTGTGCAGAGGTGCTTGTCATCCCAGAGCAGTTGTGGGCACAGGGCAGGTCAGCTATGAGCCTGGATGCCTGGTTCTGGTGGGAAGTAGGGAGAACAGGACAGGCAATTGCAGGAAGGAGAGCAGGGGCCAGGGTCGTCTTCTAGCAGAGATAGAGGAGGTGGGCACTGGGTTGACCTTTCAGAGGGAATAGGAGTAGGGTGAGCAAAGGATGTGTGTGTCTTTGTTCTTTGTGGCACTAAGGGGAGCCCAGTCAGCAATGCAGCCAGACTGGGCCTTGGATGATATTCTTCGGGTTTCTGTTGCTTCTCTGGTTCTGGGGTCCAGAATAGACGGGCCTTATAGCATGGTGAGGGGTTTGGCTGGAAGCAAGCGGCCCTGGCTGGCCTCCGCCTGCCCAGCTTTCCCATGTCCCCCAGCTTGGCAGCCAACTGTGCCTGCCCTTACATAGCCCACGTTCTCAACCCAGCCTCAGAGCCTAACTTGAGCTCTTTCAGGGCTGGGGGCTGCAGCTATAGCTCACAGTTCCTCTTTTAGGAATTTACCTACCAGAAATGTCCCCCGCATTCATTGTGGCAGTGGTGTTGTCATGATGAAACTGGAACCCATCCAGACGTGCATCAGTAGCTGATGAGTTAGATAAATGATGAGCCCACCATACATGGGGCCAGATGTTATATAGTGAGGGTGAGCTACACAAAGAAGTCCACGGTTTGCCATGAGGAGAAAAAGCAAATTGCTTGAAAGACTCCATTAGGGAGATAGAAAACGCCACCCCTCACACACAGCACACACCCCATAGAATAATAAGCATGTTGTATCGTGTGCACTTCCAGCTCTTGTCTGCATACAGAATTGTAGCTCTGGTTACTGCTGCAGAGGGGACAGAGGACTTACACTTTTCACTTTCTATAGAGTATTAGGGGAGCTCTGGTAGTGTAGAACCTAAGGCATTTGACTGCTAACCAGAAGGCTGGCAGTTCAAACCCACTAGCCTCTCCTCGGAAGGTAGGTTGGGCACTCTACTTCCGTAGTGATACTGCCTCGGAAACCCAAGGAGGGGTCTCCATGAGTCGGATCTGACTCAATGGCAGTCAGTTATAAATTATTAGAGACTATTTTACAAGAACATGGGTTCCTCTGTAATTAGAGAATGACTACTAAAGAAAAGAAGTGGCAGGCAGATTTTGATTCCATCCAGATGGTTCTATATGCTTCTGGACCATTCCAGAACCACTAGTTTTTGTCTTTTTGGCTGAGTTGGGAGTCAACGTACTGTTTCTGCCCTGGAAGCTTTGCTGTCGGGTGGTGTTAGCATCATCGCTCCAACATTGTGATTGGTGCAGAGACTGGGATCCACAGCTCACACGTCTCAGGTGTGGCCTGGAGGAGCCTCCACCTTGGTGGGAGGGGAGTTACACACCCATCTGTATGCAGAACAAATCTCATCTAGTCAAGCTAGCTGGGTGTCTGTCTGCCTGGATAGGCAACAAAGAGCCGAGATGATGAGATATGTTTTGCAAGTGAGGTGCCTCACCAGTTTTATACCTTTCCGGTGCTGAGCTAGCCAAGGCACATCTTGAGGTTGGTTCTGGGATGCCTGTGTGCATCTTGCTTCAGAGGCTCCATCACTCAGTTTGTGGGGGCATGGCTGTCATTGGTCTCTTCACGGGTTATTGGAGTTGCATGAGGTGAGCTTGTGTTCCCGTGGACTGTCTTCCTGAATTTGGGTTCCACGTGGCTGTTGAAGCAGATGGACACTTCAGTTGATTGTCCACCTGAGCCACCATACATGCCAAGTCAGGAAGGCGAGACCAGTGATATGCCACCTTCCAGACAAGGCAGGAGGGTGAGGCCTCTCCCAGCCACGAACCTTTGATTCCTTGGGCTGCATCAGTCTGTTCTGTGCGATCACTGTGTGGACAGGAGCTTGGCACCCTATCCCTGCCACCTCCAAGCATTGCCTAGCCTTGCCCCTGTCCCTCAGCTCAGGCCGACCCTAGGACTGGATTGCAGTCTCCACCAGCCCCAGCTCAGACTTCCTCCCCTCCTCCCCTTCTCTGGGGAAGCTCTCCCTGCCCCCAGCCCACTTTAATGCTCCTCCCTTCTCTGGCTTTCTGGAACATTCCCTGCCACAGGTTAGCATTGCTTTTTGCTTCTACTGTGTGTGACTTCTGGGCTAGTGGCTCCGTTCTCCTTCAGCACAGCTCTCACCTTCACTGCACTCTGACCTAGATCTCTCTGCCTCCTTTGTCATAGGGTCCCCCTGGACGCCCTGGCCTCCCCGGGGCCGACGGCCTGCCTGGCCCTCCTGGGACCATGCTCATGCTGCCTGTGAGTATCCTCGTTGAGGGGGTGGGCTCAGGGCTCAAAGTGCTTTGGGCTTTGCTTCCATTTCCCGTCAGCTTCAGACCAAGCCCCACTGGGCCAGACATGCCCTGGAGAAGCCCCTGGGTCCTGAAAGGCCATCCTCACTAGAGGGGTGGGTGCTTGACTTCCCTCAAGCGCCAAGTGCTACAGTGGCTGGGCCTCTCCCCTCTGGATCCACCTATGGGCCAGGGAAGAGGAAGCAGGAAGTCACTCACTGTGGCCTGACGACTCAGGGGACACGTGAGATGGGACTCTAGTGTGTAGTGATGATTCTTCACTCTGTGTGATGGGGGTGGGGGCATTCTAGACCCCGTGGATGGCTCCATGCTGTCACCTAAGAGGCCGATGGCATCACCTCAGCCCCGGGTGACCCCACTCCTTACACCTGCAGTTCCGGTTTGGAGGGGGTGGAGATGCAGGCTCCAAAGGCCCCATGGTCTCAGCCCAGGAGTCTCAAGCCCAAGCCATTCTGCAACAAGCCCGGGTGAGTGTGTGGGAATGAGGGCAGAGCTGGGGAGATGGAGCAGGCAGAGCTAGGAGGGTGGGATGGAGCTGAGGAAGTGGGCAGAGTTGGGGGCAGAACTGGGGGTTGGGTAGAACTGGGGAGCCAGGGCAGAGCTGGGGGGACAGGATAGAACTGGGGGAGGCAGAGCAGAGCTAAGGGGGTGGGGCAGAGCCTGGGTGAGTGGAATGGGGACAATGGAGTGGGAGGAGGGTCTGGGGGGTGCAGGGGACACAGAGCTTGGAGGGCGTATCTTTCCTACCTTGAGCCACTCATATCTGGTAGACTGTCTTATCCTACCCAGTTATGGGCACCTGTGAAGTTTGAGAGACTTCTCAGGGGACCTTCATCCATGCTGACCACCCAGATTCCTAGATGAGGAAGTGGGCTGCCTTACCCTGATGACCCAGTGGTATGCATCCTGCCACCTGTTAGCCTCTTCCTCTGCCCTGCCCTCTACTGGGTCCTGGAGGTGGACAGAGATGCCTCCACAGCTCGGGGAAGGTGGAGCCAGGCACCCTGGGGAAGAACTCAGTACACAGAGCCCCTCTCTGGCTCTCTGCTGGGTTCTCAGAGGCAGAGTCCACAGAGGGGCGGTTGCCTCCCTGCTAATTAGCTAATTACGTTGTCTTTCTAACCAGTGTAGCTCTGTATTGCTGATTGCCAAAGGTGAATGCAAAGGCTTCCCTGTGGGGTGGGGGTCCTTGCGGGGAGCGCCCTTAATGGATCCTCATGGGAAGAAGCTAGATCATTGTGTTTGTGTAATACTTACAGAGCTGGCAGCTGAGCAGATGTTCAATATGGGAGGGTCTGGGAGCTCTGGTGGTGTAGTGCCTGAGGTATTTGACTGCTAACGAGAAGGCTGGCAGTTCAAACCCACCAGCCACTCCTCCGAAAGAAGGTTGGGCAATCTACTTTCGTAGTGACTTCGCCTGGGAAATCCAAGGAGGGGTTGCTATGACTCGGGCCCAACTCAACAGCAGTGTATGTTTGTGTAATCACAGGATGATGTAGTTCCAGGTTGCTGCCCTGGAATAGATCACCCTAGAGATACAATGTGGTGTGTAACATACCCCATTACCTGCACTGGGGTTATTGCCTCAGGGGTGCCTGGCTGCCTTTAATCTGTACCAAGTGGTGAGGTGTTTAGGAGGATATCTGATAAAGCAAAGATCATCCGAATTTAAAACGGTGATCTCAGCAGAGTGACTCTTTAAGGAGGTGGTTGATACACACGTGGGCTGAGGAGCCATGCTCAGATGGGTCATGGTGGGTGACAGAGCTGGGATGTGGGGTGGTGGCCTTGGTTCTTGGCAATGAAGACACCAGAGCCAGGTGTCTGGGCTGGGCCCTTGGTGGCTGTGGTCTCACATTGGCTCTTCTATGGGTCTGACACCTGGGAAAGTCTCCTCTCTCCAGCATTTCCTGAATGGCAGGAGAGCCTGTGGTGGCTCTGGGGGAGGGAAATCCCTTGTTACTCCCTTAGTGTGAGCTGCTTAACTGTGGGATGCATGCCCCACCCTGCCCAGGAGAGGAAGGGGCATGTCACATGCAGCTGAGGCAGAGGTTTGGGGCAGACCCGACAGTAGTGAAGGCTGAGAGAGGAGAGAGAACAGGTCGGAGGCTCCAGACACCCCAAGGGGATAAAGGGTCCCACAGAGGGAGGAAGTGGTTGCATACCTTGTCCCATCAGTACCTTTCTTGCCTCACTGGAGTTGGGTGCTGACAACCCTAGGGGAGCTAGTGTTTCTAGAAGGATCTGCTGGAGGTGCCTGTCATTTCTTTCTCTCCTGGCCACGCCACTTTGGCCACTTCATGCATATCTGTTTTCCCTTGCAGTTGGCGCTGAGGGGACCAGCTGGTCCAATGGGTCTCACTGGCAGACCGGGTCCTGTGGTGAGTTGTTTTGTCTGAGACTCAGTGCTAAGTCAGGCCTGTGCCTGCCTATGCCACTGCAAGGTGGGGGCTATGGCTGTGTGACCCAGGTGGACTTGGGCCCTGCGGCTCTGCTCTGCAGGGGTGGGCAGAGGGAACAAGCCACATCTTCCTGCTGCACCAGCCCCTCATGAGAATGGGGTGCACAGGACCACCCTACTAATGTAGGCAGCTGTGCTGGGGTGAGGAGGGGTTGCCAAAGTGACCCTGCAGAGGATACTCTTGAAGCTATTACCAGCCAGCACCCAGTTGGAGAGTGTGTCCAAGGGGCAGAAGAGGACTGAGGTGATTAGGGGACTGGGGACATGCTAGGGAAGGTTCCTAAGTGGAAGCACCACCCATATGTGGGACTGAGGACTCCAGGCCTCTTTCCTTCTGGGCCCTTCATCATCGTTTACACCCATGTTTCTAGAAGATGGAGGGATCCTTAATGTGGGGGAAAATCCCAGGATGTCATCTTCTCAGTGACCCATTAGCATCCCTGATGCTGCCGCCCTGGCCCTGGCGGCACGCCCTTGGCTTTGGTCTCCTCTGGGCTCCTTGCTGCACAGTTTGTGAGCAGCACGTGCCAGGGGCCCACAGGCTGGCAGAACGCTGGGATCTGTGGAGTGTGAGGGGCGCTTACAATTTGCAAGGAGACAGAGGATTTAAAAGGCACATTGGTCCCCTGGCCAGCCCCTTCCCTAGCTCACTAGGAAGTCCCTACTCAATTCCTCAGGTCCTGAATTTTAGGGCATCTCACCTTGTGACAGGCCATGAGCTGTACACACCTGTCGCCCTGAGCTCTCGGCTGCCATGGGCCATGATCACGTTCACCTTGGACAGAGAGCTGTGGCCATGAGCATTGAGTTTTTGTCTGGATCTCTTCCTTATTTTTTTTTTGTTTAAATAACATTTTATTTTATTTTAGGTGGAAGTATATACAATAAAACAGGTTCTCATTCAATGTTTTCTACACAAATTGTTCCATGACATCAGTTAGTCTTCACCATGTATCAGCATTCTCACTACTTCCATTCTAGCTGTTCCATTCCCAATAACCTAGGCTCATAACCTCCAATATATGATTTTCATCAATGGTGGGTGGAGTTGCACTGTCTAGAATTACAGTCAAAATCAGGAAGTGTTTGTGTGTGTATGTATATGTGCATGTCTGTGTGTGTATATATATATGTGTGTATATATATATATATATGTATGTATGTATGCTTATGTCTCTATATGTATGTGTGTACATGTGCATATGTATGTATGTGCATATATGAGTATGTGTATGTATATATGTGTGTGTATGTGTTTATGTATATAAAATAAAACAACAAGGGTCACAGAAACTGATACTCCTATGACATAACCTATCACCCCACAGGGTACGTTGAAGACTTAAGATCATAGTCTCGTGGGACAACTTGGTTGGTTGACATAATACATTCATTAAGTTGTGTTCTGCATCCTACTCTGGCAAGTAGTGTCTGAGGTCTTAAAAGTTTATAAGCAGCCATATTGGACTTGACTTTACTATTGGACTTTACTCTGGAGCAAAAGAGAAAGTGGGAAACCCAAGAATCAGAGAAGAAAGTAGTCCATGGGACTAATTGTCTGCATGAATCACTGTCCTTCTACCCTAAGGTCAGAAGAACTAGATGGTGTCCTGCTACCACTACCATATGTTCTGATCTCCACGCAATAGATGGATCCTGATGGAAAAGGAGAAAAGTGTGGAACAGAACATCAATTTTTTTTTTAAAAAAATCTAGGCTTAACTGGACCCACTGAATCAGGAGGAATCCCTGACACTATCACCCTGAGATAAACTCTTTAAACCTTGAACCAAAACTGTCCTCTCAAGTCACCTTTTACTAAACAGCAGGTTAGCTCATAAGTCACGAAATCACCCTTGAGTACTGCACTCTTAAAAACCATCTATATGAGACCAAATATTGGAAACTGTGAGATTAGGTTATTGGGAACAGAACAGCTAGAGTGGAAGTAGTGAGAATGTTGATACATGGTGAAGAGTAACCAATGTCACTGAATAATTCGTGTAGAAAATGTTGAGTGGGAACCTGTTTTGTTGCATACATTTTCACCGAAAATACAATAAAATGCTATTAAAAAAAAAAATCAGGAAGAGATCCAGACAACTGCCTTTCCCATCCTCCTGAAAAGTTAATTTCCTCCCTATGCTCTGTTTGAGGTGGGAAGGCCAGGCACCAGTCCTTGAAAGTGGTCCTCAGTGTCCTACCCTGCAGGGCAGATATCTGTGGTTCCCACCCTGCCCCTTCCATGCCCACCTTGGTAGATTTCCTGCCCTTGCCTCCTTCCTCTGAGCACACATAAATGCAAACGTATCTCTGTAGGGTCCCCCTGGGAGCGGAGGCCTGAAAGGAGAGCCTGGAGACATGGGGCCGCAGGTATGTGGGCATGGGCTCTGGGGTCACTGGCTTGGTGGTGCTGCATGCTGCATTTCCTGAAGGGAACTGGGGGAAGCTTTGTTGCTTTGGAGAAAGCTGAAAGTGGAACCGAACTAAGTGCAACATCTGAAGCAGGAACTAGGCGGCTTACAGCTCTGTCCCTGGTCCTCGATGAGTGAGCAAGTCCTGGGCCAGGCTCAGCACTACCCACTCAGTGGAAATTGGGACCATGTGGACAAGCACAGGGCAGGCTTTGCTCTTTTTTTGAAGAAAATGGACACCCCACAGACCTTTTGTTCTCTGATTCCTGGCAGGGACCCCGAGGGCTGCAGGGCCCTCCTGGCCCCTCAGGAAAGCCTGGAAGAAGGGTGAGTGTTTCAAACTCAGGGCATGTGTGGGAGGAGCTGGGGGTCCACATGAGCAGTGGGCTTGCTGTAGCCTCATCACAGCAGCTGTGGACATGGACTGTGGAAAGCCTGGCTTCTTCTTTGTTCATGAGGAGTGTCCATCTCCAAGGCCACTTCCGGTAACAGCACTGTGAGCCCCAGGCAACTGCCCAGGAGGGGTTCTCTGAAGTCTGCCTCTGCCCCTGCCACCTAGGCCTCTGTCCTGAGCGTGCTCATTTAGTTAATTGTAAGGATGACTCAAGGATCTGTGGAGGGAATCTCTGCACGAAGCTGAGAGTTGGACTAGAAGATTCAGAGTGGGTCAACCCACTCTGGAGTCCTGTGATTGCTGAGCAGTCAATTGGGAGATATAGCTGAACTCCGATTCTGAGTTCTATTTCCTTAAGGTTTTCTTGGTGTCTCTGTAAATACATCTGGTCGAGTTCCACCAGAGTTAATCTGTTTTATCAGTTGTTGTTGTTATGTGCTGTTGAGTCAGAGCATAACATAAAAACTGAAGATGGAAGAGAAAATATGGCGGAAATGGTTTGTAATGGGACTAGTTGTGGAGTTGATTGTATCTAAACAAAACTGCAAACTTGTTATAGTCCAGTCGGTGACTCAGGGCGATCCTGTGTGTGCAGAATAGAACAGTTCCATAGAATTTTCAACAACTGATTTTTTCAGAAGTAGACAACCACACCTTTCTTCCAAAGAACCTCTGGGTAGACTTGAACCTCCAGTCTTTTGATTAGCAGTTGAGCAGTGAACGACGTGTGCCTCCCCTCCCTACTCCTGTATCAGACTAGGGCTATGCATATGCATAAGGGGTAAGGTAGCAAGTGCCCCTGGCCATCCCTGATAGAATAGGATGGTGGAGGAGGGCACAGAGCCAGCCAGCTCCAGAGCTCGTTCTTTGCTCATGTAGCCTGTGTGGAGGGAAACACTGGGCTGGAGGGGCACCAGAATCTTCTGTAGAGCAGGACATGTGTGGAATTGGGTGCCTGTTCACACAGCTTCCCTTGATCATTTCCAGCATTTTTGTGTTTTTCAGGAGCTAGGCCCCTGACTTGCTGGGCAGGATCTACTTTCAGTACTTTCAGCTACTTTCAGTAGCTCAGTACCTTTGCATCCTTGTGCCCCATGACCTTTAAGCCTAGTGAGCCTGGTCCTCTTTGGAGTCTATTCTGGTCTCCTCTCTCCCTTCTGCTTCTTGGGGTGCTCTGAGAAGCCCAAGGCCTCTATTCCCAATGTTCTAATGGCTCAGCAGTGAGGAAGGGTTTCTGGGCCTTAGTGACTGGTATGTGCTGGGAACCCACCCTTTACACTTGGCCATGGGGAGTGGAGCAGAGAGAAGCTGGGAGCTGCTCCGTCACACTCACATGTGCTGCCATCTGGTCTCTGCTGATACTCTTGCTGATACTTCTCCTTAGCACATCAAGGTCTGGCTGAATTTAATGACAGCTGGCTGGTGGACTCGTCATAGCCTCATGGGACTCTCCCATGTAGTCATTGGTGGCAGACCCAGGCTGTGTCCTTCAGCCCATGTCTAATGAGTTGGGGACCTTGGCTTTTCTGTGGCTGTCTCATAATGGCAGTAGTGGCTAGAGAGTGGCCACCAGGGATGAGGAGGTCTGGATTATAGTCTAGATCTATCTTTAGGCACCTCTGTGGTCTCAATGATAATGTCACCCTCTGGGCTCCAGTTCCTTCTTCCATAGCTGGACTGACTGGGTTTTTGCTTGCTTTCCCCTGTGACTCTCTGGTCTTTAACCTGACTTCCACATGCAGAAGGAGATGGGCTTCACAGACACACTAGTGCGTGCTTTCACCTGAGTTATAAATGAACAGCCCCAAACTGACACAGCTCTTCATCCTTGTTCGTCCAGCCTGGTCTTATCTGCCAATCATATCATCGTCTCAGAACCTCAAGAAGTACAGTTGGCCTCATCCCCATTGGCAGTGCAGGGTAGTGAGGCTGGGCAAGACTGGCCCCTGTTCTGATTCCTACAACATGAAGCATAGAGCAGCCTCAGAGCTCCCAGGTCAAGAGCTTCCAGGTCTGGTTCCTGTGGGGCTGTGGCCCACGGTGGCCATGTCTTCAGTGTTACTCAGCTTGGTAGAAGAGGAAGCTTCCTCTCAGAAACCTTGGTAAACTGGCTACTCTTTTGTAATGACAATTAACCCTGCTTTTTTCCAGGGACGGGCTGGGAGTGATGGAGCAAGAGGAATGCCTGGACAAACTGGCCCCAAGGTAGGGCCACCATTTCCCACTCTCTCAGTGCCCTGGACATGGTCCCCATCATTGCCATCATCACTATATTATGGATATGATCATGGTGGTGCATAATGACCTGTAGCACTTATATCCATGTTGGGTAGAAGCTTGAGGGGGTGAGGAGAGTCCTGTCCAGATGTGTCCTGTCCTGTGGGATGTTGACATGCACACAAAGGTTGGTTGGGGGAATTTCATGATCAAGTGTTATGGTTGGAGCTGGGTTTCTGAAAGGTGGAAACAGATTTCCAATGGACAGCATGGGGAACAGAATCCCAACTATGAAAACTATTCATGATGCAGATGAAAAGCTTACACACACATAGGGACTGACACAGGGAGTGCCATGGCCTTCAAGTTGTCAGGCAAATCATGAGTGTAGTCTAGGGGGCAGGGAGACTCCTTGTCAGACCACAGAAGGTCTCAGCTCTGGTAATGGAGAGAGGGACTAGTCATTGTATAGACCAAGTAGCTGCACTGGGGTAGCTTTTGGCCTTTGAAACTATAGACCCTCCTGCTGTTGAGGTCCAGAGCATTGATCTCTCTGCCCGTAGCTTCAGTGTGATATTTCTTTCCCATTCTGGAAGGGTTTATCCAAGATCATACTGGGGGTAGAGGCAATATTGATGTTCTCCAGTGAGGAGATTACCATGGTGACAGCAGATGTGATCAGAAGGGAGGATGGAGACTGGGTCATCAAACAACACCTGATGTCCATTGGCCTGATCACCTCATCACTGACATGGATGAACTCTGAAGAGCTTTGCTAAGTCTGAGCTGATGAGATCTCTGGACATCTGTGGTTTGAGCTGATAAGAGGAAGAGGAGACTGTCTTAGTGCATCTACCTCTGTAGAGTCATGGGCTTCTTTCATCCACAGAAATATCCAAAGCCTAAATCATTCTACCCTTGCTTCTAAATTACCTAAATTCTAAATTATCCTACATTGCCCTACTCATGAGATAAGGTGCTGTTCCTGGTGGGGAGCCAGGCTGCCAGAGGCCCACCAATCCTGTCTATTTTCCAAGTGGGCATGTCAAAGCTCTTCCTTTGACAGCTTTTATTGGTGTCCAGGGAGAAAAGGCTGGCATTGAAGACCCAAGGCAGAGAAATATCCATCACACAGAGTGGTATGGGCAGCAGGGTTCTTGGGCCCCAGATGTATAAGTGGGCCAGGAACTATGAGCCATGTGTATGGATAGTCTCTAAGTGCCTCTTTCCTCCTCACAGGGTGACCGTGGTTTTGATGGCTTAGCTGGACTGCCGGGTGAGAAGGGCCAGCGGGTGAGTATTTCTTCTCTAAGTCCTCAAGGATTTTGTGCAGCAGAGATATTTCTGGGGAGGCCCTTCAGAGAGCCATCAAATTCCTATGTAGGACTGAGCCCCATCAAACTGAGAGTGGTCACTCTAGTGGATCTGGTGGGACTTGGGGGTAGAGATGATGGTGGAGATAGTGATCCCTCTGTGGATGGAGTTAGCTCCCAAACTGGGTTTCTGATCTGCAGTTGATAGGGAAAGAACCAATCGGCCCACTCACTGGAGGGGCATGTGAGGGAGTGAGAGATTAGTCCTTCCTCTCAGAAACCCTTGAGTTCTGCTGAGCGTGTGCCATCGCATCTCAGGAACTTTAAATGGTCACCATTTTGAGAACTGCAAAGGGAGTGTTGCAGAATTAAATGGAGATCATGGGAGACTGGGATGATCTGAGTGCCTGTTCCAATTGAAGAGGGTCAGGGGCCTTTAGGGAAAGAGACCAGCATACTGATAGGGCACTGTCCTCAGCACCAGGCACACCCCTGTGGGAGCTCTGGGAGATGGCTGGAGGGGGACCATTTCCTCACATTCAGCTTTACTGGTGATTTTAAATCTGTGGCTCAGCAGGAAGGGGCTTCTGAGTCACCCTCAGTGGCACATCTTCATCCTATGGATGGGCTCAGGTGTTTGGAAATACCCATGAATAACTCAGAGCCTTTTTGGGTCAGGTATAGGTCACCAATTTTGTGTTATACATGAGGAGAGGCTACAAATGGTTAAGATGAGGTTTCTAAAGAGCAATCCAGAAATGCTTCCAGCAACGGGCTCTGTCTGCTCTGAGGCTCTTCAACCAGGCATCTCCTCAGAGATCCCATATGCTTTGTCTCATGGCCTCCATGGCAATATTGTCACCTACACTGGAATCAATGAAGCAGCTCAGCAGATATTTATCTCTTACTTATTGTCTTTGGAGTAGATGGACACATCTGTTATATTTTGGCATATTGTGAATTTATATGCATATGTGTGTGTTTACATGTGCATAAACACACACATATGCATACTTATACCTGCACCTGTACACACATGGACACATGCACATGTGCACATGCACACAAATGGATGCACACACATGTTTGCTGATTTCGCCAGTTTGATTTCTTTGTGACAGTTCGTAATGCACAAAGGGACAAGCTGTCATGATTTAGCCAGGGCTTGTGTACATTCTCCAATAGCCATATGAACAGGGGGTGCACAACCACAGGGGTGGTCCCTGAACCAGCAAGATTCAGTGTGACTGACTGCATGCAGGCCCCTGAAGCTGCATGGGCATGGGCTTACACAGTCCTGACCCTCATGGAGGTCATGACCCAGAGTGATGGGCCTCTTGGGGGCTGGAGTGCCAGGCTTGGATGTGGTCCTGCATCATGCAGCTTCAGGGAGCCCACCTCAGTGTCCTGGGCTGCCCTCCTGTCTGTATACCCCTGCCTGGCCCCTGTGCTTGCTCAGTCTAACAAATTCCCTGCCTTCAGGACCTCCATGCCCCCTCTGCCAAGAGTCTTTGCAGCTACTCATTTGCCCATTCACTCCAGGGCCCATGATCTCCAAAAGGATCTTATCTGAAACTAGAAAAGCCTTCAGACTCTACACAACATTTCTAAATCACACTTCAAGGAAAAGTAAACAGGGGTTTGAGACAAGGGGTGGCTGATGTGGACCTTTCTTTCTAGGGTGACCCTGGACCTTCTGGCCCCCCAGGACCTCCGGGAGAAGATGGAGACAGGGTATGTATTCTGTGATATCTCTCTCCTTGTGTCTGCCTGCCCTCACTCCATGATTTGGGCAGAAAATTGAAGATAGAATCCACGTGCTGTGTGACTGGTCCCTGGCGTGCTAGGGTATGAGCTGGGAAGACAAGGATCTGAGTGTGCAGGTGGCCTGGTGGTTAGCACGGGCTGCCCAGGACTTAGAGATAAAAGCAAATCACCAGTGTACACCATTTATTTTATTGTTGCTTCAGCTGTCACCGTTCAGAAAGACATGGCCCATCGCAGGAGACAGGTGCCACATCGTGCCAGAAGGGAGGAGGGGATACAGGGGAGCCCCTGAACTCCACAGTGGCACAGCTCATCTCCCCTGAGGTGGCCAGAGTTGGGGCCAGTTGACCTAGAGGGAAGGGTAGGGGGAGGCATGTAGGAAGTAACTATTGGCTGGCTTGGAGAGGGGTGGGCCAGTTACTGGGAATGTGTGACTGGAAGGAGGATGCTGAAGCTGTTGTCCCATGAGGGGCTGGAGTCAGGCATCCCAGAGCTTGCATATTGCCATGTGTGGCTCCTTAGGGGCTGAGGCTAAACATTTTCATTAGACCAAAACACAGTTCTACTGTGGCATAGAATGCACCTGACTGTGGGGTTTTAAGCCCCTCTTTTCTCCTAGCCCCCACTGCCCAAGTCACTCAGACAGTTTTTAGGAGGACTTTAAGGATATTTAGTTTAAGAAGCTGCAGTCAATGAAAACGAGGAGCAGGTGGGCATCAGAAGACAGCCTCCAGCAGTGCTGCTGCCATCAATAGCTTTTTGTTTGACATTGTCATCAACACTGACTTGCTCTCCCATCTGGGCCTCAGCATATCACCTGTGATATGAGGAAGCAGAGAGGCTCCTCTAGATGTCCCTGCGAATTCTATGCTTCTCAAGTCAGCAGAGGTGTGTGTGCTTATGTGCATGTGTGTGTATACATGTATGCATGTGTATATGCATGCATGTGCCTAAGTGCATACAAATGTGTGCATGTGTGCTGTGTGCATCTTTGAGTGTGTACACGTGTATGAGCACATGTCTGTGCATGCACATGTGAGTATACATGTGTGTGCATGCATGTGTGGGGGTGCGTGTGTCCAGACGTGCGAATGTGTGTGAGCACACATATGTGTATGCATGTGTTGTGTCTTTGTCTGTATACTATATGTGTACCAGTGTGTGCACACATGAGTGTGTACATGTGTGTGTACATGAGTGTTTATTGTGGGAATGTGCATGTGCTCCTGTATATGTGTGTGCATGCACACATGTGCATGAGTGTATGAGTGTGTGTGTGTGTGTGTGTGGTGACAGGAGGAGGGGAGCACAGTGCACTGGTGGAGAACAGTGGAGTGTGATGACATCTCCTGCCAGTGAGCCTGTCAAGTGCAGAACATGCCCCTCCACCAGAGGAAAGATGTGGCCTGGTTTGCTTTGGTGGGGCCTGTTTCAGACCCTGGTGGAGACCTCTGGCTCCCAGGGGTTGGCCCAGGGATCTCTTGGTCACCTGCAGCATACACACTAGCAGGGTTGCTGGCATAAGCACCTTCCAGGCTGTTCTGGGTGGCACAGGGACCAGAATGCCTGGCATATGAGGATGCAGCCCCAGCCTACTGAGCAGCTTGTATAGCTTGTTCCTACAGCCACCTCTTCTTTCCCCACAGGGTGATGATGGAGAAGTTGGGCCCCGCGGGCTTCCTGGGGAACCTGTAAGTCTGCCAGCCCTGCTGAGTGGAACTCTGGGCCATGTCACTAGGGATGGCTCCTTGGGGGTTGCCTTGGAGTGCAGTCTAGAATTGAATGGAGCAGAGATTAAAACAGTGGCCTGGCCTGGAGAACAGAGACAGACACAGAAGTTTTCCTGGGAAAGAAGGAATGGGCATGTCAGGAAGTGGGCAGGTGCTCTCAGGAGTAGATCCTGGGGCTGCTAGTGAGGAAGCCTAGGCCCTCCAGGGGATGTGGTTGAGTCTGTAGGCCACAACCTGTGGAAGTCTCCAGGCTACATCATATGGGATCCAGGCTGCATCATGGGCTGAATCTGTGAGTTAGCACCAGTTGGGACAGCCACACCTTCAGAAGCAGAGCCTCAGCAGCCCACCTTTGACCCAGCAAAGGAAAGCTGGTTCCCCTTAAATACACACATTTTTAGAGCCAAAGAAAATGTCCTCAGCGACAAAAGATGTTAATCATTCTCACCTGCTGTTGCTTTTCACACGCCCCTTCCTCGGCCTCCCTGTCAGCACGGGTGGCCGCTGCTGTGGACTGATGAGCGGGTGTTGAGTGCAGGCGGGCTCATCCGGATTGAATTCTGCCCTCGTGTCTGCTTCACTGCTAAGGCAGATTCATCAAGCTCACTCTTACCACATGTCTCAGCAGTACCTTCTGCAGCTATTAACTTCTAAAAACATTTATATGATTTGGTATTAGAAAAATGAAGGTAACATCTCAGTGGCAGTGAACGTGGACAGGAATTAAAGGCATTGTCCAAGGGGGCCTTGGACACAGGCTCAGTAGCTCCCTGGCAGGCAAGTAGGTGGGGAGATTCAGGGTTGGTCCCTTTTGGGGGGCCAGTGACAACTGCTGGCACACCTCGGGGCTATGATCCCTTTGCACACACACATGTTGTCATACATGCATGCTGCCCTCTGCCCGGGGAGGAAGTGACTCAGCTGGGTCTGAGGTGGCCACCCTAGAAAACTCAGAACTTCATGCTGTTCTCGGACACCCAGTCAGGCTGCCCCTGCTGCGACCTAGTTTTGCCCACTCTTTCCCCTGGCACTCTCTGACTCTCTTATATTACTGCAAGAGAGATGCTCGAGCTGGTACAGGAGGTCACACAAAAGCACCCTGTGCAGTGGGACACAGTTGTGTAGCCTGGCTCTGGGAAGGCCCTAGCAGACCGAACAGAGCCTACCAACCTTAAAGCCCCTCTCTCTCCTTGAGAACACCCCTTCCTTCCCCTCCGAGCCCCCCATTTCCAGGTACCTCCTGTATTCTGGTTCCCAGAGCAGAATGGGGAGGTGGGGGGAGTGGTCTGTAGACATGCAGGTCAAGGAGGAAGCTTGGGCTCCTGACCCACAGCCAAAGCTCCCTCCAGGAGTGGGGCTGAGGACCAAAGGTTTTGTCCAGAGAACGGAAGGTGGGATGAGCTCCCTGGCTGTGTTTGACTCTTCCTTGCTCTTCTCTCCCACAGGGCCCTCGAGGTCTGCTTGGGCCAAAGGGGCCCCCCGGCCCTCCTGGGCCCCCGGTAAGTCCTGAGATCAGCTACTAAGCTAGTGGCCCACTTGGGCCTTCGGGCTCTTCATCAGAGCTAACTTCGTGTACACCTGCCTTGCCCATGTGGGTTGTTAGTAGGCTGCTGAGCCCACAGCAAAACAAACAGCAGCAATGGGGTTTGCAGACCCCAGACAAGCTGCTCCCACAGCCTCCCCTCTCCCAGCTGTGACCCTTCCCAGCACACAGTATGCATTGTTGCTGTTGTACACACTGACTCCACTAGTGTTTTCTCCCTGTGTAAGAGAACTCCCAGTGGCTCTAGGGGGCTCTGGTAGGTTGCAGCCCAGACCTGATGAGGCTGGAATCTGCCCCTCCAGGCTTCCTAGTCCTCTGCCCTCCTTTCACCAAACTTAAGACCTGCCTGGGTGATGTTCAAGGGCTGAGTAGCTGGTCAATCCATAGCTGAGGACCCTGTGAGCTGCCAAGTAGGGTCAGATTTAAGATCCAGCCTGCCTTCCCCCTTTACAAAGGGGAGCCTATCATCTGGTATGCTTTGGGTAGCATTCACACCAGGGGAGGGGCGTCCTTCTGAGCCTTGTGGGCTCTTCTGCATTCAATCTCTTTCCTCCTAATCACCCCAGGGTGTGACAGGCATGGACGGCCAGCCTGGCCCAAAAGGAAATGTGGTAAGTATCAGGGTACTGCAGTACAGAGTCCCAGTGCATGCTTCCTGGGAATGCTCCAGACATTGGGGTCCCATTACTTTCAGAACTAGATGGGAGAGAAGAGGAGGCCACAGTGCACACCCTTTAATGGAAGAATGCCTTGTATCAAAAGCCCAGTGTCTGATGCTGGCACCATTGCAAGCCAGGCCCAGCTGGTGCACATGTGGGGGATGGGGTGATCAATTCCTGGTGTCCAGCAAGCTGGTGGTGCACTGTGCTGTGAAATGCCCCCAAGGGAAGGCCCATGGGCACTATGTCTACTTCAAAGGCCTTTGAGAGACTATTTTTGGGTCCCAGGGTGGGGCAAATGGTTAACATTCTGGGCTGCTAATCAGAACGTTGGTGGTTTGAGAGGCCACCCAGAGGCCTCTCAAAAGATAGGCCTGGCTATCTGCCTCTGAAAGCCTTGAAAATACTATGGAGCAGTTCTGCTCTGTGCACCCGGGGTCTTCGTGAGTCGGAATCGACTTGACGGCACCTGATTTTTAACTGGTGGGAGACTTGAGCATGACAGGACAATCTGGAACATTTCTGCCCAAATCAAACACTTTTGGGTAGTTCCTTTCATGGCCATCGGGGGCACATTTGCACAAATAAACTAGTGCTTCTCGTAAGGGGTCATTGTCCAGGGCTTGGAGGTCCCGAGTTCTAGTTGGGTCTCTGGATTGGGCCCTGCCTCCCTCATCCTATTTGGGCTGTTGGGGAGCATCTGGTGCTGTTTGGGACAGTTAGGAGCAGATTGAGAGGACAGATGGTCAGGACTCTGGGAAGAGTCCCAGCCAAGGGTGGCCTCAGCCAGTGGGCCCTCCCCTTCCTGCAGAGCCCCTTGCAGCACCTTTGCTTTTGTTTCCTACAGGGTCCCCAGGGAGAACCTGGCCCCCCAGGCCAGCAGGGTAATCCAGGTGCCCAGGTAAGCAAGCCTATGGGGCAAGCTTGTTTGGCAGGTGCAGGAGGGAGGTGCAGGTGTTCAGTGCAGCCCCTGCCCTCTGTTGCTGCGTAGCCCGAGGGCAGCTGCAGCAGGAAGTGGCCAGGGCTCGGTGGGGCCCTGCAGGGCTGGAGAGATGATGGGCAGGCGGAGGGAGGGAGCTCTGCCTCATTTGTGCCCTGACCTCTCCACCTGCTCTTCCCCTGCAGGGTCTTCCTGGCCCCCAGGGTGCGATCGGACCTCCAGGAGAAAAGGTATGGGGCCTGAGCAGACAAGGGAGGGGGGTGGCTGGCATAGTGTCCCAGCTGCTCACCCACCTGTGCCTTGCGTCCACCTGAGGTGCAGTGGCTGTGTCCCTTTTCTAGATGAGCTGAACAATGAGCTGTCTCCCTCGTATTTATCCTTCTATCCATTCACTCATTCGCTCTTCCTCTATGTGTGTCTGAGCTTGTCAGATTTAGCCAAAAACAAAAATTGCCTTTGAATTTGAGCTGTTTATTGGAATTCAAATTTAACTGTCTTCTGTG
This sequence comes from Orycteropus afer afer, assembly GCF_000298275.1. Lineage (NCBI taxonomy): Eukaryota > Metazoa > Chordata > Mammalia > Tubulidentata > Orycteropodidae > Orycteropus > Orycteropus afer. The sequence goes on along the minus strand of NW_006922043.1, from coordinate 692,815 downwards.
TGTCTGTGTTCTCTTGTCTGTTTGTGTATGTGTGTGTATGCCTGTGTTCTCTGTGTGTGTTCTGTGTGTTTACATGTTGTGTGTGTGTCTTGTGGGTGTATCTGTGTTTGTGTTCTGTGTGTCTTGTGTGTATTCTTGTGCATGTTCTGTTGTGTGTTCTATATGTGTGCCTGTATGTCTGTGTTCTGTGTGTGCCTGTGTATTCTGTCTATATGTCTGTGTATTCTGTGTATTTGTCTCTGTGTTATGTGTATGTTTCTTTGTGTTCTGCATAGGTGTTCTGTGTGTCTGTCTGTGTGTTCTGTGTGTCTCTGTGTGGATTCTATGTGTGTGTTCTATGTGTGTGTCTCTGTTCTGAGTATATATGTTGTCTGTGTGTTTCTGAATCTGGCAGTCCTAGCTGTGTCTTCAGCACCTGCACTGTGTCCCAGGCCTGGGGAGTGGCAGGCCCCTCCATAGCCATGGTCTACCCTGGGCAATAAACTGTTTTATTTAAGTCACAGCACAGACATCTCAATACTTCAGACCCCCTGTGGGCTTGTGTAAACACAGATTCAGGGCCCACCTCTGAGTTTCTGACTTGGCAGGTAAAGGGTAGGGCCTGGGAACATGCATTCTGAGAATTCCCCTGGGGATGAGGATGGGTCTGATGCTGGTCCTTTGGTGACCACACTTTAGGAACCATTGCCTCAGGAACCATGAATGCCTGGAAGCGCGTTCACACCTGGATTGCCGGCTCTGCCCCGCAAGGCGAGGTTTAACTGAACAGAACCAAGGAGGCTTGGTCTTGGGGGAGACTGGCCAACCTAGGCAGGGGGGCTGCTGAGGGGCAGAGGAGGCTAGTCATCCTGTAGGTGCTCCTGGGGGCACTGACACTTGAACCGGAGTGTGTCGAGTAGTGCATTGTACTTGGTGGATGACTTTGCCCCAGGTGCAAAGCATGAAGGCCTGTAACAGTGGAAGTAAAGGTTTCTTCTCAGGGTGCTACAGGCACTGAAGGCTTTGCCAGAAGGAACACAGAGCCCTGGGCCAACCTTTCAACCAGTGTCCTTGGGAACAGGCAGAAAGATGGGGAAGAGAACCCCCAGGTGTGTCCTCACAGAGTCTGTGTTTGTTTTAGGGCCCCTTGGGTAAACCAGGGCTCCCAGGGATGCCTGGTGCTGATGGACCCCCGGTGAGTACCTCTGCTTACCTTACCCAGCCCTCCTCACCCTGTGCTTGCCCCGGGGATAGGGGCTAAAAATTCAGGTAGAAGGCTGCTTCCCCTTCCTTGCTTCATGTGAGGAGATGATGGGTCTCATTTATCCTCATACAGCTCTGTTGATGAACACGAGAGCTTGATTACTTGGAATTATGGTTGGGGCATGGTTTTTGTAACATGTTTCCATCAACCGGTGATGATCATCTTAGCTGTCATGTTAGTCATCTCAGAGTGTGTAGTTCCCAGAGCTGAATCTTGCAGCTTTAACTATTGAGGGCATTGCTGGGCTCCAAGATGTGGAGTGTATCATCACCAGTATTTGAAGAGAAGAGATAGGGTGTGGGGTGTGTATTTTTGGTCTTCATGTACAAGGTGGGAGGTGATCAGCAAATGCTTTCACAGTGTGTGAATGTGCATCTGTGGAGCCAAATCAGAAACTGCCTAGAAATAGCAGGTTAGTGACAAATCCAATCTGTAGCAGGGTGTGTGCCCATTAGGAGTAGGGAGTGTGTGTGAACTGTCTGCAACCACCAACCTCTCATAGGCTGCTTCTGGGTATGTCTTAGAGTATTCAGAGGATGCTGAACAGAGACCCTATGTCAGAAAACAAGGGGAGTAAGACACAGCACATCTGTTTGGTTTAACAATTCCGTTAAAAAGACCCCACAAGGAAGTTAACTGTGCTTATAGTTAATGGTGATGGTTGGACCCATGCCTGCCTATTTCTGTCTCAACGGCCAAGGATCAGTTGGCCTGTGGCTCTCAGGTCACATGATACCATCTCTTCCTGTGATCCAGCACATGGTCATAGCCATGTCCACATGCACCAAGCACGTGGGAGCTCCCAGCCACCTGGCTGTGTGGGAGCCTGGTGCTCAGTGATGAATGTTTTGAGATGTGTTGTTTATAGTTTTAAATTTATATTTATATGTAATTGCATGTTCTAATTATGAAACAGTACATCTTGTTTTAGAAAATTAGGAAAATAAAATGAAAACCACCCCTGATCTCATCTCTGAGATTAGCCACTGGTGACAGGTAGAGGTATATCCTTCCAGACATTTTTTCTCTTTGTATCCTGCAGCACTTAATGGGATGGGACCTTAAAGGGAGCCTGGGGCTGGAGGGAGGAGACCCTAGTGGGTATGGGACAGACCACTTTCATGACTATAGGTGTCCCTTGAGCTCCACAACTGACCTTATCCCTTCAGCCCTGAGGTCTCTGAAAAATTCTGTATTCAAGATAACCTCTCTGTCCCCAAGACCAGTTGGGTCCCTGCATAGACTAAACCTCTCCCCACCCTCCCTCCACCCCCGGACATTTAAACTTTAAAATACAGGAGTTCATTGGATGCTATTGGAATGTGGTTGCACTGGTTCATTGATGCCGGTGTTAGGTACCGTTGAGTCAATTCCAACTCATAGTTACCCTGTATGTACAACAGAGCAAAATACCACTCAGTCCTGTACTATCCTCACAATTGTTGCTGTGTTTGAGCTCATGGTTGCAGCCCCTATGTGTGTCCATCTCATTGAGGGTCTTCCCCCTTTTCACTGACTCTCTACTTCACCAAGTATGATATCCTGCTCCAGAGACGGGTCCCTCCTGATAACATGTCCAAAGTACCTGACATGTAGTACTCTCCATCCCGTGTATTCTGGCTGTACTTCTTCTAAGACAGACTTGGTCATTCTTCTGGCAGTCCATGGTATATTCAACATTTCTTCACCAACACCATAATTCAAAGGCATTAATTCTTCTTTAATCTTTCTAATTCATTGCCCACATGTATAAGAGATGATTGGAAATATCATTGCTTGGATCAGGCACAACTTAGTCCCAGAGTAATTTTAAACTTTTAATACTATAAAGAAGTCTTTTACAGCAGATTTGCCCAATGTAATCCATTGTTTGCTTTCTTGATGGCTGCTTCCTTGGGTCTCCATTGACCTTGAACAAAGCAGGGGGAGATCAACACTCTGTGCCCAGAGACACAGATCCAATGGTCTTATGCAAATTTGGAAGGAAAAGAATACTCAAAAACATTCTTGCTTCAAAGGCAACCCAAAAACAAAAAAACAGCTGCTGTTGAGTCAATGCCGACTCACAGCAACCCCAGGTATGTCAGAATAGGACTGTGCTCCACAGCATTTTCGATGGGTGATTTTTTTGGAAGTAGAATGCCACGCCTTTCTTCCCAGGTGCCTCTGGGTAGACTTGAACCTTCAACCATTGGGTGAGCAATTGAGCACATTGACTGTCTGTACCTTCCAGGGCCTCCATATAGGCAACACATTGTTGAGAAACCTGAAGAGACATTTTTTTTGTTTTTGTTTTTTCTTGGTTTGGTTTCAGTTTTGGCCTTAGTTAAAGGACTGAAGGGAGGAGGGGGAGGGAGGGAGGGAAGAAAGGAAGAGAAGGAGGAAAGGAGGAAGGGAGAAAGGGGATTTAAAATTCTTCTAGTAGTATGAGGTGTTTCCAAGCACACTCAGTGCACTTAAATGCATTTTTAAATATTTCCTGAGAGCCCACAGAAGGAAAATGGTTAAATGAATCATAGCTCAATGGAATATTATGGAGCTAGTAAAAATTGAATTTCAAGGAGTATCTAGTGACATGAGAAAGTGCTCACAGTAAAATATTAAATTACAATATATCATATGATGCTGGTTTTGCATTGACTGTATGCAAAGAAAATAGATTAGAAGGACTGTGTCACAAATTAGCTGTGGTTGCCTCTGAGTGGTGGGGTTATGAAGGATTTTAATTTTCTTTTCCCCTTGCCTAATGAGCATATATTACTTTTTTAGTCAGAAAAAATCAAATACAAATAATTTAAGCTTTATTATTTTTTCCATTATAAAAGTAATGTTCATTATAGAATATTGGAAAATGCAAACAAGTAGAAAGAAAGAGGAAAATGGTCTAGCTTTTTATTGCAGAAAAATCCATCACACTTCTCATTTTGGTATATTTCCTTTTCGTCTTTTTCTGTTCAAAATTTTTAATAAGAGAGTTTTGTCTTTTTTTTTTTTTTCCTCACAATCTTACTGTCATTTTATAAATTCAACTTAGAATATATCTAAGGAAATGTGGGAGTCCCTGGTAGTATAAACGGTTGACATGCTGGGCTGCTAACTGAAAGGTTAGCAATTTGAGCCCACTCAGAGGTGCCATGAAAGAATAGCCTGGCTATCAACTTCCAGAAACTCAGCCAGTGAAATTGTGTGGAGCGCAGCTCTACTCTGACGTACATGGAGGCGCCATTGGTTGTAATTGACTCGAGGGCAACTGGTTAAAGAAGTATAGCCTCAATTCAAATAATAGTAATAATACTTATTGCAAACATCTAGTCATTCACTGTGTGTGGATACTTCTCAGTGCTTTATAAACATCCTTGTTTTAATCTCCTGGGAAGCTCTGTGGTCAGGTATATTGTAATGCCCAACACATCAATGAAGAAGCTACCATGTGGAGAGGTTAGCTGTTCCCTGAGTGACCAGATGTTGGGTCTGCCCTCAGGTGGGAGACTCCAAAGCTCCACAGACCACCCCCACCCTGGTTCCTATAATAAAGGCCCACCAAGACCCTGGAATTAGCAGAAAGGGCAGGACTCTACTCTCCTCCCAGCTACTCCCAAGCTGGGGTCCAGCCATGCCATGGGAGCCCATGCCTCTCCTGCTATGACTTCCTAAGGGTGGGAGCAGTCTGGGGCCTACAGGTGCCTGGATTTCCTCAAAGGCTGGAGCCTCCCAGGGTCCCCATGCCCCCAGGTTCCCTATGGGTGTTACCCTGGCAAAAGAACACATGCGCCCTCTGATGCCCTTTGCCAGAGTGATCAGCTCTTTCAAAGGCATCAACCCCAGTTGTGCAACTGACAAGGACAAGAAAGAAGATGTTAAACCATTTGTTCAGAGAGGAATCTTGGGTCTAGTAGCATGGCCTTAAATTGGTCTATGGGTGGTCAAAGGAGATGTTTAGGACTTGGGGGATGCCTAAACTGTGAGAGTATCCAGTCCACCCTTTATTTTATACATGAAGAAGTAGAGGCTTAGAGCAGGCAGTGACTCCTCTGAGGTCACACAGTGGGTAGGTGTAGCTGAAGTGGGCCCTGCCCCCAGCATCCCCACCACTCCACAGCTTCCTCTTCTTACGGGACATCGTGGGGATGGAACTATATTTGCAGACAATAAGGAGCATGCTCTCTGAATTTATCCTCTGAATTTGGCCCCCTGTGTGAACCCAAAGACATTACATCCTTGCTACCAGCCTTGGAGAAAGTCAGAGAAACACTTCTTCCTATGGAAGGAAAGGACCTGGGCCCAGGTGGACAGAGATGGTGACCAAGGGGATGTGACCATTTCTGCTGACCTTAGCATTGTGTCTGTCATGTGAAGTATAGGTCCCTGGAGCTCCCAACTCCCCTCTGAACTTGTGATTCCCCCTGGGGGCTTAAGGCACCCACATGGAGACCAGTTTGCACACAGGGACCCTTCACAAGTGACAGGACTCTACCTCTACCTGGTCCTGCCTTTCTTGGTGTTTCTCCTACAATCAACAACTCCACATTTCTGCTGCTCCAGAAATCCTGGTATCTGGCTCTCAGATCCGGGTCTCATCCCTGGTCTTGCCGGAACTTGCTCAGCTGGATCATCTTGAGAAAGGCTGTGGTGTCCTTCTATCTTCTGTGGAGTCCCTGCCACGTGGGGGCCACATGGACAGAGCCAGGACTTGTCCATGTGTGCTGGTTTCAAAGTCTGTTTCCCTCCAGAGTGAGGCTGTGGTTCTTGTCCCCATTTTACAGATGAGGTAGCTAGGACTTGAGGCTATACAACTAGCTCAGGGCCATACAGTAGTGAGTGACCAAGCTGGATTTGGCTCTCCTTGATGTCAAGTCCAGCTCCTGTTCCTGTGGCGAGGGAGGGACGAGAAGGGATTTTGGCTGTCCGTATCCCTGAAGAGGAAGCTGAATGTGCAGGAGGCTGGTTTTGGAAGTGGCAGCTGACTAATGGAGCCATCTCTCTTGTAACAGGGGCACCCTGGTAAAGAAGGCCCCCCAGGAGAGAAAGGAGCACAGGTAGGTACTCACTGCTTCCCCTGCTCCCCTTCAGCAGAGAGCAGGCCCGGAGTTCTCGGCTTCACCCCTGCTCTGGGCCAACCCAGTGAGTCAAGGACAGCTCTAGCCCTTCCTCAGGTGCCTGACCTTGAGAACCCTCCCTTGGGGGACGGACCCTGGGAGCCCTCCCTCTCTGTGGTCACCTGGGCCTAGACCTGCCCTGTATTCCTGGTTAGCACAGGTGATGGATGCAGATAGAGTCAGCATCTGCAGAGCCCAGCACTCAGCTCAACCTTGATTGTGACCCAACTGATGATCTTGTGGTTCCGGAATGGAAGGTAGAAGAGGTGGCAGAATGCTGATGCAGGCAGGGTTTGGAATTGGGAGATGCTGGATGGAAGAGGAGCTAGGGCAGGGTCTGATCAGTCCAGGGACAGGAACATCCTGCAAGCACCTTTGTGATCTCTCTGCTGCTAGCATAAAGGGAATATGCGGATGTGTGTGTGTGTGGGGTAAACCACAAGCTGTTGACCTGAGATGGTGCTAATGGTCTTTTCCCTCTGGTTTTAGGGTCCACCTGGCCCACAGGGTCCGATTGGCTATCCAGGCCCTCGAGGTGTCAAGGTGAGAATCTACCTGGAAGTCATGATTGGGTCTACAGTGAAGGGCTTGGTGGTTTTAGGGATCCCTTCAGGGATTAATCCTCCCTTAAGCCCAAACTGGGTGGCCCTGGCCTTCTGGTCATGTGAGTTCAGTGACTGGGCCCTGGGACAGTGGAACTGAGCTGTAGACTTGAGTATGACTGGCTCACTGCAGAGAATACTTTCAAGATGAGCTGTAGCAAAACATCGGTGGACAGTGGCTGCCTGTCATCAGGGCAGCATCCTTAGCCTCCTGCCTCTTCCACTATTGCCTGGTATCTTAATTTGGTAAGGCTGCTATGAGGCTAATACTATAAGAAGAGAATGTGTTTCCTCACGGTTCTGGAGGCCAGAGACTAAATTCAGGATGCCGGTTCCACCGGAAGGCTCTCTTTGTCGACTCTGGTGGAAGGTCCTTGTCCCAGCTCTGTAGCTCTGGCGTCCTTCAGATCCCTATTTATCCACCTCCATGTAGCATCTGTCTTCTCATTTGTGCTTGAAGAGGCTGAAGACACACCCATGAAGGCATGGGTAGGGCCTCAGGAACCTAACAAAGAGAACTCTCCTCCCAAATGGGATTGCATCCATGGAGACAGGGGTCAGATCCCAACAAGGGTTTTCGGGGGACACAGTTCTACCCATAGCACTCTGTATCCACTCCCTGATGCTGACTGCAGCCTGTTGCTGACTCAGATCTGGGACGGGGCAAGGGCTAGGGCCTCTTGCCAGTCCTTCTGGGCTATTTTCACATTCACGGAGTGAGAAGACTATGTCTCTGCCAATGGCATCCAGGCCGACAAGAGCTGTTGTTACATGGCTTTTGTAACAACAGCCTTCTCTGGGCTTGATTCCCCCATGTGAGTTCATAGGAGATGTCTGCCTACTCACAATTGTGTTTCTTCTCTTCTCAAGTCTCTGGGAAGCTTGTTAATGGGCCCAGAGCTCCAGAGCAATATCCCAAACACAGGCCTGGCTGTTTTATCCACACTAACCATGTTTGCTTTGAACTGTGTGATTCAATCTCATGGTGTACTGCCCCCTAGTCATGCCTAGGCACATTTATGTGCAGAGAGTTGTGCCCCAGGAAAGCAGCCCTGATTGCGTACTGGCTAAGCAATCGGTTGCTAACTGAAAGGTCAGCGATTTGAACCCACAAGTTGTTCCATAGGAGAAAAATGTGGCAGTTTGCTTCTGTAAAGATTTATGAAGAGCCTATGGGGCAGTTCTTCTCTGTTCTACAGGGTTGCTATGAGTCAAAACCAACTCGAAGGCAGTGAAATGCAGGAGGGGGGCATTGTTCTCCAAACGTACTGGCATTGTCATGCCTGAAAGCTCCAGACTCCCATCCATAGAAAAGGAAAGGTGCATCTTGCCTTCCAAGTGGTTTCAGCTTGATTAAGAAAATGTAGTTCATTTGAGCAATTTGTATGAACACACTGATAAATCCCTGCCCTGATCCATCAAGTTCACAGTGCTATGTATTTTCCAAGAATTTCTATCACTGCATTCCAGGTGTGTGCCAGCCTGTGGTGTGGCTGTGGCCATCCCAGGTGTGTGCTGGCCCGCACTGTGGCCATGGGAGCCCTGATCTTTCAGGAACTTGCTCAGAATCACACTAGAAATCAACACACAGTCAGGACTCACACCCAGATGATGCTAGTTCCTAATCTGTTGCCCATCCTTGACACCCTGAGGGCCCTGACTTTCAAGTCCTAGGAATCAAGATGACCCAAGTGTGAGAGCCATGGAAGAGAGACTTCCCAGCAGCTAGGAGCCTTGGGTGGGCAGCTTTCTCTTTGAAGCATGCTTTTTGCAGCACGCTTAGTACATTTCATAAGAGCGATAATTTCATAGAAATGCTGATTATGTCAGCTCTGTGCATGTTTGTTTTACAAATTCTTGCTGCCTAGTGAAAGCCTTTGCCAGCTCCCGTACATGGCTAATTGCATAATGCTGCTTCTGTGAGCTAAAAAGGTGTTTGCTTTAAATGTTTATGAGGAATGCTCTTATCTTGTCTATCTGATTAAAATTCATTCATGACATGAGCAATCCAGTCAGACTTGGAAGCAGTGGGTAGAAGGAAACCAAGATCTAAAGTTATTTTCATTGGAGAAATAGATCCTCATGTTTCTGTGCATTTGAGAGAGGAAGTGGCATCCATAGCCTAATCAGTGGTGGCGAAAGTGGGATTGATGGGCAGCTTATTGCCATATGGAAAGGCAGCCCTTGGTAAGGGGAAAGCTGGTTGTTCTCCACCAATGTCCTGCCTTCTTCCAGAGAAAGGGGCCCCTGGGTCTTTCTTGGACTCACTGAACAGTTTAAGCTGCTTCTATACCCTTCTATTTCTTGGCCCCTTTATGACAGGCATTGGTTTGGGCTTAACTGTCAGCAAAATGAAACCCATTCTCATTAGCCTGCAAGCACTGGGTGGGCTGGCAAAGAGCCCAAACGTGAATTTGCACTGATGCCCTGGATGCACCCCTGCCCTCTCTGGGCTCCTGATTTCCCTACTAGGCCATTCTGAATCTCCCTTTCCCTTTTCTCCAATGCTGGCCACACCAGGGGCTTGATCAGCAGTCTAGTCAGTGGTTCTGAACCAGGCTGATTCTGTCTGCCTCCCCTGGGAGACATTTGGCCATGTCTGGGGACCTTTTTCATTGTTGTAACTGAGGGTGCTACTGGCATCTCCTGGGTGGAGATGTTGCTTGGTGTCCTGCAGTGCACAAACAGTCCCATCACAAGGAACTTCCAGATGTCAGTAGTGCCAAGGCTGAGAATCTGGCCTGTTTGGATGCAGCACATTCATTTGTCTGCTCACCCCTACTCTGGCTCTGGCAAGATTGAAGCCTCAAGCCTAAGAAGAATCCAAGGGAGTCTCTGGTCTTGCCCTCTCCCTCTTGTTTTCAGAAGGGCATGGAGAGGGGAAGGACGCTCCCAAACACACATAGCAAGATGAGGAAACTGTGCCTGCCTGCCCTTCCTGTGATGGGGGTCTCAATTCTGTGGAAGAGGACCCACATAGACCTGCGCCTCCTGGTTAATGGTTAACACCAGGGAGAGGGAGATGGACCCGGTTTCCACTTCCATTCGAGATCACACATTATTTAGTGGGTCAGATCATGGATCTGGATGTCATATCGGAATCTCAGTCATATTCTTGGTCACACCTGCTTTTCCCTGTGAATTTCAGAGGAAATAAATGGAATATGGGATCACAATTGAGTTTAGCAAGTGTGGAGGGGACTCAAAAACCCCAAAACCAAACCCACTGCTGCTGAGTCAATTCCAACCCTATAGGGTGGATAACAACCCTACAGGGCAGGGTGGAACTGCTCCAGAGTGTTTCCATGGCTGTCGATCTTTACAGAAGCAAAGTGCAAACCAGACCCACTGCCTTCGAGTCAATTCAGACTCACAGTGCCCTTAAAGGACAGAATAGGACTGCCTCATTGGGTTTCCAGAGCTGTAAATCTTTATAGAAGCAGGCTGCCTCTTTCTTCCATGGAGCTGCTGATGGGTTTGAACCATCAACCTTTTGGTTAGCAGCTGAATAGTTTAATCACTGAACCACCAGAGGTCCCTGGAGGGGTCTCAGATCACCTAAAGAACATGCACCTAAGCACATAGGACTCCATCCTTTGGGTTCTGAACTCTTGTTCTGTATACATGCCTTCTGATGGTGGAGATAGTTGGTGTGCTCTGGGTCCTCCAGTTCCATGTCACCTGGGCAGCCCCTCCAGTTCTGCTTACCTTTGGAACATCTAAATAGGACCACTTGGAAGGAAAAGAAAAGCTAGGAAAAGAAAAGCACTAGCCTAGCAGTCAAGCACTTGAGTACTAGCTGAAAGGATGGTGGTTCAAAACCGCCTTGGAAGAAAGGCCTGAAGATCTGCTTCCTAAATGACACAGCCTTGAAAACTGTATGGAGCACTTCTCCTCTGCACACATGGGATTGCTGTGAATCAGAATAAACTGGACGGCAACTAATAATCACCACATGCAGCAGCCAGCCCATCTGAGTCAGTTTTCTTCTTCATGGATTCCTCTGGCTAACACATATTTTTAAGCCATTGATAACAACAACACAACTGTATTCAGGGAAGCCTTGGTGGTGCAATAGTTAAACCCATGGCTACTAACTGAAAGGTTAGCAGTTCAAACCCACCAGCTGTAAAGATGACAGCCTTGGAAACCCTTTGGGGCAGTTCTACTCTGTTGTATGCAGTGTAGCAGTGCACTGCCGTGGAGTCAGATCCGACTCATAGTGACCCCTCCTTGGGTTTCCAAGGTGGTATCACTATGGAAGTAGAATGCATGCCCAACCTCCCTTCTGAGGAGTGGCTGGTGGGTTTGAACCACCAGCCTTCTGGTTAGCAGTAAAATGCCTCGGGCACTTCGCCACCAGAGCTCCTTCTAGCCATACATAGTCCTCCGTTTTGTGATGTATTATAAATCGTAGCCTGTTTAGGGTGGGATGTATCTTGAGTCCTGCCTTGCTTGAGAGTGTGAGACTTAAGTCACCACCCTTAGTTTCCTTGAGGGTATATATGTGAAGGGAGCTCTGGTAGCATAGTGCCTAAGGCACTTGACTGCTAACCAGGAGGTTGGCGGTTCAAACCCACCAGCCACTCCTTGGAAGGAAGATGGGGCAATCTACTTCCATAGTGTTACTGCCTTGGAAACCCAAGGAGGAGTTGCTATTAGTCGGTCCGACTCGACGGCACATAACAACAACAATATATGTGAATATTCTGGCAAAGTTTGCTCTCTTTTGCTCTGGATCCTGCATTTGGTTTGTCAACATCTTTACCCCTGGACTTGAGACAGCAGGCAGTCATGTGACCTGCAAATTTGGAGAGACCTTGGTATCAGTACCTGCCCCTCCTGTTGTATAGGGTCTCTATGAGTCAGAACTGATTTGAAGGCAGTGGATTGATGGAGCTGAGTTTGATGACTGGGCCACTGTAGGGCACCTTCCAGCTTTGTTAGACTCTTCTGGGCTGTGTCCCTAACCTGGCCCATGGACATTTGCTTATGACATGTGATTCCTCTTTGTGTGGCATTCAGTGTCACTATATGAGCTCAGTTTGAAGTAGGCTATGGAGGGAGGCTCGCTTGGTGTCAGGCCTCCCTGCCTGGGCCTGAGATTTTTTCCACAGTTGCACCCACTATCTCCAGGGTGGTTCTTGGTTCTGGCTCCAGTTCCATGTAGAACCATGATCCAAACACCTACAGTGCTGAGCCGTATTAATATGTTTAATGCCAGGCTGAGTTAGCAAGGTCAGTTCTGAATCCACCTGCTGCCAGGTCCTTCCCTCCACCTGTGACTTTCCCTCCTGCCTCCGCTCTGAGCTCCAAAGCCAGTGCTGGGAACCCAGGTGTCACTCTGTCTCCCTTAGGGTGGTGGCCTGGGTGCCAAGAAGGGCAACACTGTGAGCATCAGGAGGGGACAGGTACTGATACCGAGGTTTCTCCTGGTGCCCCAGCTTGTGTGGTCAGGATCTCAGAGTGATTGCATACCCTCCCTGGCCTGGGCATCAAGAGATGCCTGGAAGCCAGTGCTGACAAAGCCTGAGGGCTTTGGAGTCACTGCTCCCTGATCAGACCACAGCTCTTCAGAATAGCTCTCCTGTCTTCACCCTTCCTAGCATTTCTTAGACTCCCACTCCACCCAGGCTCCCAGGAGGGAAAGGCTCAGAGCTACCACGCCTATAGAAAATTTTTGCCACAAGAGGGTGTCCGGTGGCCCTTGGTCCTCAGGAGGGGAGCCTGCTGGGGAGGACATACTTCCCTCAGGGGATCCCATGGGCAGGTAACCTGAGAAAGCTTTGGGCAGCCAAGGGCCAGTATCCATGGTGAAATGTCCCCTTGCTCAGAGGTGTGAGAGGCTAGAGTATCTCATTTCATTGCCCTGGGTGTGGTACAGATTCCAGGAGAGAGTCAAAGTGAAGTAGACCTGGCCCCTGCCCATAGATTCTTATTGCTGACTGGGAAGATGGAAGGACATGTCCTGAATTAATTATAGTAGTAGTAATTAGTAGTAATGTTAGTACTAATGATGGTAACACTAATGGAGTCCTTGGGTGGCATAAGTGGTTAAGCACTCAACTTCTAGCCAAAAGATTAGAGGTTCAAATGCGTCTAGAGGGGCATTGGAGGAAAGGCTTGGACATCTACTTTCAAAATGTCCCAGCCATTGAAAACCCTGTGGGGCACAGTTCTACTCTGATATACATGGGGTCACTATGAGTCAGAATTGACTCAACAGCAACTAATAACAATAACAGTAAGTATTGTTATATACGTGCATGCTTTGGAGATATTGAAGGTTCAGTTCCAGATCACTGCAATAAAGTGAATACTGCAATGGAGAGTCACACTGCAAAAAGGGTATGGGGGCGGCAGTGCCTGATCTCCTCTGACTTCATGAGGGCAAGGAGAATCAAGCTGGACATCAGTAGCATCAGCCCAAGGTGGATTCCTATGGGACGGAGGTCAGACATGCCACCACACTTCAACCTCTTTACCAGTTCTGACCCACAGCACCAATTCTGACCCATGGCATTCTCTAATTCATTGATAATCCATTGCAGTGGCCACACAGAACTCACAGAAAGTACTCATGATTATGGGGTTTATTATGGAGGTAACAGGTTACAATTCAGGATCAGAAGCAACTTAGGATATAGTTCTTTGATCAGGACAGCTTCTTTTAAGCCATGCCACAGGCACACTTCTCTCTGGCCTCGGTCTTTGCCCTGCTTGGGCCAGTGTTACAAAGCTCTTTTAGCTCTGCTGATAGGTACCCAGAGAGGAACGCCACTGGGCCAGCAAGCAGTCAGCTTTCTCACTCTGTGGGCCAGGAAGCCTACCACTCTGTCCGTTGTTGGTCTCGTGGTACTGCTGCATCTGCTGCTGCCTTTTCTCTGTCACTGCTTTTCACCATCTCTCACTGTCTCAGCAAAGTATTGCAGTTCTCTCACTCTCTGTCTCTGCCCCCTGGATTGAGGAGGTTCAGTGCAGGGATCTCGGGTCCAAGGATGTGCTCTACTCTGATTCTTTCTTTCTTTCTTTTTAAATACATTTTATTGAAATATAATTTATATACAGTGTGATTCTTCTTTCTTGATGGTAGTGAGATGCCCCTTTCCACCTCTGGGATGGCTCTTTAAGCCTAATAGGATGGCAAAACTGAGTAATCCCCACGTTAGGTTTCCATATACCTAATGTGCACAGTCCCACCTCCACAAGGGTGCCATGTACCTTATGTACATTATTATCAAGTTATACAATTCCTTTGCACAAAGACCTCACATTTGCATGTTGTTGTTGTTATGCACCGTCCAGTTGGACCCGACTAATAGTGACCCCTCCTTGGGTTTCCAAAGCAGTATCACTATGGAAGTAGATTGCCCCATCTTCCTTCCAAGTCACATTTGCATAGTCCCACCCAATCATCTGGTGGGAATCACAAACACCATGGCTAGAAGAGCCATATTAAACAATTTACTGCACCACACACAAATTTTTGGTTTCCCAGTGCATATAAAAGTTATGTTTACATTATATTGTAGTCTATTTAAAGGAGGTATGGTGGTGCTGTTTTTAAGGCATTAGGCTGCTGACCAAAAGGTTGGCAGTTCCAACCCACTAGTCACCCCGTGGGAGAAAGATGAGGCAGTCTGCTTCCATAAAGATTTACAGCCTTGGAAACCCTATGGGGGTCATTGCTGTGAGTCAGAATCAACTCGATAGCAGTGGGTGGATAGTCTATTAAAGGCGCTCTCATGGCATGTAGTTAAAGCATTTGGCTGTTAACCAGAAGTTTGGTGGTTCAAAGCCCCCAGCTGCTCCAAGGGAGAAAGGTGAGGCAGGTTGCTTCCGTAAAGATTTACAGCCTTGGAAACAGTATTCTGGCAGTTGTACTCTGTCTTCTAGAGTCTCTAAGAGTCAGAATTGACTTGATGGTGGTGTGTTTGGTTTAGTTTTGGTAGGCTATTATGGAATCCCTATGGGGCAGTTCCACTCTGTCCTATAGTGTTGCTAAGAGTTGGAATTGACTCAGTGACAGTGGAGGATTTTTGGTTTTATATTCTATTAAATGTAGCATAGTGTCTAAGGCACTTGACTGCTAACCAGAAGGCTGGCAGTTCAAACCCATCAGCCACTCCTCAGAAAGAAGGTTGGGCAATCTACTTCCGTAGTGATACTGCTTCAGAAACCCGAGGAGGGGTCTCTATGAGTTGGGTCCGACTTGATGGCACATAACAACAACAAGTGTACAATAGCATGCTGAAAAAGCTTGACATATTGTGAAAATTTACCAAAATGTGATACAGAGACACAAAGTGAACATGTTATTTGAAAAATGGTGCCAATAGACTTGCTTGGCACAGGGTTGCCACAGATCTTCAATTTGTAAAAAAATGCACTATCTGCAAAGTGCAATAAAGCAAAACATAGTAAAACGAGGTATGCCTGGATAAGTACTTACAATTATTTACAAGAAAGAATCAAAATAATAAGATGACACACGACTACCATTTATTAAGCACTTAGGGCTTTCCTGGGTCCCTTCCCACTCATTATCTTCTCCATTTACCAAATGAGGAAACCGAGGCATAGTAGTTGTCAGAGGCCACAGAGGGGCTGGGATCTCACCAGTCTGCCCAACTTCAGAACCCATGCCCTAGGCATTGCACCCTGCTTCCCCCAAAACCTCGAAGAGACATGACTATTTCTAGAGGGGCAGGGTGCCACTGTGGGAAACTGGAGCCTTCATGAGATGTGTTGACATGCAGTGGGGCCCTTGGAAGGAGAGTTGGTGTGAAGGTCAGGATGGGGTTGACTTTCTGTACAGAGGCTGAGAGATCCTTAGGTGTGAAGTGGCCTTTCTCCCGAGAGTGGAGGCCCATACAGGGACTCAGTGTGGGCAGGGCACAGGGCACCTGGGGCTTCACCTGATTCTTGAACAAGCCCAGTGGAGGCTATGATTTTAACTGCTTTCCCTCTATGACTCGATGGCAAATAACAACAACAACAACAATTTCCCTTTACTATCCTGTGTTCCAGGGGGCAGACGGCATCCGAGGCTTGAAGGGCACCAAAGGCGAGAAGGTGAGTGTTAGCCTCTTCCTGGTTGGTGGCCTCTGGCCTGTTATAGGGTGGCTCTGTGACAGCAGTGCTGAGTAAAGTAAAGCAGGGCTGAGATCACCCCTGAGTGTGAAGGGAACTGATGCCAATTTGGGTGGGAGTTTGGTTATTTGCAAAGGAGAAACGGGGGGCAGGGGTGGGGGGTGTCTCCCAAGGGCCAGACCTGGGCTGGGCTGCATGCTCTCCATACATGGTAAGGGCCCAGCCCCAGATGCAGTTCACAGGCCCCTACACCTGTACACACCCCAAATTTTAGTCCATTCACCAGTTCCTGAGCTTGCAGTGGTGAGTAGACAAGACAGAGCTGCTTGGAGATATGAATACTGACCAGGTAGCAGGCTCGCTCCCTGACTGGCCACACACAGCTTCCAGGCTGCTTCACAAGGCAGCTTGGCAGACAACCCTGTGGCTGTCAGGTTTTCTCCTGAGCAGGCCTTGCAGCCAGAGAGGCTTGCTATGGCCAGTGAGGTGAGAAAAGGGAAGAAAGCCAGGTCACTTGGGGGCCGAGGGGGCCAGGCACTGCCTGGGCCTCCAGCCATGTGCACTTAGACTGCAGACGTTCATGAATGTATGGCAATAATAGGCTCAGAAAACTGTGTTTGGCCAGTCGACCTGTGGGCTGGGAGCAAATGGAACATTCTGGGTAATAAACAGAGATGCTATGCAGCTGTGTGTGCCCTGAAGGGTTGGCACATCTGATGCGCTGGGAGCAGGAACATCCGAACAATGTCTGACTGTGACTGGCCACTGTTCTCTCTCTAGTTTGGTGACTGGGGGCCCCAGAGCCAAATTTAGAGTCCACTATGGCGCACATGGCCTCAGGGGTTCCTCCCTTGGCTAGCCCACCCCACCTGGTCTCCTTGTCCTTTGGGGAAGCTGTTTAGTGCATGTTGTCAATGAGGCTGCGCACAATGTGGAGTTCTCAGGGATTCGGGGCTGCAGGTAGGTGGGATCTGCCCTCAATGGACCCACTTGGGTCCTTTCCTGAGGGCTCTGTTGGCCTTAAGATCATCCTCACGTAGGCACTGAGTGGCCACATGGAGTCTGGATATAATAGACACAGAGTTACTTCATAGTGCTGCGCCATTTGCTGCCCACCCTTATCCTGGGTGAGTGCCCATGGGAGGAGAGGCAGAGAGGTGCCCCCCAGAGTGCCTTCCTTCTGCAATGCTGGCTATACCAGCTTAGGTTCTCTGAGAGCGTTCTTCACCCAGCTCCCCCTCTTCAAACTTGGGCCTGTTCACCAGTCTGGAGTGGTGAATGGACAGCCGAGCTGCTCAGAGGCATGGATACTGACCGGGTAGTAGACTTAGCCCCTGTTCCACCATGCAGAGCTTTCAGACAGCTAAGACCTCAGCCCCCTGGGGCAGCCACATCCCCAGCCTGGAACTGCAGAGGGCTTCATGAGGACAGGCCCAGGGGCTCCTGCCTGTACTGCAGCGTGAGAAGAATCTGGGTGGGCGGAGTTGTGCAGAGCTTGGCCCTGTTGTGAGCAGGCATCACTCTCTTCTGGGAAGCGGCTCATTTGTCTAGGCTGAAGTCCTTGTTCTGCTATCCAGGGTGAAGACGGCTTTCCTGGGTTTAAAGGAGACATGGGCATCAAGGGTGACCGGGTAAGTGTTTGGAGTCTGGGAGGTGGCGTGATTCTGTGGGAGGGCTGGAGTATTTAGAGCCACAGGGCAGCTTCTCCTAGGGCTCACCTCTCCAGAGAGTGACGGTCATGGTGTGGGAACACTGGGGGGCTAGATCCCCCTCCTCACCGTCCACACTCTGAGGCCATAGTGGGTCCCCCCTGGTATTAACCCTCTGGGGCTAGGGACAAGTGTTTTTACCTGGCCCCTGTGCCCCGGGCCTTTATACCACACGGGTGGGTATTTTGGTGTCCTGAATCTGCTGTAACAAAATACCACATGTGGGTAGCCTTAAAGAACAGGAATTTATTTTCTCTCAGTCTGGAAGCTAACAGTCCAAATCAGGGTCTTGGCTGTGTCCATTCCTTCTGCGACCTCTCTCCTTATTCTGGTGTCTGCTGATGATCCTTGGCACCCTTGGCTCATGGACAGGTGCTCACATGGTGTGTGTCTTCCCCCGTGTATGTGTGTCTCTGTGTCTATTCTGCTCTTTTTATAAAGATGCCACTCAGAAGGGATTAGGTTTGGGACCCACCCTCCTACATATGGCCTCATTAGCATAACAAAAGAGAACTCTGATTAACAATCCAGGTTACATTCACAGGCACGGGGTCAGGTCATCCTCATTTCTTTGAGAGGCACAATTTAGCCCATAATGGAGTCCATGGAGATGCTTTTGCCTGGCCGATGCTCTGGGTTGAGGAGCAGTTCATTTGTTGGCCTGCACACATAAAGCCAACAAGGTTGTGCCATGGCTAGGGCCAAAGCTTCCTGTTGAGCCTTTGGAGTCCCTTGGTCCCCCAGGCATCACTAGTTCCTCAGGATGCCCAGCAGCTCTGAGATCTGTGACTTCATACGGGGGTTTCAGGAGAAATCACAGAGCTAGGCTTGCTTTTTAATGAATAATGTAGCTTAGTTCCAGAGAAAGACAGTTGCAGCTGGGAGAGGAGGGGTCTGTGCACAGCTATGGCGGGCACCAGCCGAAAGCCACCAAGCCACTGGCAGTTTTCATGTAAATGAGAGAGGGTAGTGTGAAGGCTTCTCATGGATGTTTCCTGTCAGCCAGCCCTACTGGGCATTTTGAAGTCTCCCTAATAACTTCGGAGTGGATAGAAGCCCAGGTAGAGGGAATGAAGTGCCTCCCACCGTGATGCAGGTGGACACAGAGCCGTGACAGCCCCGAGCACCCGGAGAGACACCCGTCAGGTTAGATGGGCTTCTCGGCAGCAGCAACAGTGATTCCCTTGCAAAGCAGCATCCTTGGAGCCTGCTGGAATGAGAGCCCTCTGTGTGTTCATCACCATGTTCCACGACAGGCACATGGCACAAACCATCTGTGTCTCTGTCAGAGCCAGGGAAAAGATAGTCATCCACCATCAGGTTGCTGGTAAAGACACCAGCTTAGAACTTTCTTCAACGTGGGAGATCCTGCCATGCCATGTGTAAGAGCCCCTCTCAGCTTGACTTGACCATGTCCCTTTATCCTCCCAGTGATGACTGAGTCCACATTTGGGGTCCATATGATGAGGTACAGCTCAAAAATAGATGGCACAAAAAACATTCCATGGTCCTCCTGCTCAGGTCCTGGGAGCCAAGTTCTTGTCACACTGGGTGGGAAGGACACTCCTCATCCCAAGAAACAAGGAAATCGCGTGATGTCCCCCAAAGGACAAAGCTGCAGCCTGGCCTTTTGCAGATGCCCAGTGAATATGTGAGGGATTGTCTTGTTGAGCTAGAGGACAGAGTGCTCTGGACGTGCACACAAGCTCGGGATGACAGGAAATTGTTAACCTTTTCTTTTCTTTTAAAAAAAAAAAAGCTATTGAGATTTGAGTGAAAGTTGACAGAGCAGAATGGTTTTCTACTCAACTGTCCATACACAATGTGTTTTACATTTTGTTTTGTGACACTGAATGCCATCCCCACAATGTACCAGCACTCTTCCCATTTCCTCTCTGTGTTTCCCGTTCGTTCCCAGTCTTCCTTCTTTTCTATCCCTTCCTATCTCCTGAGCTTTCTCCCTAGGTTATTGTCATGCAATGGACATTTTGCTTTGAGGCTGTACAGCGGGTATGCAGCTGCTCTTGGGAACAAACGCTCAGAGGAAGGCTCAGCGATTGGCAGATGCAGGACACGAGAAGTGGGGGCATTCAGGGGCTCAGCATGGCTCTGCTCCTGGCCTGGGCCAAGGCCTCCTCTCCATGACTTAGGGATGCTGGGCAAGGCAATAATTAAGCTCCTTGCATCTGTGTGGCGACATCCTGTGGGCCCCTTGTGCCCAGGTGACTACACAGTTTAGGGATCAGGACCCATTTCAACACCTCCTGGGGTTCAGAAGGAGAAAGTAGTGTTCCCTCTTTCCACCAGTACAGGATTATCCTGCTCTATTTTTGGAAGTAAGTCCTCAGGTGATGCAAATGGTTTGCACTTGACTACTAACCTAAAGATTAGAGGTTCAAACCCACTCAGCAGCACCATGAAAGTAAGGCCTGGCGACGTGTTTCTATAATGGTTACAGCCAAGAGAACAGTGGAGTAATTCCACTCTGTACACGTGGGGTTGCCACGAGTCAGAATCAACTGTAGGGCAACAGGTTTGGGTTTGGGTTCCCCCTACCCCCCACTGCCTGGACTTCTATCTATTTTATTTTGGGAAGTAGCAATTCAGAGCCCCTATTGTTCACCTTTTGTTATAGTCAAAGAGATACTTGATTTGGAGACGGTAATTGGGAGGTGGGAGCGTGCAGCCTTGAGAAAATAGCAGGCCAGCCTCACCAAGATAGGCAGTGGCCCGGGCCTGAACCCCATAATTTACCCCGTGGGATGGGCTCACTCTGTCAGCAACATGGCTGTAGGCCATCAGCTTGGAGAGGCAAGTGTGCCAGGCTTGCTATTAGGAGTGTGCCAGCATCTATTAGGAGAGGCTGCCTGGGATGTGACCGCAAGCCCTTGGGACAGTGGTGGGAGCTGTGGGTGGTAGTGGGAGGCCAGAGGATGGTTTCCCTCACTTTCTGTTCTCTGACTCACAGGGAGAGATTGGACCACCTGGTCCCCGAGGCGAGGATGGCCCTGAAGGTCCAAAGGGTCGAGGAGGTCCCAATGGTGACCCTGGCCCCCTAGGGCCCCCTGGGGAGAAGGTAAGGGAAGCAGGACCTGAGTATGGGGGTTGGGTGGGGCTCCAACCTGACTAGACTCCCTAGGCCCTTCCCCTAGCAACTTGAATGGGCTAAGCCACCCTGTGGTGGGGTACACTTGACTGAAGACCCTGGCCCCATCTCGTTCCCCTACCTGGGACTCAGCCACCCTCCTTGCAAGTGCGATGCTTTCTTGTCCTACATGTGCCCACATCTGCTCCATGGAAGAGCACCTCCTCCTGGGCTTGCCAAGCTCAGGAGTTGGGACTGTGGCACCTACAGGTGTCGTTCTCAGTGGGGGACCCATGTTCACCCAGCCCCTCTCTCTGTAGGGAGGAGGATAGCAGGGCCCCCGAGGTTGTGAAGGCACCTGTCTAGTTGGCAAAGCCCAGCTGTGGTTGCACTGCCTACCCAGCCTCAAAGGAGGGAGGGACAGTAAACTTTCCACCACTTCTCCCAAGGCTAGAGCTCTTCTACTGAAGACTAGGAAAAGTCTCACAGGTCAAGAATACTTGGGGCTTGCGTCTTTACCCACTCTGGCTTCAGATGGCATCTGACGTCTTCTCTTGGGGTCTTTGTCTCATACCAGGGTAGGGGTTACTGGGGACCTGGGTACTCAAGAAGTCACCTGGAAGAAACGACCAGTGGAGGCCTCCCTATTATGATCATGTTCTTCAGCCTTCAGAGACTGCTCCCGTCCACTCCCCACCAGAATGCACTGGCTTTCTGTCTACTCTGAGAAAATGACTTGAGAAACTCCATCTAATGCAACTCTTATCTCTCCCCAGGGGAAGCTTGGAGTCCCAGGATTGCCAGGGTACCCGGGAAGACAAGGGCCCAAGGTAATTTACATCCTTACATGGTGTTGGGCTTCTGGGGATGCCCTAAGGACACTCCTGACCCGGCCCCACCCTGCACCTTAGCACTTACCATCCCTACGAGCACTTCAAGGGCAGAAATGGATGTCAGACTCCTGTGTCTCTCAAAGGTTGTTCTGTGCACAGCATTGCATTCCCTGGGCTGAGCTGGAGGGAGGTGCTTGCACATTAGCCAAGCTTTCAGAGAAGACAGTAGAACCAGAGCTGAGTGTGGGCAAACACCTGCCCCTGGTCCCACTACCCAACACCCTGGCAGGGCCCCATCACCCCCACCCCTGGCCCCACCATCTGACACTTTGGCAGGGCCCATCACCCTCACCCCTGGCCCCACTACCCAACACTCTGGTAGGGCCTATCACCTCCACCCTTGGCCCTACCACCTGACACTCTGTCAGGGCCCATCACCTGATACCCTAGCAGGGCCCACCACCCCCTCTGTTGCCCACACAGAAACTCAGGGACTGTCTCCTCACAACTCTGACTCACTTTGGAGATTACAAGGTCATTTTCTTGTAACTGAGCATCAACAAAAGATGAAAACTTTTCTAACATGAAATCACATTCCACTTTAAGTGAAACAGCTCCTTACGGCTTTGGAAATCCTTTAAAACATTATTTTCCCACAAATCCCACATTTTATTATTCATGGATCTTCCTTAAAAAAATAACTGGCTGCCCAGCACAAGGGACATGATTAACGACAGAGAGAGTCCCTTCCTCTTTCCTCCGATTTGCATCTGCGCCATTTGTGAGTGCAGTTAGCTGAGGCACCTGCTAGGAGTCAGGGTTCGGTCCCATCAGTAGAGAGAGGTGTGGCGGCAGTCTCAAGTCTGGGTGTTTCTATTCCAGTGAAGGGACATCTGAACCCTGTCCTTCCTGTGCAGAATGACATCCACCCTAGTGTGTGCAAGCCTACCCCCAACACACAGGAGAGGGTGTGCTGTAACCAGGCTTTTGTGTTGTGTCCAATGTACCTACAGACTACATCAGTGCCATCTGTCTGCTGGGGGCTTGATGGACATGCTTCATTTGGGGAAGGGGGGTGAGGAGAGGAAACATTTGATGAGAGTAGGGCAGATAGACTTCAAGTCTGGGCTACCTTTTGGGAAGGTGAAGGTATGATTTTTAATTGCCGGCATGTCCTGTGGGCAGTGACTAAGTGTAGTGACCCCATCCTGAGCAGGGCTCTGGAGACCCCTGTGCCCCAGGTGTCCTCACTGCTGTCTTCGGCTGGATGGACAAATGGGCACAAATGGGCTGATGCAGGATTTGGAACATTGTGCGCTATTCAGGAACACAAGCATGTTCAGGTCAGGATGTTAGCCATCTTGGGAGGAGGGGCCTCTGGAGGGCAGCAGCCAGCACTAATGTCCATGGACTAGTGAAATGACCCTCAGTGTCCAGGGAGTGAGCCAGTTTTCTTTTCGTACATCCCAGGGGTTTGGGCATCCACTAGATGAAAGCCCTTACTCTCATCTTTTATCTCTGTGTTCCTTGTAAAGATCTAGATTGAGTGGCTGCTTGATGCCTCTGTGGGCACATTTTTATTTTTTCTGACTTTGAAGGCCGCTACTCTTTACTTGGTAGCATCCTGGGATGATACCAAAGCATGGCAACAAGGAACAAAAACAAAATGTCATAAATGTGAGAGGCACACCTCCTTGTCTCTAGCTAAATCTTACAGTGTCTGGTCCCTTTTCTTCCAAGTTAGCAATGTTATGTAGATGTATGTGTGTGGTAGCAGAGGGTGTGTGTATGTGTGTGTGTGTGTGTGGTTAAGGTTGAGTTTGGAATTTTAAATTTGGAGTTTAAGAGATAATCAAAGGATATTTGTTGAGTGGGTGGGTGTGTGGGTCGGAAAGTGAGTGGATAGGCAGATGGGTGGATGGATGAGAAAATGAATGGAAAGATCTATGAAAAATAAAATGTGAGATTTGAGTGATGGGTAGGTGAGTGGATAGGTGGGTGGACAGGTAGGTAGATAGATGGGTGGGTGGACAGATGAGTGGATGAGTGGGCAGGTGGGTGGATGGGTGGGTGGATGAGTGGATGGATAAGTAGATGGCTGGGTGAATGGATGGACCAATAGATGGGTGGACGGGGAGATGGGTGGATAGATGGATGGGTGAGTGGTTGGGTGATGGATAAGTGGATGGCTGAGTGAATGGATAGGCACATGGGTGAGTGCATGGCTGGCTGGGTGGATGGGTAGGTGGATGAAGTTTGTGTCAGGGTAATTAACTACAACAGACATGTCCTCCAGTTGCACGTGCTTCACAGCCAATCCTGGCCAGTCTTCACACCATTTCTTCATCATCTATCTCCCTCTCTTTCAGGGTTCCATTGGATTTCCTGGGTTTCCTGGTGCCAATGGAGAGAAGGGCGGCAGGGTAAGCACAGCCTGGCCTCTGGTCAGGGAACTTGTTCTTCAACCTTGTTATCTCTGGGAATGTTCTCAAGTCCACGGCCTGTTAATTTCTCATCTACTTTGCTGCCAACACTGCTTTTAAGAACAGCCGGCCTTGAGCTCATGACCTTAAGCACTAAGCGCTGTGCTTGTCCCCAGCGCTGGGCTGGGTAGTGATGTGACAGGGAGGCCAGCAGGCAGAGAAGGAACCATGTCATGATGAGAAAATAGAGCTTTGTAGTAAACACCACTTCCCACAGAGCTCCTTTCAGTCATTGGTGAGAACCAGATTCTGGTCTTCACCCAAAGGGCCCTCTTCTAAACTGGTTTTAAAAGGAGGGAAAATGTTTTATTTTCATCCTTCCCACTACCTCCTAGTCCAAGTTCACGAGGCTTCATCCCCTTGTCATTACCAAGCTGCCATCAGCCTACAATACCTGCTGGGGTGTGATGGGGTTATTATTGCAAACAAAATTGTTCCCAGGTGCTGGGCTGGGGAGCTGTGTTCCTCCCCTGCCTGCCTGTGCCTGAACTGGCCAGGAGGCCACATCACCAAATCTGTGCTGAGCACTACCCATCAAATATGATATAGAATCTGCCACAGGCCTTTGACACTGAGCCGGCACATGGGGATAGAGACTGTCTGGGCTGTGCAGCAACTGCAGAGGAACTGTGAGGACCCAGCCTCAGAGAGACACAGCTGTCCCATGTGCTGCCACATAACCGAGCTTCAGCCCACACTCCCACCATCATGCCCCATCCGGTCTCTCATGGCAGAGATGGAGCTCTGGGGTATGCCCCTCCTCAGACATGCTGCTCCTGCTAACATCCTCATGTTAACTTGGGTCCACATGCTCTCTAAAGCAGGGAGAAAGGCGATAAGCCAACCAAAGCCCATGTAAGCAGATATGTCACAAAGGAAAAGCCATGACTGTGCTGAGGCTATGCAGCAGCAGGGACACAGAGGAGCTGGGCCCATGCCTGAGGAACAGCTGAGGTCTGCATGCCATGGTGGTGCCCCGGTCCTGCCCTCCTCATGCAGGCCCTAGAGTTGACTGCAGCCCTTGGTGGAGAGGTAGCTTTGATGTGGAGGGGCTGGACCAAGTGGCAGCCTCTCTGCTCAACAGCATATGCCATCCCTCTACTCTGCCAGGGCCATTGGCCTGCCCACAGTGGTGCAGACAGAGTCATGCTGGGGGATGGATCAACTGTGCTGGAAGCTGCTCTCTGTCTTGGCTTATGAATCACTACACAAACTAGATGCCACATGCTCTGATCCTGGAGTAGCTGGGTAGGGGTGGGCATGGTCCTGGTGACAGCCACTGGGAAGGCCGTGGCTGTGAGGAGTGATCTCACCTGGCCACTGTGTGACACTCAGATAGAGCAGGGGCATGTGAGTGTCTAGATAAGCATGGCTTTCCAACTGCAGATGACTTTTCTTGCTCCCTGGGTTGACAGTTTTGAATGTCTGGTCTATTCAGATGCTCCTGCTATGGGGTGAGTGTATGTTTGTGTGTGGATGGATGAGATTGATGGGCTGAGGTCACAGTCTGGGTCCTGTTGGCCCTGTGCCCCTAGCAGGAAGGGCTGCTGGAGCATCTTTGTGACAGAGCCTGGGTCTTGTTCTAGAAGGATCTTGGGGTGCCAAGTTGAGGATGAATAGTAGCAAGGTAAAGGGGAGTGGAGAGATGAGGGAGAGGCTGTGGTAGTTCTAGCACAAGAGGACACTGATGCAGACCAGGGTAGTGGCCAAGGAAGTGTGGGAAGCTGTTGGTAGAGCCCACAACTCCAAGCTGTCCTGTGAAACTGGTCACTTATTGGGGCTTCAGCTGCATTTAAAAGTCCTCCCCAAGAATTCCAAATACAGTTCTGACCACAGAAACAATGGAGAGGTGAAGATGGAAGTTTCCCACCCTCACCCAGTATGGACAGCACTGAGCTGGTATAGGCTGTGGTTGAATAGCAGGGGTAGGGGTGTCTGCTGGCAAAGGGAAGCTATGGCCAAGGCACCTGCTCTGCATCTGGGTGAAACTTGTGTCCAGTTCTCTCCAGCTTAGTCTCAGGGAGCTGCTTAGTCTCAGGCTGGAGACAACACAAAAATTAGTCAAGATTTTCCAATCCTTTCCAGGCCCCTCTCAGGCCCCAGAGCACAGGTTAGCACCATCCTTGGTCTCTGCTTCATCCCTGGTCACAGAGCATGCCTGGTACCCAGCTGCATCAGGGAAGAGAATCCCTCATCAAGTTGCAGCATGGACTGGAGGTCAAGTACACGGGCCTGGTTTCCTGTGGAACTCATAGTAATGGTGATGTGTTGAGATGGCACTCAGCCATCTCTATCTCTCTGTCAGGATGAATCACAGCCTCCTATTCCGGAAGCCACATGCAGCACCCCACTCATAAGCTTGCTGTTGTGTCAGTGCCACAGGAAGAGGTTCTGAGTATGAGATGGTGGTCTTGATGGCAGAGTTGCTTCATAGTGAGCTCCAGAGCACAGGGGATGTGGGTTGGCAGGAAGAGGTTCTAAGTAGGGGATTGGTTATCTCAATGGAGAAGTTGCTTTATGCTGTGTTTTGAAGCACAGGGGATGTGGATCAGCAGCACCAGGGGCCCTCTCAGTGGGCTTAGCCCTCTAGCTTGGGCCTATGAGTGAGGCTGCCCAGGTGTCTACAGGGGGAGGGCCAGGCTGCCCCGCAGCTGGACCCACCTCTTGGTTCACTGTGCAGCCTTGTGTTGGGTCAGTAGAAGCTTCTGGATGCTTGTTCACTGTGTGGGCCTTCCATGGCATAAGGCCACTCCATGTCCCACTGTGTGTCTGTCCTCACTTGTTCTTTGGCTTTGTGATTCCTCATAGCCATGGGTTTTCATCTTGTGACAGGTCATTCCTTGAACATACCAAGTGCTGAGTACTGCACAGGTGCTGGTGGCACAGGAGGGTAAGCCAAATGTCCCCATGCAGCCCAGAGGAGTGTGCCAGCAGCCTAGCACACATAAGAGTGGAACAGGGGCCATATTCTCAGGAGCACCCCAGGAAGTCAGAGCACCATCCCAGGGGTAGGGAGTAGGATCCAGCCGCGACCTGCGAGGTAGACAGAGGTTGGATGAATGAGATGGGGTGGGGAGAAGCTTGCAGCATCTCAGGGGGACACAGTGAAGGTCTGCGTGCAGTGGGCTCAGCAAGCAAAAGCTGGGATTGCCAGCAGGGGAATGATGGGGCTGCAGAGCCTGGCACAGGGGGACTTCTAAAGTGTAGCTCTGTTCCCAGAGTGGGGAATAGGTGGCAAAGGGCAGAGAGCTGTGAGTCAGGGCAGGGCAGGTCGGGTCAGATCAGAGGTCTGTATTCCAGAGAGGTCCTTTTAAACCTTTTTGGATATTCTGCTCAGATGGAAGCTTCTTGATGCTGGAGTGCTAGGCATGACCGATTGTATGCGTGCATATGTATATACTTGTGTATGTGCATGTACATGTGAGTATGTATTTACTTTGCGTGTGTGCATGAGTATGTGCACATGTGAGTGTGTATATGTGTGTGTGCATGTGTGTGTAAGCACATGTGTGAGTGCATGTGTGTATGTATGTGTGCACATTTGTGCATGGGTATGTGCTGCAGGTGTGCACATGTGTGAGTATACACATGTGCACTGTGTGTGCCCTTGTGTGCATGTGTGTGAGTATGTTTATATGTGTACATATGTGTGTACATTTGTGTGTCCAAGGGCTGCTTGTGAACCCGCTAGGCCACTCTCCTGCCTGCCCGACTGTAACTCAGAGTTAGTGCCTTCGTTCTGTTGTGCATCACCTATTGGTTAAACATGAAAGCAGTTCTCTTCCACCAAAAGCTGGCTATGGCAAAAGGAACAGAAACAAGCTGAACGCTTCTCTGGCCTGGACCCTGGAGCAGCGTGGAGCCTTGAAGAGCCGCTCTTAGAAATGTTTGCCGGCTGTGGAAGGCTCCTCCTCCCTGTGCATTCGGCTTCTTGGCTTGAGACCTCCTAGGCCACCTTGACAATGGCAGAGGACATGGACAAAGACTACAGACTGGGAAGACAGTCTCTATCACAGCCCAGAACTCCTTGGCTTGAGTTAGTTTGCAAAGAGCACTGATGAGCAAGAGGCCAGCAGGAGGCGAGATGGACTTGGTGGCTGGCCTTCCATTTCACTTCCTACAGGGTCTTCCTGCCTGAACCTCAGACAGACTCTACTTATACCATCAGGGCTCGTTTGCTGCAGGCTGAGCCACATCCCTGTCATCAGCTGATGAAGCCATTTCAATGGAGGGTTTGGGTTGGGTGTTGCTGGCAGAGATGGAGGCAGTTGAGATAATTCAGCAGTGTGGGTCACCCACAAATGCCAAGAACTAGCCAGGTTTAGCTGTGGGTGCTTCCCATAGCTATAAAAAGAGTTGACCCTTTGAAGAAAGCAGATGTTTCATTAATTTTCATATATAAATATTTATTTAAAGCCAAAGGATAATTAATATACTGGAGCCAGAGTGTGCTGTTAAAAGGCAACATAATTAATTCATCACTGTAAATGGTTTTATTAGACTCATTCAAAACAAGGGGGCGAGAGAGCAGTGGTGATGCTGGAGGTGAAGGAACGAGATGGTGGGAGGATGATCATCAGGGCTTCAGCAGATCCTTCTTGGCCTTGTCAGTAGAAACTAGAATAAAATTAGGCAAAGGAATCAAGAAGCCGTGGAGCGAGAGGTCCTATGCTGTGTCTCTTACCCCCATATGCTGTGGTGGACTGCATTTCTCAGCTGTTACAGCTTTGTTTCAGAAAATACATTTCCCTGTGGTTGGAAAATGCAAAACAACTGCAGTGACAGACAAGACATCTACATTCTCTGAGAAGAGAAGAAATGGACTCTTGGATGTATGATTTATATATTAAATTGTGAGTTTGCGTGTCTGCAGAGCCTGTTGAAAATTTAATGGCTAATATCCTTAACTGTAGCAAAAGTAAATTATGTATGAAAGGGGTCGGCTTTCTTCTCTTTTCTTACCATAATGATCTACCCCTGCTGTGAGAGAGGACTTCGGCAAGGGGAATGGGTAACGACTTTGAGGGAGAGGAGCCCAGTGATGGCAGCAGTTAGTATCCATCAGACTCAGGGAGAAGATTGGATTCCAACAAGACTTGGGCAGGGATGGGGAATGCTCAGTGGCCAGCGCAAGGCACACTTGCTCGGCCTGACAGGTCTCCTGTGGACACAGAGACAAGGAAGCTGGTCTGGAGGCTTCTCAATACTCAGGAGAGGGTGCCTCCGGCAGGGATGGACATTACACAAGTAACTGACTACCTTTCCTCTTTGGTTCTAGGGGACTCCTGGAAAGCCAGGACCAAGGGGACAGCGTGGCCCAACGGTAACCATCTATCCTGCTGGCTCTTGGGCATCTAAGAGCACATGCCAGTGGAGTGAGGGAGGGGCTGTCTATGAATCTGGAAAATTCAGTGCTGACCTTTCTCCTGTCTCTGTCCCCAGGGTCCACGGGGTGAGAGAGGCCCACGGGGCATCACCGGGAAGCCTGGGCCCAAGGTATGGCTGTGTATGTCTATGGTTCTCTGAGGTGGTCAGCTTGAAGTAGGGCCACCACTGACCCCCAGTCAATGCCCCTAAGACATGGTGCCCCTGGGGGCAATTTATGGGATTTTCATTAAAAAAAAAAAAGTTTCCTTGGAGACATTGGAAAACAGTCATGGCAATCTGCTTCTGAAAGGTCACAGCCTTGACAACCCTATGGGACAGTTCTACTGTGCACATATGGAGTCACTGTGAGTTGGAATCAACTCAACAACACAAGATGCAGTTCCTGTCTTCCAGTTAGATCAATCCAGTTATGTGGCTATGTGTGACACCCCCAGGATATGGCTCTGTCCCCTAAAGGCAGTAGTTCTATGGCTCAGGAGGCCAGGCCCAACTGGACCCTGGGCAGACCCCTCCATGGTGCAGATGTACCCAACTCTGAAAGAGGCCTGTGTCTCCTCTGAAAGCAGTTTGGGAGCTGCAGAGAGGGAGGCTTTGCCAGAATCCAAAGACTGTCCTCCCTACCCTGTGAGCCAGCCTCACACGGACCTTCTTTCTGCCAAGGGGTCTTGAAGCCCCTCTCCAGATCCTGAATCTGGAAGCATCGACTTCAGCCTGTGTAGCTGTTCCCAATTCTGTCTGGACTTAGTTCTAAAGTACAGCCTGCTAAGGAAATGAGCCTTCTGATTGGCTGGGGGACAGAATGGGCTGTGGAGATGTGCCTTCAGTTTGGCTGGAGGACAGAATGGGCTGTCCTTTGCTAGCTGGAGTGTACTCAAATACAGGGATACCTTCCTTTATTGCACAAAGCTTCACAGATGTTAAAGTTTTTACACATTGGAGTTTTGTGGCAACCCTGCATTGAGTGAATCTGTTTGGTGTCATTTTTCCAATAGCACATGGTCACTTTATGGCTCTGTGTCAGATTTTGGTCATTCTCATGGTATTTCAAACTTTTTCACAATGGTATTGAATACTGAATAGATTGTGTATCATGTAAGCATGACTTTTATATGCACTGGAGACCAAAACAATGCATGGGACCCACTTTATTGCAACATTCTTTTTATTGCAGTGGTCTGGAATCGAACTCACCATATCTCCAAGGTCTGGCTGCAATAAAACCAATTGTAGTCCAGACAACTCTGCTCATGGTGGGCCCACATGTGTCACAGTAGAACTGTGCTCCATGGAGTTTTCATTGGCTAAGTTTTTTGGAAGTAGATCACAAGGCCTTTCTTTCAAGGTGTCCCTGGGTGAACTGCACCTCTAACCTGCCAGTTAGTGGTCCAAGGCTTGATCCACCTAGGGACTTCACTCAGCCAAAGGCTATATGCAGTGCTTCCATAATCAGCTCTGGGACCCAGTAGTGCTTTCCCCATAAGCTGACCTAATAATGCTCACCTGCCAGGGACTGAGAACTTGATGGAGCAGCAGCTGTCATGGGTGAGGGTGGCTTTATACTAGAGTTTGGATCTGTCTTGGAATTTCGATGTGCTTTATCTCACTGCAGGGGGCCATTCCTATCAGGACCCTGGGCTATCAGCTCTCTGTTAGGTCTAAGCCTTGTGAGCACTGATCTGCCCTGATCAATCCAGTTATGTGGCTATGTGTGACACCCCCAGGATGTGGCTCTGTCCCCTAAAGACAGTAGTTCTGTGGCCCAAGGAGGCCAGGCCCAATGCTATTGGTCTCTGTGAGGGTCAGGGTGACCTTCAGGAACCCCATATGGCCAGCTTAGGCTCTGAAATTGTGATGAGGTCCCAGCCAGAGTCTTTGATCAAATGTAATAAATAGTAATAAGCTTTTCTCTGTCTCTCTCCTAAGGGCAACTCTGGAGGTGACGGCCCAGCTGGCCCTCCCGGGGAACGGGTAAGTGCTCCTGAGCAGAGATCATAATGAATCTCTCCAGGAGGGCACCATACTGCAGATACCCCCTGCTTTCTTCCTGGGCTTGGTAGGGAGAGGAAAGTGGGGCTTCACCCTGCTGGGGAGAGAGTTTTCCCAAAGTCCTCAAGGCAGATATGTGATTTCTACACTGGGATTGGAATCTGTTGGTTGGAGATCTCAACTCCATCCATTTGCTAGGTCTCAGGGTTTTGGAGGTAGCTGAGATATTGGAAACTGAGTCCTTGACCCATCCCATCCCATCCCCAAAGCACCTGTGACCTGACCTCCTCCAGTCCCTTGCCCAGGCCTCTTCTTTACTGTCTGAGAGGGAAGGAGGTAGACTAGGTGAAGATGAGGTCATGGGGAGCACAAAGGAATGGCACTTGCACTCAAGAGCCAATGGCTTGGGGTGGGTGGCACTGAAGACTTCCTAGCCCTTGCACACTGGAGAGGACTCTGTCTTCAAACTGGCCATTCTCTGTTCCTAGGGACCCAATGGACCTCAAGGACCCACGGGATTTCCTGGACCCAAGGGCCCCCCTGTAAGTAGCTTGTTTTCCTTGCTGGGCTGGTATGTCTAGCTCCTCTGACCTCAGGATTTCCTGGAGATACTTGTCCTTCCCTGAGTGCCATTGAGCACGCAGGATGTGGTGGTGGTGGTGGTGTCTGTGTAAGGGGAGCATTCCTTGACTTATAGACGCATTGCTCCAAGCTCCAGTCTCTTCTTCCTTCTCCATATGGGCTCTTCCTCTCTGTCTCTCTGTCTTCAAATCCCTCTGTCCTTGTGAGGATACCAATCACTGGATTTAGGGCCCACCCTAATCCAGCATGACCTCATCTTAACTTGATTACATCTGCAAAGACCCAATTTCCAAATAAGATCACATTACTGTGAAAGGGATCACAACAGAAGGTCCTAGGTAGAGTGGGAAAAAAACGTGGAACAAAACACAAAACCGTTAAAAAGACCAGGCTTGCTTGTCTGACAGAGACTGGTGGACCCCAGAGAGTATGGCCCTTAGAGACCCTTCAGGCCTGGAACTGAACTCACCCCCATACCTCAACTTTCAGCCAAATGATAGACAGGCCTATGAGGTGAATAATAATACCAGGGAGGTATGCACTCATTAGAACAATCAACCATATCAGATCAAAACAGCAGCATTTGCCCAGCAATAAAGCTCAGAAGACAGGAAGGGACTGGAAAGAAGGATGCATGGAAACAATAAAAACCAGGAAGAAATGGGAGGAGTGCTGTTACATCGTAGAGATTGAAATCAATGTCATGAAGCAAAATGTGTATGAATTGTTGAATAGGAAACCAATTTTCTCTGTAAACTTTCACCCAAATCACAATTTTAAAAATAATAAAATTAAGATGAAAAAAGAAAAAAAAAATAAGGTCACATTCACGGGTACTGGGGGTTAACCCTTCAACACATCTTTTTTGAGGGACAACACTCACCCACAACAGGTGCAGTATGCGACTGTTTTCTTGAATACCCTGCAAATAGAGCAACACTTTCAGACAATGGGGACTGTAGCCTCCTGGGGCACCACAGAAGCCCATGGCTCTCTGAATTAAACAGACTTGAGTCAAAGTCTG
Source organism: Orycteropus afer afer (assembly GCF_000298275.1). Classification (NCBI taxonomy): domain Eukaryota; kingdom Metazoa; phylum Chordata; class Mammalia; order Tubulidentata; family Orycteropodidae; genus Orycteropus; species Orycteropus afer. Next base: position 659,691 of record NW_006922043.1, on the reverse strand, counting down.
ACCATATACCCTCCTGGCTGTGACTTCAGGGAGCTGGTTAAACTCTCCCTGCTTTAGAGTCCCCACTGGGAGGTGAGGCAGCAGCATGCATGCGTCTGGGGGTGTTGTGAGGGTTAATGAGGTGATGTGCAGGGAGGTGGAACATGTGCCCTGCTCAGGATGGGCTGCACCTGAACCTCATCTTATCATCAGCACAACTGTCATGGTGATTTCTGTTCAGAAGACACCCATGGACAAGAGCCATTATTATTGCCCAAGGAGGCATTAAATCTGGAGGTGCAGTCTTCTTGGAACTGAATGGGACTTCTTTCCTTTGCTTCTTTCTCCAGGGACCCCCAGGCAAGGATGGGCTCCCCGGACACCCTGGACAGAGAGGCGAGACTGTGAGTATTGGGGTGCTGGGGGCACAGGCTGCCTAGCTTCTTCCTATTGGTTCTCCTGGAGCCCTGTATTAGGGACTGCCTCCACTTCATGGTACAGTGGAGAAAGAACCTACTTTGCTTGGTAGAGACTGGTCAGCAGGTCTTGGAGGGCCAGTGTCTTCTGCTGATGTGGGCTAGGCCCTTGGTGGAGAACCCAGAGCTGGCAGCAGCCGTGCAGGCTGGCAGCACTCTGTGTGATCTGTGTGCAGAGGCAAAGGCTGGTCTTAGCAAGTTTGGTTCAAAGGTCACACCACAAATCACCACAATGCAAACAAAACGTCACATCTTGGAACCTTGTCCAGCCAACTCTTTCTTTTTCCCTCCAGAATAATTTTGAGCACAACCAGCTTCAACTACATGCATTTTCATTAAAATGTGGTTGCAACAGTTCTGCAGTTTAGTTGGGCACTCAGGTTTTTATGCTGCAGACTTATAGGAAAGGACCCTGGGCCTCTCGCCAACCCCAGCCCTATTTAGCTGGGTTGCTCCTGCTGTTGGGTAGGTGGTAGGGGGTTTGGAGAGCTCCTTCAACCTCTCTTTTATAGTATTAAAACAAAAATTATATAAGCCAATAATAAAAACTGATTGAAGTTTATTTAATATATGATTTGCAAATTGGGATAATATTTCGAACTAGAGTCAAAACCGTTCTGGGGAAGAAACATCTTTTACAAATTCTTATATTCCAGTTTTTCATTAGCAATTACATGTTGCCATGGAAACAGGGCCAGAACAGCTTTTACAAAATAACATTTTCTTGGGAAATAATTCAGATAATTACTGATTTACCTTTGGTGTGCCTGCTTCCCAAACCGCTCAGGGATGGATGAGTCTTGAGAGAGCACAAGGGCCAAAGCAGGGTTTCTTGATTAATTAGCATCATTAGGCTATTTTCTGACTTCAGGGTGACTTTTAGGAAACCAGTTTCTACAAGGCTCAAAGATCCTCTCAGGGTAATGGCCCAGATGGGTAACCTCAGCCTCTGTGGAATCCAGAAATTGGATTCTACAAGAATGAAAACTCTTCCTCAGTACACAAGCAGACAGGTGACAGATCGTGTTGAAACCACACAGCTGTGCTCACAACAGGCGGCATTACAATCTAGGATCACCTTCCAACTTGCCCTGACCTTTAGAAGTTTCTGCACAGGCAATGCTTCTACACCTTCAAGGACACCAGCATTTTCAGTTGGAAGAGGTGTTATCAGAAATGTGATCATTTTCTGGCCCCATTAGCCAAGTGGGACTGGGCCCAGCTTCACACCCTGTTTATGGAAGGGGATGTCCCAGGAAAAGTGGGGGTGCAAACTGACCAGCTGTGTACCCTGACCTCCACATCCCCATATTCCTTCTCTGTGTGAGCCCCTTTGTCTCTGACTTTCATGTTCTTGTGTTCTCTGTACATGTACCCTGTGTCCCTGACCTTCATGTTCCTATGTTCCTTCTCTGTGTGAACTCCTGTGACCCTGACCTCCATGTTCCCATGTTCCTTCTCTATGCATGGACCTATACCCCTGACCTCCACGTTCTCATGTTCCTTCTCTGTGTGAACACCTATGCCCCTGACTTTCACATTCCCATGTTCCCTCTCTGTGTGAACCCCCCTGTATCCCTGACCTCCACATTACTGTTTCTTCTCTGTGCCCAGCTGAAAGGACAGACGTGTGGCGTTGGTGTAAATACAGGATGGCCATGCTGCAGGTTTGCTGGAATGGCCCTTGGCCTCTGTAGCTGCATTCCCTGTATAGATGGTCTTTAACGGACTCTCACAGCAAGAGCAGGTTCCACATGAAATAGGCCTGAATTCCATATTTCATATGTTCTCGGTGTCCGCTTTTAGAAAAGCTCTTTTTGTCCCTCTTTGCCTCATTGTGATGAAGCTTCTTTTAATTATACCTTCCTGGGTGTTTGCTGCATGGTGTGTGGTTTGTGATTAATGGCGATTACTCTGCTCCTTTGTTTACATAGAAAAATTAAAACATATCTTCTGAGCCCAGCATATTTTTCTCAAATGCCTTTCCAAAGAGACAAGATAAAAGGCTTTACATCTTACATACTTTTTTCCCTCAGATTTATTCTGGGAAGAAGCTGGTAAAATAATTAAGCTGCTTGTCTCTCTGGAAAAATAATATACGTTCTTTCCAGCTACCTTCAGCCATACTTTTGTGTGAGAGAGCTGTGCGGTGCTGCTGGGGCCCCCCTCTCTGACACCCACCTGGCACCCAATGTCTCCTCTGCAGGCTAGTCCAGACTCCCTCATGGGAAAGGTCTCCCCTGCCTGGGGTCCTGATTTGTTTTTTCATTTGAAATAGTTGTTCTTTCTTCTAAAGATTTATTCCTCATCACCAGTCCTGGGTGGTCCCAGCCATGGGCCAAATGGGGGAAAGGGGGCTTTCTTTTTTCATCTTTAACACTGATGTGAACAGAGCCTGCCTGAGGCACATGCTGCACTCTCCCCTGGCCCACCAAGCAGGCAGACACCCTTGACTGATCCACCACCCCTTATCTCTCTCACTCTGTAAATGCCCCCTGCTGAGGGCATTGCAGGGGACAATGGCTGTTTCAGCTCACTGTGTGCCACTCAGCTGGGCTAAGGCAGACCAAACCAAACCAAACTCACTGCCATTGAGTCGGATCCAACTCATAATGACCCCTTCTTGGGTTTCCGAGGTGATAATACTATGGAAGTAGATTGCCCTACCTTCTTCTTAGGAATGGGCTGGGAGGAAACCCAAAAACAAGCACACTACCATCAAGTCAATTCTGACTCAGAGCCCATAGAGGACAGAGTGGAACTGCCCCATTTACAAGGCTGTAAATGTTTAAGGAAGCAAATCCCAAACCAAACCCACTGCCAGGGAGTTGATTCCGAATCACAGTGCCTCTAAGGGACAGAGTAGAACTGCCCCCTAGGTTTTCCAAGGCTGGTACATCTGAAGCAGGCTGCCTCATCTTTCTCTCAGGGAGCAGCAGAGAGCCACCTAGAATTTGTAAGGAAGCTGAGTCTGATGTGGGTGTTCATGGCCTAGAGGCAGCACATGAACTTGCAATGCTTGCACGTGGGCAGCTCTGATGGTGACACAAGAGCACCTGGCTCACCTGCCAAGCAGCTGGGGTTGAAAACAAGCTGCTTCCCCCTCCAGATTCAAGCGCTTCCTTCTAAAAGGTGCTGGGTGTGACACCTGCACATCTCTGCCTGTGTCACCTGGAGCTGCAGATGGTGTCTTGTCAGCACGGTCACAGCTCTGCAGATGGCCCCAGGAGTGAGGCTGGCCTTGCCTCGCAGCCACCTTCTGCTTTGAAGGAGCATACATACAGTGTAGCCAAATTATTAAATGTTAAGCTGGGCTTATTCCCTACACGTGAGTGTGCAGAGCAGAAATGCCACCTTCCTGCTGGATTTCAGTAATAATACTCCTGAGCCACTGGGTTTGGGAAGCAGCAAGCCTCGTTCTCTCTTGGTTTGATTAAGTACAGAGGAGCACACTGGTTGCCTGCTGTGCATTCAAGGCATTGAGGAAGAAGGCAGAACGAGGCCCACAAAGTCACTAATGAGAATAGCACGGAGGTGGCTCCCCAGCCGGGATCTCGGCAGCCGAGAAATGGCACTGAGCCTACTCAGAAAATGAGTGTTTAGTGGCATGGTAAAGGATAATGGTTTAAAATCTGTACCTCTGCACAGTGGAGAGCCCCAAGTGAAACTAACTTGTCTGGCTTCATTAGCTTCATGGAATTCATACAGAAATGAAGCATGAGAAACAAGGCCTCGTGAATGAAATCTGCAGTGCCCTCCATGAGGGGGATGGGATAGAGGAAACATGCAGACAACAAGAGCAGTGTGTCTGGGGTTACTGGGAGCTGCCCCTCAGCATGGAATTATGTCTCTTCACAGGGATTCCAAGGCAAGACCGGCCCTCCCGGCCCCCCAGGTGTGGTTGGCCCTCAGGTGAGATACAACACCCTTGCACTCAGGGACCACCCGTCGCCTGACATGGGGTTCTCAAGGGAGAAGCAGTTGCTGTCCCATTGGTTCCGACTTGTGACCCCACACATGTCAGTAGAACTGTGCTCCATAGGGTCCTCAGTGGCTGATTTTCAGAAGCAGATGGCCAGGCCTTTCTTCCAAGGTTCCTCTGGGCAAACTAGAACCTCCAACCTTTCAGTAATCTGCCAAGTGTGTTGACTGTTTGTGCCATATGTGGACTTCTTAAGATAGATAGGTAGATCTGTGTAGATCAATAAAGAGAAGACATATCTCGAGATTTATGTAGAGAAAGCTGAGTTTGAGGAATTAGTTCACATGATCGACGGCTGGCAAGTCTACAATCTGTTGGTCACACAACAGGGTGGACAGTTGAGCAGACCTTATGTCCCAAAATCACAAGTTAGGTGATAAGAGAGAAAAGAGGAGCTCTGGCAAGATGTCCCTTTATAGTCTGGAGGCAGAACATGCCCAGGAATCTCCCTGTTTGCACTTCAGCCTTCACCTGATTGGATAAAGCCCATCGCATTGTGAATGACTTAATCTTATGTAGCTAGTTAATAACAGCCTTTACACTTGTATTTGACCCAACAACTGGGCACACAGCCCAGCTGAGTTGGCACGTGATATTCACCACCTCATATGTTGTCACCCATGCATGTGGCAGAGGGGACCATGGCTCAGGATCATGTCCCCTATGATTCCAGAGATGCTATTAACAGCGGGTCCTGAGTCACTTAGATGCTGGTTAACATTGGGAAGGGTTCTGCTCTCTGCAGAACCATGTAGAGAGGAGAGGGACCAGTCCTGGCCAGGCAGGTGGAGCAAGTACAGCAGCTTGAGGCCAGGGGGACGGTTGGGCTAGCATGAAGCCAGGTTCCTCCCGGGGAGGGCCAGCTGTGCAGTTGTTGGTGCCCATGGCAGCCTGGTTCCCCTGACCCTGACCCTGCCTGGGCTCCTCCAGCAATGGAGGAGTGGCCGAGAGTAGGCTGGACAGGCAGGAGGTGGGCTTATTTCTTGAAAGGAGGTTCTGGCCCACTGCAGCTGTAGCCTTGAGGACACGCAGCACACTGTCCTGCATGGCATCTCTCCATGGCTGCCTTGGCACCTTCACTTCCTGTGCTGGCTTCCCGACCATGTCCTGGGAAGTGCAAGCCAGCCCTGCTGGATGAAGGCACCTCAGATATGGAGAGAGGGGAGCTCCAGGCCCTGTGTGGGCAATCAGCAGGCCTGCTAATGGTATCGTCCATGCTTGCTTGCTTTTTCCTTTTCCAATTTTGCTGGAAGGAGAAGGCAAGCAAAGGAAGGTGGAGGCTGGGTGAACATGGGGCAGGGCTCTGCCTCTGAGGCCAGGATGGTCCTTAGACTTGGGGGGAAGCTTCACGTTCTTATGTGTCACTTGGAAACAAGTTTGTGGCTAACACTGTTTGTGCCCGTAGGGTCCAACTGGAGAGACTGGCCCAATGGGGGAGCGTGGCCACCCTGGGCCTCCGGGGCCTCCCGGTGAGCAGGGGCTCCCAGGCATGGCTGGAAAAGAGGGGACGAAGGTGAGTTCCTTGAGTCCTCCCTGTCAGGATGTCTCTGAAGGTCATTTCTAGACTATGCTTTATCTCTTACTTTGTTCTGATAAGGGGAGAATTTCTCAAAAAAACGCTTTCCAAACTCTGTGGATCTAACTCTATGTTTGTGCTATTGAACCAAGATGTGAGCTGGCCTCATAGTGCAGGTGAGGGCAGGGAACCAGAGCAGCCATCTCAGCCCTTCGGCTCCATCTGGGTCCTACCTGCAGCTCCTCTTGGCTCCCAGAAGGAATAAAAGTTCCTTCCACTCTGTGTGTCTGAAAAGAGGTCAGCAGAAAGTGCAAACACTCTTAGTGCTTCATATGGCTGAAACAGATTCAGTGGAAAGTGAGCTTGAAAACCCCCACCCAAGAAGAGAAAAGCAAATTATAAAAAATATGAAACTCACATGTTTATATCTCACCTCTTGGCACCTGCTCTAAATGTGTCTACTTTCTGGATCTCTGAAGCCTCTTCCCTCCAGCCAGGAGACCCCAAGGTAGAGGCCAAGACTTCCTATCATTTAGCATGAAGATAAAAAGCCCTTCCCTGAAAAATGAAGGACACAAGGAAACATAGATTCTCCAGCCTTCATATGACTGCACACAAAAAGAAGCTTAAAACAATATGTGTGTAATATGTAGGGTCACTGTGAGTTGGAATCAACTCAACAGCAATGGGTAATGGATGTGTGTGTGTATGTGTATATGTGTGTGTACAAAGCCCATTGCCATCAAGTCCATTCTGACTCATAGTGACCCTGTAGGACAGAGAAGAGCTGCCCCATAGGGTTCCCAAGGCTGAAATCTTTATAGAAGCAGATTACCTCATCTTTCTCCTATGGAGCAGCTGGTGCATTCAAACTGCAGAGCCTTTGGTTGACAGCCGAGCTCTTAACCATTGCACCATCAAGGCTCCTTTTATGTGTGTGTGTGTGTGTGTGTATCATATATGTACATAAATATAGAAATTTACACATATCTAAATGAAACATAGTGAAACAAATAAAGAAATACTGAAAAATGTGTGGATGTAATGTTTTCAGTATTTCTTTATTTGCTTTACTTTTTATATTTATATACGTGTGTGTGTGTATGTGTGTTATGTGTGTCTCAGCCATACAGAGAGACTTCAGATGTGGAGAAATGTGCCCCTTTCCATGGGTACCATCCAGGTAGGAGGCTAAAAGCATTTGACTTGCTGATCTAGAAAGGACCCATGCTTCCAAGGTAGATCCCAGACAAACTTCTGGATAATGTCAGAGCTTTTGTGTACCTCAGAGAAGATGTAAGTTTCAGGGGACACATCTCTTCAGAAAATTTGGCTTTAGGCTTGGATCAAATATCTGGAGCCACTATTTAGAATTGTGCTTTGGGCGTTTGTTTTGGTCGCAGACTCCTTTCCTAAGCAGCATCTGAGGAGGAGCCCAGACATGTAGCACAGGAGACTTCATATCTCCTTACAACTCTAGAGATCTGAACCCCACGGAGCTGTCCATACCTCTGAGCTACGAGGTTGGGCAGTGCTGCATGTGGGCAGCTCCCCAGGGTCAAGGCTAGATTCAGAAATTCCTTTTGAAGCAGGTTGCCATGGTAGAAACCTCCTGGTCCAATCATTCCTAGCTGGATCTCAGAGAGAAGGCCCTGCCCAGCTCCTGGAACCTTCTCCTAGGCACCACATCTCTGCAGCTGGCAGGGGCAGAAGAAGCTAACTGAAGGCTCTGTTTCAGGGTGACCCCGGCCCCGCCGGCATCCCTGGGAAGGATGGACCCCCAGGACTGCGTGGCTTCCCTGGGGACAGAGGTCTTCCTGGACCAGTGGTGAGTGATGGGCCAGATGGGACATGAGAGTGGATAGTGCCCAGCCCAGCCTCTCAGCAGAAGACCTTGACACACATTCTCATTGTTCACAGGGAGCTCTTGGTCTGAAAGGCAATGAAGGCCCTCCTGGTCCCCCTGGGCCTGCGGTAAGTGGTTCTGGCTTGGCACAATGCCCTCTCTCCCACCCTCTACCTCACACCTGCTTCTGTAGGAGGGCAGGAGAGGGCCTCTGCCACCCTGCTTCTACCACGTGGCCTGTGAAGGGTGTAGTGGAAGAGATGGGGTTTGAAGAGGGGCTAATAGTGGGTGATGAGGGTCCCATGTAATCGTAGCATGTGGAGGAGGAGCAATGAGTGAGTGCTTAGGGGTCAGATGGTCCCAAAGGGGAGAGTGACATCAGGCCCTTGGGTGTGGAAGGGTCACTGAAGGCAGCAAGTAAGGAGGACATGCCCCTAGACATCAAGGGGTGGCAGATGCATGCTTGGCTGAGTCGGGGAGAAGACACACAGATCACATAGATCCTCAAAATGCCAGAGCAAACAGACTGCCTGCAAAGGGCCATTGAGAAATATGGTGGGTTCCAGTGAGCAGGTGAGTGGCAGGGTCAAGTGGGGCTTTGGGGAATCCTGTCACACAGTTTGAGAGCCTTGGAAATAAACCATTTTCTTGCCCCTACCCAGGGATCTCCGGGGGAGAGAGGTCCTGCTGGTGCTGCTGGGCCCATTGGAATTCCAGGGCGCCCTGGGCCTCAGGGCCCTCCAGGGCCGGCTGGAGAGAAAGGGGCTCCTGTAAGTACTACCAGGCAGGGGGGCTACAGTGGGAACCCCTCTTGGGGTGGAGGTATGGGGTTCCTCACATGCCCAGCCTTGTCCCTCTCCTGCCATGTCTCTGTGGGTATTTCTCTGAGGTGTTCACAGCACTGTGGTGGGAGGAGATGGATGGGTTTATAGTATGGTCTATGGTGTCCTGACTAGGGCCCAGGTGGAGGGTTCCATTGTTTCCATGTTGTCCAGTGAGGGCTGAGCTGGGGTGCTGCATGGGGATGTATCAGCAGTATACTGGCCAGTGCTCAGACAAATCAGCACTTGGCTTGGACACCATGTCTATGGCTGGTCCTGCAGGCAGAGGAAGGAGACAAGGTACTGAGTGAGATCAATTATCCATGCAAGTCTCCTTGATCAGAACAAATAATCCACTAGTCACTGGTGTGTACATGGGTCTTTATTACTTACAGTCATCAGGATGGTAATAAACAGAGTGGGATTTATCAAGAGCCAGGTTCTTCCAAAAGGCTCCCATCAGAGGTGCAAAGTTTGATCACTTCCATGCATACCCCTCAATGTGCTGAGGGTGAGAAAACAAAGGGGGTCTCTGGCCCAAGGTTGATGTATTATAAAGGGGAGAGCATATGTGGTAGATAGCAAGGGAAAGGTACACCTGGCCTTGCCATCTGGTACCAAGAAGGTGTCACTTGTTCAGGTACAAAACAGTATAACAAGAAAGGACATTCCTTCCCCTCTAGCTGCAAGATTAATTTTGTAAACCTGTATTTGCTGATTAAAGGTTCAGTGGGTTAAAATCACCTGGAGAAATGCCTCCCCTGGGATGCATACTAAGTAGACAGTAGGGTTGGCCAGGTGCCATATGGTACCCATGCATGAGCAGAAACAGAGACAGCTACTATGTGCCCAGAATAGGGAGGAAGGCTCCTCTGACAAGGAAAAGGGGCAAGGAAAGAGAAAAAGACCCAATTCCCAGCCTCCTTAGCAGAGGATGCTCCGGGCCCCAGATCTTAGCTTAGGATGGGAATCAGGAGGCAGACCATCCTCTCTACAGAGGGCCTAGAAACACTGTGTGTTCAGCGGATTGGTCATGGGACCCCTCAGGGTACCCCTCAGGGGCATAGGGAATGGATGAGTCATACCACCTGCTCTGTGGACACCCTCTGACCATGGCTGTAGCCCAAGGCCATCTCTCTGAGAGGGAGATGGATATTTGATCTAGCAGCATATGTGGAGAGCTTATGCTAGCCAAGGCAGGGTGGGGTGGGGTGGAGGATGTGTGATGGGAAGATATGGGACGTTGTCCTCTACCCCTACAATAGTCTGACCTCTCTGGGAACCCTGGATTGTACAGGTTTTATGAAAGCTCCGGACAGTGGATATGCATCTGCCAGACTTGCCCAAATATTGGGTTCCATGAAGGAGATTAATGAATGCCCCTTCTTGCCTTGCATTTAACTAAGCAGAAGATTGGTGGTTCAAATCCACCCAGTGGCATCATGGAAGAAAGTCCTGGCAATCTACTTTCGTAGAGATTACACCCATTGGAAACCCTATGGAGCAGTTCTACTCAGTAACTCATGGGACCACCATGAGTTGCAGTTGACTCACTGGTAGTGGGTTTCTTATTGCCTTGGACATTTCCTGGAATGCATACTGCTACCCCTTCTTGCAAGCCCCCTCCCCAGAATAACTCATAAGACACCCCTGATTGCCTTGGGGTGGCTCACCCTGATCCACATCAGACTCAAATCACATGAGTTGAACCTTCCGCTGGGCCCCGCATTCCAATGGCCATGGAGCAAGCCTCAGTTGTTCCTTTCTGAATTCAGAATGTGAGGTGGGCCTGAGTTCTGAGCATGGGCCCACACCAACACAGCCATCTCCGATGAGCTAGGATGCAAGTGGTGTTTGTGTTAGGAGGGTGACATTTCCCTCACAGCTGCTCTGAGGCAGGAAGAATAGCCTGGTTGTGTTCCATGGGTGAAGGCACCATGAAATCATTTTGGAAACACCTGTGCTATTGAGACTATGGTCAATATGTTATTGGGGATAAAACCAGTTGTGATGACATCTAAAAATGTCCAGCGATGCCCCCAGCACATTGATCCATTGAATAACCCTCCAGAAAACTGTGTTTAGAACATAAAAAGCACATACAAGTCTGTAAAAAATGGTTTGGTTCACTGTTTCAAGACAATAAATATTTAAGCAGAAGCCTAGCAAGAGCTGCATGTTCCAGCTAAAAGTTGGCATTCCTGAAAATAGCTCCAGAGGAAAGGAAAAGTTGAGAGAAAGTCAGGGCACCTCCAAGAACATGACCTGACTGGTGATGAGGACAGGAAAGTCCCAGGCAAGCCCTGCCTGTGGCCTTGGCATTTGTACTGGCTTAATTAGATTTGAAATTTATCCATCAACTAAGTCTGAGGAGTAGACAGTGACTTGTACAGCAAGGAAAGGAGCAGATACACTGGAAGCAGCGGCCATGTCCTCATCCCTGAGAGCAGAGGTGCCAGGTGACGGGAGAGTGGCTGCTGCCTGTGTTCAGATCTGAGGACTGAATGTCCATTTCCCCTCCCAAATATGCATACCCTTCATCCTGTGTGTCTGTTGGAAGAAGAGGTCCCTGGTTAGGGTGAGACAGTTCAAGCCATTCACACAGTGGTAGATGGTAACATAGTTAAGCAAAGCAAGAGCCTAGAACCATTTGAGATTACCAACAGGACAGTTATGAGGCAAATGAATCAAAGTCACAGGAAAGGATAGATAATGTATGTGTGTTTATGCGTGCACACACATGTACGTGAGTGCATATGCACGTGTGCGTGCATGTGTGTGCATCCATGTGTGTGCATGTCTCTCTCTGTGTGTGTGCATGTGCATGTGCGCACAGGTAGTATATTTGCAGAGAACTGGAAGTGTGAAAAAAGCCATGGCAGGGCTGGCTCTCAGGCTGCTGCAGTTACTAGCCTAGAATGCCCTGAGAACAATGCACAGAGGCTCCGCATTGGTTTGAGCCCTGCCTCTGCTCACTCACAGAGCCTGTGTTTCCCCATCTGTGAAAGAATGGTACTTTGCAGAATGAGTGTGACAGTGCCTGGCTCAGAGCTAGCCCTCAATGTTCCTGCTGAAACCCATTAGGATGGCGGGGATGGTCACTCTCCAAGAGCTCCTGCCTTTTCTCCTGAGCTCCCCTCTGGAGTGATGAGCTAGGGTGGGATGTCCACAGGATGGAGCCACATCTAACCAGCAGTCTTCTGTTCTCTCTAGGGTGAGAAAGGGCCACAAGGCCCCGCTGGCCGAGATGGTCTTCAGGGCCCCGTGGGGCTCCCTGGCCCAGCAGGCCCTGTGGGTCCCCCTGGAGAAGATGGAGATAAGGTAAGGGGACTGCAGGCAACTTCTCCACCCCAGATGGTGCCCTGTGGCTGCACAGGCCAATGCAAGCCAACCAGTCATTTTAAACGGAGAGGAGCACCCAGGCACAGGGCTCTAGGCACCATGAATGCTCTAGAAGCAGCCCACAGTGATTGGTGATGAGGGAAGCTTGGGGAGCTCCGAGATTGGCCCTCCTATGCAGCCCTGACATTGTCCTGGACAGTTGCTGTTAGAGCCAAGGTAGAGAAAAGGCCCTGTGTGCCCCAGTCATTCACATCCATACTCTGCAGAGGCCATGGGAATGAGGCTCCGTCACTGTCTGTTAAAGTGTTCACTGCATTATCAAGCCTTCCTTCATTAAGATTGGGCTTTATAATTCAAATGCAATTACCACAGGCACACATATTCCATACCTTTTTTAAAGGAAATGGTGAGATTTAGCTCTTGGGTCTAACATTCTTTGTGATAAGCCTCTGGTGACATTCACGACTTTGTCACCTCTGGTAGATCAAGACTTGCATCGCAGGGTGGAAAAAGCCTGCACCAATAGCAGCACAGGAGAAGATTTTAATAGCTTCTCTGGAAGCATAGCAATTGGGTTGCCTGTCGTTAAGCTGTCATGTTGGCAGTCCAATATGAAAACAAAGTCAATCTTTTTAATATGCGTTTTCCCACATTTTAAAATCTACTAAAATTCTGCATAGCGTAAGATGGAGACACTGTTCCTTTTATGCTTTGCGTTATAAAGGAAATAAAATTAATATATGGAACATTTCTTCTTTGGAAAGGCATGGAGCCACCTGGAGGAGGGATTATTCTTAACCCCCAGGGAACATTAGTTATGAGGACAGATAATGTCTACCAGCTTGTGGGGCTGTCTGACAGAACCTTCCACATTTTCCCCTAGGGTGAGATCGGAGAGCCAGGACAGAAAGGGAGCAAGGGAGACAAAGGCGAGCAGGTAAGAAGCACTTCAGTGCATGTAGATGACTGTGGATTTTGGAGGTGACCACTGCAGAGGTCATGTGAGTGGTGTGACATGTGGCCTTCACGATGATTGCTGAGACATAGCTGATTGAATTTCCTGTCCTGTAAAAATCTCCTATATGTGTATATATGTACATGATATATGCCTATGTCTATTTATGTATATGTGTGTATGTGCATATGTGTCTGTATATGTACATATGTATATGTGTATATATGGTGTGTATGTATGTGATGTGTACGTGTGTATGTATGTATTGTGCATGTGTGTATTTATAAGTATATGTGTCTGCAAATATATGTATGTCTATGTATGTGTATATATGCATGTATACATATATATGTATGTTATGCGTATGTGTGTATAATTGTGTGTGTGTGTGTATATGTATATGTGTATAAGTATAAAGGAGCCCTGGTGATACAGTGGTTAGAGCACATGGCTGTTAACTAAAAGGTTGGCAGTGTGAACCCACCAATCGCTCTACGGGAGAAAGATGAGGCAGTCTGCTTCCATAAGGATTATAGCCTTGGAAATTATATGGGGCAGTTTTACTCTGTCCTATAGAATCACTGAGTCAGAATTGACTCGATGGAGGGTATAAATATATATGTGTATGTACGTACATGTGTATATAAGTATATGCTTATGGGCATACATATATGCATGTATATATGTGTGTATGTGTATATATAGATATGTACATATATGTGTATGGGAGTGAACCTCTTGGTGTATGTCTATGCATGTATATATATATCTATATGTGTGTGTATGCATGTGGACATGTGGACATATGTATGGGAGTGAACCTCTTGATGTGTGTATATATATATATATATATATATATATCCATGTATATCTATTTTTATCCAATGGAATATAGAAATTATAAAACAATATTATTAATATCACACACAAGTAAAATTTTGCTGAAGGTAATTCAGAAACCATTGCAGCATTATGTTGATGGAAAACTTCCAGAAATTTAAGCTGGATTCAGAAGAGGATGTAGAATGCAGTTATCATTGCTGATGTCAGATGTATCTTGGCTGAAAATAAAGAATTCCAGAAAGATGTTTACCTATGTTTTATTGACTATGCAAAGGCATTCAGCTTTATTGATCATAATAAATCATGAATAACATTGCAGAGAATGAGAAATCCAGAATATATAATTGTGCTCACGAGGAACCTGTGTATAGATCAAGAGACAGTTATTCAAACAGAACAAAGGGATGCTGTGTGGTTTTAAATCAGGAAAGATGTGCATCAGGGTTGTATCCTTTCACCATATTTATTCAATCTGTATGCTGAGCAAATAATCCGAGATACTGGACTATATGAAGAAGAATGTGGCATCAGAGTTGGAGGAAGACTCATTAACAACCTTGCTTATTGAAACTGAAGAAAACTTGAAAGCACTTACTAATAAGATTAAAGACTACAGTCTTCAGTATGGGTTATATCTCAACATAAAGAAAACAAAAATTCTTACCACTGGACCGATAAACAACATCATGATAAATGGGGAAAAGACTGAAGTTGTCAAAGATTTCATTTTACTTGGATCTACAATCAACACCCATGGAAGCAGCAGTCAAGAAATCAAATGACATATTGCAGTGGGCAAATCTGCTACAAGGGACCTCTTTAAAGTGTTAACAAAGATGTCACTTTGAAGATTAAGGTGTGCCTAACTCAAGCCATGGTATTTTCAGTCACCTCATATGCATGTGAGACGGAGACAATGAATAAGGGAGACCGAAGAAATGTTGATGCCTTTGAATTGCAGTGTTGGCAAAGAATCCTGAAAATGCCACGGACTGCCAGAAGAACAAACAAATCTGTCCTGGATGAAGTGCTGCTGGAATGCTCCTTAGAAGTGAGAATGGCCAGACTTTGTCTCACCTACTTTGGTCATGTTATCAGAAGGATCCAGTCCCTGGAGAAGGATATCATGCTTGGTAAAGTGGAGGGTCAGCTAAAAAGGGGAAGACCCTCAATGAGATGGATTGACTCAGTGGCTACAATGATGGGCTCAAGCATAGCAAGGTTTCTTAGAATGGCACAAGACTGAGCAGTGTTTCATTCTGTTGTACATAGGGTCAATGTGAATTGGAGCCGACTTGATGACACCTAACAACACCATGTATCTGTGTATGTATGTATGCATATGTATGCATATGTACATATGTATGGGAGTGAACCTCTTGGTGTGTGTGTGTGTGTATACACACACACACATGTATATGTACATATGCATACGTATGCATGGTTATGTATACACCTGTGTATGGGAATGAGTCTCTTGATGTACATATATGCATGTACATGTATATTTATGTGTATATGAGCATATGGAGATATATGTATGTGTGTCTGGGAGTGACCCTCTTTGTGTATGTGTGTGTATGTATATATATGTATTATATGCATGTGTATGTATGTATGGATACATATATGTGTTTGGGAGTGAACCTCTTGTGTATATGTACATGTTTGCCTATCTGTATATGTGTGTTTACATGTATACATACATGTACATGTGTCTAGAAGTGAGCCTGTTGGTGCTGAAATGAGCAGGTGTAAGGAATGAACCAGGGGAGCTCTGGTAGCATACAGCCTAAGGCACTTGACTGCTAACCAGAAGGCTGGCAGTTCAAACCCACCAGCCGCTCCTCGGAAGGAAGGCTGGGCAATCTACTTCTGTAGTAATACTGCCCCGGCAACCCACAGAGGGGTTGCTATGAGTCGGGTCCGACTCAACAGCACACAACAACAACAAGAAGGAATGAACCAGAGGAGCATTTCTGTCCTGAGGGCTCCACGTCCACAGATACACTCACTATCCTTGGTGCTGAGGACAGCAGAATATCCTGACAGACACAGCAGCAGACCCAATGCTCGTGCATTTTTTCTCTCCCTTTTTTTCCTCTTATTCTGTTCTGAAATGCTCACGTGTCCTTTGCACCTGGCTACCAGCTTCCCTTACTGGCTGTGAGCCATCATCTCCCTAGTTACCATGTAGCCCAGCTTTCCTCCAATGTCCTTGTTCTGGGCACTGAGTGCCTGTGTCCCCATGGGACCTGTCACTGGTGGTACTGCCTCTGCTGCTGTGACCTGTCTCCTTAGCCACCGTGTGGCTGAGCCTCCCCAAATGTCTTTATTCCCGGCACTAGGTGACTGTGTTTCCATGGGACCTGTTGCTGGTGGTGCTGCCCTCCACCTCTGATTGGGCCTCTGAGCAAGGCAGTGGCCCTCTGCCCTTGGGTTACTCTCTCCCTACCTCTGATTGCTGAGTGCCACGTGTGGGGATGGGTCCACTGTTCAGGTTCCTCTGCTTGGCCTCAGCTGTGTCTCTGGAAGCAACCATGTGTCTTTGTCTCCCTACAGGGTCCTCCCGGGCCTACAGGTCCTCAAGGCCCCATTGGTCAGCCAGGCCCCTCCGTAAGTATCTGTTGTTAATGACCCTTAGAAAAGCGTGCCTGCAAGCTGGCTTATCACCAATGCCTCGTCCTCATCCTCAACTCAATGGTTTCCCTGCAGGGGGCAGATGGAGAGCCAGGACCTAGGGGCCAGCAGGGCCTTTTCGGGCAGAAAGGTGATGAGGGCCCACGAGGTTTCCCGGGCCCCCCGGGCCCTGTGGGGCTGCAGGTAAGGCCACAGTTTTCAAAGTGGTTGAGGGTTCACTGTGCATGCTCCTGCATCTTTTTGTGTATACCTCCCCCATCCTGTCCTTCAAGGATGGGAAGCCAGATTGGGCTGCAGAGGGCCTTCAGGTGGGGTCCCCATCAAACCAGAAGTCCAAGTCCTGCAGTCCCACACCTGCCCACGGCTGCTTCTCCTAACCCATGACATTAATTCCCATGCTTGTGTAAAATCTGGGAGCTCTGGTGGCATAATGCCTAAAGCACTTGATTACTAACCAGAAGCCTGGCGGTTCAAACCCACCAGCCACTCCTTGGAAGGAAAATTGAGTAATCTACTTCCATGGTAATACTGCCTCAGAAACCCAAGGAGGGGTCGCTATGAGTCAGAGCCAACTCGACGGCAGTTGAGTTTGATTTTTTGTTTTTGAATGTAAAATCTGGAAAACGCTGATCAACTATAAAAAAGAAAACAAGCATGACTTCTAAACATCCCATCTAGAAGTTATGCCTATAAATATTTGGTCCCATTTCCTTTGCAGACCTTCTAACTATGCATATTAACATATGCACATATGTCATTTATTTGGCTTTTGCAAAATCTGAATCATGCTGTAAGCATGGTAAGTTCTGTGCCCAGTGTTTCCCATTTCTTATCACATTATGAGTTCTGTCAAATGTCACTGAGTGGCCTTTCAGTGCCCAGCTTCCTAGCTGTGGCCTAGTTTTCCAGCACACGGTTGCAGTAGAGTTTGTGTAAACACCCCCTCCATCAACTCGGGCATTGTTTTGTGGGACACTTGAGTAAGCACCTTTGTCCAAGAATCTTACATCCTTCTTCAGTGATCTCCTTGGGCTGCATTCTCAGGGTTGTGAAGATGGGATGCCCTCACATTCTTGCTGTGCGCATGGAAACACATTCCAAGCTCTGAGTGTCTGTGTTGTGTTGGCAGAACACACGCGTCTGTGTGTTTGTTAGATGAATGCTAACTTTACGGTCTCGGACCCCTTCCTGTTTCCACTAGGGCTTGCCAGGACCTCCAGGGGAGAAGGGTGAGACAGGAGATGTGGGCCAGATGGTAAGTGTGGAGGGGACATAGGACCCAGCTGTGGCAACTGCTTTACATTTTGGGAAAGCGTTTATATTTCTTCTGTGCTCAATGGCCACTCCCTTTTCTAGGGCCCCCCAGGTCCCCCTGGCCCCCGAGGACCCTCTGGATCTCCAGGTGCTGATGGGCCACAAGGCCCTCCAGGTGGAATCGGAAACCCTGGAGCAGTGGGTGAGAAGGTAACTCCTCTTAACTACTTATAGTGTCAGCTCTGTCTGTGGGAGGAGAACCATGGTGTGAATGTATGTGTACGTGTGTATATGTGTGTATGCATGTGCACACATGTGTGTGTGTATGTGAGGGGGAGCATGTGTGTACCTGGGTGTGAGCTTTGGAGTGTGTACACAGATATACAAGTGTGTTGCTGGGTCATTCCTGTCAGATGCATTTTAAAACTTAGAAATGGAACAGAGATGCTCTGACATGTTGACTCATGACAACCTGTGGCCAAATTTCCAAATGTGCCCCCACCAGGAAAGCCCCTGCTCCTTCTCTAGGACTGAGCTTGCTGGATATATTGGTCTGTCCCTTGCAGTGCCATCATTGCTACTTTACAGTTTCCATTTAGTCAAATTCTTGGCTTCTCAGAGCCCAGGGTCTGGTTATGCAATCTGATGAATTTTAGGTTCTGGACCCTCAAGATGATGAAATGAGCATGACAGATGTGTGCATATGTGTATGTATGCATGTGTGTCCATGTGTGTGGTAGGCATTTTGGTACTGGGATATGACTCCACTTCAGTGCTAACGAATTTTCACTGTTTTAAACACGTGTCTTGGTTACTTTGGATAAAAGGAAGTGAACACATATGTCCCCATTCCCTTGCATTCCCTGGACACTGTTTCCAGAGATTTCTTTCTGACTTCAGACCATTAAATTAAAAGAACTCTGCTGTCACTGCTCATTTTTATGACAAGAAAACTAAAGAGAAGCAGCTGAGACCACAGATTAACACTGTGTTAGCCTCTGCCGTGAAGGGCACCCTCTCTCGGTGGCATCCCCTCCCTCTGCATATGCCCCTTCCTTTCCACCACCCTGTCGCTGCATGTCCCTGACGATGCTGTGCTCGGTTCTCTCTCTTGCTCTGCACAGGCAGTCCCTGCCTGTGAGGCTGCCCACACCGCCTGCCCCAAGCTTCTCATAATTATCCTTCATCTGCACTTGCACAAGGAAGCATCCTCATCACCCTCCCCTGTAATCAAATGCCCTTCCTGTGTTCTCATGTACCTGTGTAAACCACTCTCCATTTTTCATGCACAGACCATGTCTCAGGACCCCTCCTGCACACCCCCCCCATCCGAGAGGCTGTTTAGGACAGCTGCCTCACAAACCCAAGGCCTTTGGAGACATGGTAAATGCTTGAACCTGGAGCAGTGGCTTGTACCACGTCTATAACTGTGTTGTGCTTTCTCCTTAGGGTGAGCCTGGAGAAGCTGGGGAACCTGGTCTTCCAGGAGAAGGGGGCCCCCCGGTGAGTGGGATTTGGGGAGGGGTGGGAAGTTACCAAGCAGGAGAATGGACAGGGTGCTGGGTTGGGAGCGCCAACTCTGCCTCAACTTTCTCATCCATGTAATGGACTCATAACTCCTCTTGTGCAGACCTAACAGGATTACTGTAAAAAAAAGGGAAGGAGAAAGTGTGATGAGGAGAGAGCACAAGCGTGTGTGTGTGTGTCTGTGTGTGTGTGCCTATATGCACATGGACCTTAGGACCAGTGACTGGTAGCTACTCTGTTATCTGGTATTCAGGTCCCTTTCGGGGGTTGTCATAAACATAAGTGGGGATGATGGTCACCCTCATCACCTTCAAGGCCAGATTTTGGCTGGGGCAGCAGCCTGCAGCAAAGACACCCCTTTGCACTGGGCAGCGGAGATCCCTGGGGGCGGTGGCCTTTCTCATCTTCCTGATATGCTGATGACCAGCACTGTTTCCCATCTTTGGCTGCTTGCTGGGGGATGGTGCTAGGGAGGGATGGTTCTTCCTCCCAGAACCAGAGAGTTGGTCAGATGGATACTTGCTACGAGGCTTTCAGGCCTAGGCAGCCTCTGGGTAGAATAAGACTTCTTAGTCTCTAGCCATTCCTTCCACCCAAGAACCACTGGGCTAGGGGGTGATCTGGGCCCTGCAGCCCCCTGTGGTCTGTGCTGCCTGCTCTAATCCAAGTGTTGGTCCCTCCCAACACGAGGCCTGGCTTTAGTGCCTGCAATACCTACTGAGCTCCTGGGCCCAGCATCAAGGGGCAAATGGGGGCAGACCCTCAGGGGTCATAGCTAAGGGCCAAGAGGGGAGTAGAGCGACTATTAGCCCTGGGCCAATGCCCAGCCACAGTTGGCCCTCACTAGTTATTGGTTAGACAGATGATGTGGCATAAACCAGGGTAAGGCACTCCCTCTGGCCACTGTGAGGTCTGCTCTGCACAACGTGGACATTTTGCTTTTCCCTCCAGGGGCCCAAAGGAGAGAGGGGGGAAAAGGGCGAGTCAGGCCCTTCTGGTGCTGCTGGACCCCCCGGACCCAAAGGCCCCCCTGGAGATGACGGACCCAAAGGCAGCCCTGTGAGTAGCTCCATAAGCCCTGCACCCGGGTCAGCCTGAGAAGTCAGGGTGCACCCTGCTTGGGGAAATGTCCATGACTATTACGTGTCTCCAGATCTAGAAGTTACCAAACCAGCTATTGAACCACAATAGCCAGACAAGAAAGGGGAGACTTGGGTTAGAGAAGAAGGCCTTGGAGGGTCCATCCTTGGAGAATGCCTCACCTTTGTGGATGAGGCTGAAAAGTACCATGCGAAGGCCACCATGCTCCCACAGACACCCCCTCCTCTGGCCTAGTTTTGCATAATAAGGGGCTCTGTGCTTTGAAGGTCAGGCTCTGGCCTCAGCCTGGAGCTCCCAGGAGTGGAGGTGTGGGCAGGTACCTGACCCTCCTTTGCCTGTTCCTGGAAGGCTAGAGTTCTGATCCCCATCTTGCCTACCTCCCAGGCTTCCTTGGTGGTGAGATGAGGTCATGTCCAGGAAGGACCTGCCTGTGATGTGGAGTGCACTGCAGGCAATTGTCAGAATACTCTGGGAGCTAGATGATTAGGATGACTGTTGGTGCTGCAACAGGCCTGACAGTGTGTGCTCATGACTTCATGTGCTTCCCTCTCCTTTCTAGGGCCCTGTGGGCTTCCCTGGAGATCCTGGTCCCCCTGGAGAGCCAGGCCCTGCGGTAGGTATCACAAGGACAAGGCTGATTGGTTGATTGCTCCCCCCACAGCCACAGACCTGCCCTGTGTCAGACCCATGTGTGTTTCTTTCTGGTTATTTCTCTTTGATGAATCAAGAGAGCTCCTCTAGGGGCACAGCACCCTCCCTAAAGGCACCCACACTCTGAGAGTTAAACAGGGGTGCATGCATGTCCTGTTCTGAGTACACTGGGTTACAACTCTGGGGGACTTGGGTTAGGGGAAGAGACCAGAGATGTGTCAGGTGTTGGTGCGTGAACTTGGGGCACCATCCAGGTGGCAGGAAGTAACCTGGTCTTGTCTCCACAGGGTCAAGATGGTCCACCTGGGGACAAAGGAGATGATGGTGAACCTGGGCAAACGGTGGGTGCGCCATGATCAGAGCTACCTGGGCATTCTGGCCCACATTCTTGGTGGAGGGTGTCAGCATGTGTCCTAGAATGTCAAAGCTTACTCTGTTGATTTCTGAGAAAAATGCGTGCCTAGTTACTTGATAAGGCTGATTCTTAACCAAATGACAGCATGAGCTCCCTCTGAGGGTCTGTTGGAAGTTGTGGACCCTCTTCTAGAAGAAAAATGCATGTATTGTATATTTACACAAATAACACATACATTATACTGTTTTTTGCAAAATGTGTAACCACTTCACAAATTAGTTTCCTATGTGTGCTATATGCATTATACGCATGTGTGCATTATTTTGGTGGTTGTACTATATGTGGAAATCATACCAGCAGTTCTGCATACAGCCCCAGGGATTTCATAGCCCGCCCCACAGACTTCCTCAGGAGCTTTAAGATTTACCTGTATATCTGCCCAACAGGGCCACATGTCTCTCTTCACAGCTCTTCAGCTTCTACCCTATGAACTGACACCACATCAGACACTGCAGCCCACACTTGACATTGATGTTTCTAACCCCGGCTTCAAGCAGAGAATCCCTCTGCTGTGAAGCAGACCCCTGGACAGGATTCACATTACAGTGACCTCTGTTCTTACAGCTACTCTTGCCCCTACCCCACATTAAACACAGCAAACTGCTGTCTGAAATGATGCACCCAGAGGCCCAAGTCAATGTTACTAATCTTAGATAAGCGGCAATGCAAAGAAAGGGTTAAGGGCACACATTCAGCTCTTGGGTCCTTGGGTCTTTGTTCTGATTCCTTCATTTCTAGCCTGTGGTGGGTGGTATTTCTCCTCCCTGCACCTTGGTTAAAGGGGACTTGGTAGCTCCTGCTGGGGAGGTTGGGGGTAGGGATTAAGCCAGCCATCATGTACCAGGAGCTAAGTGTGGGGTAGTTCCCAGTGCAGTGAGGCCGTGGGCTGATGGAGCAAGAATTCCTGGTGAGACCTTCCCATATGACCTCTGAAGGGAGAGGCCATTCTCGAAGGCCAATGGTAGCTAAAATGAAAAAATGGCGTGCAGACAAGCCTGATCCACTCTGTCTGAGTCTCACAGACCTGAGTCTGAAATATCCGTGTGTTCTTTCTCTAATGCCAGGGATCTCCAGGTCCGACTGGTGAGCCGGGTCCATCAGGGCCTCCAGGAAAAAGGGTAAATATTTCTGCAAGCCTCTCTTCGCCTAGGGGTTTCCTGCATGAAATGTATCCCTCTTTGCCATTCTGCACGTGGACCCCAGATGCTCTCAGCAACACCGATAGGGAAACTGCTGAGTTTGAGTGTGTTTTCTGCTCAGCTTCACACCATGCTGTCAGAGTGGGTGTAAGCATTGTGCCCTGGCTTCTTTCATGCTGGGCCAACTGCAGACGCCATCAGTAACCTGCGTCCTGGGAGGAAAACACCCACTAAGCGGGAGACTCCTTCCTTGTGTCAGACCTTTCTGAGAAGTCAGAACTTGATGCAAAGCTGTCATTTGCATGCTGACAAATCTGGCTGGTTGCTGGGGCTGTGTGAAGTTAGGCTGCCTGACATGGAACCAGGCAAAGGCCCCAGGTTCAGGGTGAGGAGTGCCCCCCAGATTGGCCAAGGGGCCTGATTCTGGAGAGGAGTCAGGAAGGTCCTCACTCTAGCAGCTGAAGCTGTCTCCCACCCTGCCCGGCCACCCTTCTGGACCTTCTGCTTCCAGCCCTGTCTCCTTAGACACTGAGCTCATCGGGCTGCCTCTGCTGGCCAAGCTTGTCACATGTGACTCTCTTATTTGTTCCAGGGTCCCCCTGGGCCTGCAGGCCCCGAAGGCAGACAGGGAGAGAAAGGAGCCAAGGTAATGTGCTTTTAGCCAGGCCTTCTAGAGAGCTGCTACATGGCAGCAGGCAAGTGAGCAGGATAGGGGTCCAAACCTGGTGCACCCACAGGGTGGAGAGTTGCTGGCTAGCCCCAGACGGGGACCTGGCTCCTGTCACAAACCCAGGAAAGGGAACAATCTTCTCCAAAGGAAATTAGCTCTTGAGGGCCTGAGCCCTTGTGGTAGTGATTTTCGATATCACACATCTGTCCACCCTGCATCTGAGGGAGGAGGAGGGTGGGGCTGGAGTCAGAAAAACTGGGTTTAAGTTCTGCTCTGCCACAAATGGGCTAGGTGAACTCCTTCTGGACCTATGACCTGGCTGGGTCTCTGCTTCCTCACACCTGAGGTGGAGAGGAACACAAGGCTATGCTCCTGGGACCAAAGAGGAGAGTGAGTGCTGGACCTGGCACTCAGAGCACCAGAATGATCTCTCAGTGTGGCCTTGGTGGGGCCCACCCATAATGACACTATCTACCTCCTTCCTAGAGATGCTGTGTGATTACGTGATAGTAGAAATCCTACAGCCTCATGTTTGCTCAGGAAAGGGTGGCCGTGACTGCTGGAGTGGCTGTGGCTATCATGTTCACTGTGACTACTCTGTCTGTCATAGGGCTGTGTCTGTTACAGTGGATGGGGTCTCTATGTTAGTTGTGACCACCATGTCCACCATGGTGGCCACAGACACATCTGCCATGGTGATCATAACTAATGTGTCCTCTGTGAGCACTCTATCTGCTATGGTGGTCTGTTATTCATCATGGCTGTGACCCTCATCTCTGTGGTGACTGTCATGCTCACCATAGCAGTCATAACCACCACTGTGACCATCATGTCCACTGTGAGAGACTGAGGTGCCCAGCTGGCTGAGGTACAGAGTGAGATGAGGAATTGGCCGTTAGAGCTTCCTTAATGAGTGTGAAGAATTTGGGGCAGCTCCTGGATTCCTGGGGGAGATCAGGGCTCCCTCAAAGGCACCCTGGAGTTTGGGAATAGTGAGCTAGTGTGATCAGGTGCCCCAAGCCCCTTGATGCCACTCCTTTGTTCTTCTCATGCCCTCTAGGGAGAAGCCGGCTTGGAAGGCCCTCCTGGGAAGACTGGCCCCATCGGCCCCCAGGGGGCACCAGGGAAGCCCGGGCCTGATGGCCTGCGGGGGATCCCTGGGCCTGTGGTGAGTGGGCTATGGCCTAGGAGGGAGCCTGTGGTCAGGGATGGGGGCAGAGGACTGCCGGGAGTGGGACCCAGGCATAGGGATGGGCCATGTGTGGCTCACATGGAAGGTTGATTGTGTTTCAGGGTGAACAAGGTCTCCCAGGATCCCCAGGCCCAGATGGTCCCCCTGGCCCCATGGTGAGTGACATTTCTGTGGTAGTGGTAGGAGAGGGTGGTTTGTCACATGGGACCCCTGGGATGAGGAGTATGACCCCTCTGCCTTCTTCTACAGGGCCCACCTGGACTCCCTGGCCTCAAAGGAGACTCAGGTCCCAAGGGTGAAAAGGTAAGATGGAACTACAGTGCCTATGCGGTCCAAACTGAGACCTTCAACAGCCTTGGTTTCTGGCTGAACCAGATAGTCACCCGTATTTATTATGAGCCTCTGTAGGCTCATGACAGCATCCTTAGAGATGGAAAAACAAGGAAAAAGAATATAGATATTGGTTCTCAGGCACAGTCCCTGCCTCCAAGGGAGCCCTTGAGCAGTTTGGGAGAAGCGTATCCATGTAGGAATAGAAAAAGAACATTCCACATCCCACTAGACACGGAGGTCCTGAGGGCGCTCAGGATCCAAGGAGCAGACACTCTCTCTGGACACAGCCTTCTCAATTACTTCCTAGAGGACATGTGGGGGCACTTTGCAGTGGGGGCAAAACCTTTTTTTTAAAAGTTGGTGGTGATTTTGTCTATTCACACTGATTTACTTATAAATGTAAAATATACTCATAAACCAAACAACAAGTTGTATATAAAAAATGCAATAGAGAACCTTCCTTTTCTACTCCAGTGCTCGTTACCACTACCCACCCCCAGCCTCTTAAGTAATGAAAGTGAGAGAAATCCTTCTAGAACTTTCAATGGGCTCATGTTAAGCAAACATATACATGCATATGTAGCAGATTTTCCTTTTTGTAAAAACATAAAAAATAATTGTTGTATTTATAATATCCTACAATGTTCTTTCCATGCCAGTACACAAATGTAGGTTTTGATTCCTATAACAAAGGACACACACATTTACTATGGGAAAAAATGGAAAATGCATATAAAGGAAAACCATAAACATAAAATTATCACTCAGGAAAAATCACTTTTATCATTGTACTCCAGCTGTGTCTGTCTCCCTACTTGTTCTTTAGGTATAATTTTCAACCAAGTAACAGTCACATCATGCAACTGTATTGTTGCCTGACTGTCTTGTGAGCTTGTCACCCTTTCATGAGTTGCTGACCAGTGACTCATGATGTCCCAGCTCATGGATGTACCACCACTTCTAATTGGCCCTCATGGTGGAACACCAGGTCCCTGGTGGTGCAAACTGTTTGCACTTGACTATTCACCTAAAGGGAGCTCTGGTGGCATAGTCCCTAAGGCATTTGACTACTAACCAGAAGGCTGGCAGTTCAAACCCACGAGCCACACCTCAGAAGAAAGATTGGGCAATCTACTTCCGTAGTGATATCACCTCAGAAACCCAAGGAAGGGTTGCTATGAGTTGGGCCTGACTCAATGGCAGTGAGTTTGGGTTTTTTGGTATTCACCTAAAGGTTGCCCATTCAAACTCACCCAGCATCACCATGGAAGAAAGATCTGGTGATCTGCTTCCAAAAGATTCTGATAAAAACCCCAAAACATTGCTATCAAGTTGATTCTGACTTATAGTGAGCTTATAGGACAGAGTAGAACTGCTCCATAGGGTTTCCAATGCTGTAATCTTTATGGGACCAGATTGTCACATCCCAGAAAATCCTGTGAAGCGGTTCTATCCTGTAACACATGAGGTCACCGTGAGTCAGAGTCAATTTGATGGCAGTGGGTTTAGTTTTCTTGGTGGTTGGACATGAGGTATTGCCCCAATGCTTCTTCCTGCCTTTGTCTTCTTCAGGGTCATCCAGGCTTGATTGGACTCATTGGGCCTCCAGGTGAACAGGGGGAGAAGGGTGACCGAGGCCTCCCTGGCCCACAGGGCTCATCCGGCCCCAAGGGAGAGCAGGTTTGTGAGACAGATCCTCAGTGAATCTACTTGCTGGCTAGTAGCTCCTTTTCGAGATGTGATTCTATGAATTTATGAAATTCTTAAAATGATCAAAATCCCATGGGCTACAAAATAAAGGTAAAGAAGTAGAGCACTTTCTTCTGACATGAAGTTTGGTGCTCTGCCCTTGCTTGTAGCTGAGACCCTCATGGGAAGTTAATGCTGGATGTGGGATCAAAGTGGGAGTCCAGGCTGGGCACTGGGTCAAGCTGAGAGTCAGGGCTGGGCTCAGGGTCAAGGTGGGTGTCAGGGCTGGGCTTGGGGTCAAGAGGGGAGTCAGGGCTGGGCTCGTGTCTAGGTGAGGGCTGCTACAGGGGCCTTTTCTGCAGGCAGGAAGGGTTTCGAATGTATCGGCACTCTGAGCCCCTGGCTTGGTCTGGGCTACATGTGAAGAGGCTGATGGAGAGAGGTTCTGGCAGTGTACTTACGTGGCCACACGTTTAGAAGCTGTGGAGGACTGAGTGGACAGGGCTCCAGGCACTCCTTACCCCTGGAGCCTGCTCTGAGGGAGCGACCAGCACCATGAACAGAGCAGAGAGAAAGGGAACCAGCCACGACAGAGTGGTCAAGGGGGCAGGCAGTGGACATAAGTCAGTTCAGTATTTCAAATTATAATGGTCAATGCAATGTCATGTGTCAGTGTCACCTCCCATGGTCCTATAGATCCTGGAGAGTTCTGGTGCTAGGCTAGCAGCCTCTCAGGAGGCTTCTGGCCCCACAAGGACAGGTGACACCCACCAATGCCCTGAAAGTGGCCAGGGGTACAGAGTGCAGGATTTCTACCTTCCCTTTGTCATGTAACAGTTAACGCTGAGTTTTCTTTGCCTTTCTAGGGTATCACTGGTCCTTCTGGCCCAATTGGCCCCCCGGGACCCCCTGGCTTACCGGTGTGTATCTGGCAGGGGAAGTGATTCCCTTGATTGTTCCTGAGGGAGACAGAGAGCCAGGGAGGCTGAGGGTGGTTGCAGGAGGATAGGTCCTGGTCTCAGTGTGTGGTAAAGAGTCATGGGAGACAGGCAGGGTTGGGCTCCCAGGGTTGATTTGCTCATTAACCCAAAGTTGGGGTTCTGTGTGACGACAGCAAGAATGGAGTTGCGGGGCCCTAGTTTAGGGTGGATATGAAGAAGGGAGCCTCTGTCTCTGGGCTATCTAGGAAAAACATAAACTTTAATCATCCTTAAGGATTTTGAGAAGGCCAGGGAGAGTGGGAATGCTCCAGTCAACAGGGAGGTGGCACCTTCTGTACTGGGTAGCCTGCCCCAGGCAGGAGAAGCAGGGAGACCCAGTGTCTAGGTACCCTAACCTGGGCCCCTTAACATTACTGTGAAACCCAGGGCTTCCCATATACATGCTGCAAAACCCAGGACTCAAAACTCCTATAGCATTTATCCTCCACTTGCCCAGCCCAGCTAGCCTCTGTGTCTTTCCAGGGGCTGGGCCTTGAGTCACTGCCCAAGTGCCCCCCAGGCATCTCCCTGCTCTGTCCTCCCTCAGAGAGGGTGTGTCTGTCTGGGCCCTGAGGCCAGGATGCCACCTTTCCCCACTCACTCAGTTCTGCCAGCTGGGGACTGGGGTGGTTGGCCTGGGCCAGTGGTCCCTGCCTGTAGGGTGAGCCCCAGCATGTCTGGCCATCCCTGCCTCCCAGTCCAGCACGTGTGTGGAGTTCTGCAGGGAGAGGCTGGCATATGGAGGTTGGAGAGGCCTGGGTAGGACCGTGGTTGGGCACATGCCCCGGATGAGGGCACTGTCAGCTACTAATTTCTCTGCCTTCCACCCTTGCAGGGTCCTCCTGGTCCAAAAGGCGCCAAGGGCTCCTCGGTAAGTGGCTGTGTCTTGGACCCCATGCTGCCTGAGGGGTTGTGGAGGGGAGGGTGTGTTCTGTGGGTAGAGACCATCTGTGTACCCTATGGTCCATCCCTCAGGCTCTGTCCTTTTCTAGACTTTCCGAGCACAGGTCCACACAGCCAGCTCACATGCCCAGGAGTATGGGCTGTCCACCCCACCTTAGGAAAACAGACTGTCCCCAAAGTACCATCCCAGGGGCCTTCATGAAGGCCCACAGGGTCCCCCTGCACTCAGACCTATTGTTCTGCCCTCCCTCATGCTGTGTCACCTCTCCACAAAGGTTCCCAAGGCCATTCTAGAGCTCAAGGGGAATTTGTTCTTTCTTCTTTCCTCCAGGGTCCCACTGGCCCAAAGGGTGAGGCAGGCCAGCCAGGGCCTCCTGGCTTGCCGGTAAGTGGCCACTGAGCCCTGGGGAGGGATTGGGGGTTCGTGGGAGTTCTATGGCAGCTTCTGCTCATGCAGTGTCTATTAGAGGCTTGTATGGGGTGGTCCTGCCTGAGACAGCACAGCAGAAGTCACACAAGACCCTGCCACAGAGCCTAAGGAGAGAGAGTGTGAGTGTGAGTGTGTGAGTGTGTGTGTGAGAGTGTCAGTTCATCTGAGGTATAGGACGAGGCTCAGTTGTACACCAGGATGTAGCAATCATGATACAGGAACAGTCCTACCAGCCACCTTTGGCTGTGACTCTCTCCACCCCCATCTTCATTCTTGGGGGGGGTCCTCCTGCACAGCCTGAATGGCTTGTGCACCAATAGGCATTAACAAGTCTCCACTGTGTGTTCAGGGCACAGCTTTCAGTCCCACTGGGGATGGGACAGGAAACACTGTGTAGGGCTGTGAGTGGGCTGTGGTGGCTCCGGAGGGTCAGTCATCGCAGAGGGGCAGGGCAGGCCTGTGAAGCTGGAGTTACTGGCCCCAAAGGTCACAGGGAGCTGGTGGTGGGGCTGGACAGGTGCATATGAAGACAAAAAGAGGGAAAAAAAGGTGCTGGGAGGGACAGGTGCCATGTAGGTGGGACATGATATGGAAGGCCCCTGTGGGAACCCTGCTGCCTTGGCTCTGCACCTTCCCTAGGACCATCCAGTCCTCTTCACCTACCAAATCTTCTCCTACCCCAGGGCCCCCCAGGCGAAGTCATCCAGCCCCTGCCGATCCAGGCATCCAGGACTCGGCGGAACATTGATGCCAGCCAGCTGATGGATGAGGGGAATGGTGAGAACTACATGGATTATGCCGATGGCATGGAGGAAATCTTCGGCTCACTCAACTCCCTGAAGCTAGAGATCGAGCAGATGAAGCGGCCACTGGGCACTCAGCAGAACCCCGCCCGCACCTGCAAGGACCTGCAGCTCTGCCACCCTGACTTCCCCGACGGTAGGGGTGGAGTCTGGTAGGGGTGGGGCCTGGTGGAGACAGGGCCTGAGTATGTAGAGTGGGGACTGGTAGGGGTGGGGCATGGGTACATGGATCAGGACCTGGGTGCATGGAGCAGAACCTGGTAGGAGAGGGACCTAGGTGTGTGGTGTGTGGCCTGGGTGTGTAGGGTGAGACTTGGTAGAGACACGACCTGGGTGTTTGAGGTAGGGTCTGGTGGAGGAGGGGCCTGAATGCATGGTGTGGAGCCTGTGTACATAGTACTTAGGGCAATGCTTGGGTGCATGGGCTGTGCCTGGATAGTAGGTGCAGGATCAGGATGGTAGGGGTGGGGCCTAGGTATATGGGGCAAGGCCTGCATGGGAGCCAGGGCCTTGCAGGTTAGGAAAGGGCCTGAGTGCATGGGCAGAACCTGACAGGTGGGGACAAGGCCTGGATGTGGGGCAGCTCTGGTGGATGTAGTGAGGGTTTACCAGGCCCACAGGACAAGTGGAGTGTGGCATGGACAGTACAGCTGAGTCGGAGTGGGAGAACACAGAACTTGGAGTTGAATAGATCTCGGCAGTCTCTTGGCCTCTCTCGGCCTCAGCTTCCCCATCTGTGGAGTGGGGATGGAGAAGGGCCTCACCCTTCTTCACCTTATGGGGTCATCACACAGTGAGATGACATGGTCCTTAGGAGTCAGGCATTAGGAGGAGATCGAGGCTTGCAGCTGGACAGACCTGGGTTCTTGTCCTATCAGAGCCATTTTCAGTAGGGTGACCTGCTTCACCCTGAGCCCCTTGATCCTGACCTATAAATTGGGAATAAAATATCCATCTATTAGAGGACACTGTCTAATGAGATGTGCAACAAATGCTTTGAGCAGTCATAGCCAGCCCTGATGTGAGTGCTACTGTTATAATCAGCATTAGTATGATGGTTGCTATTTGTGTCACCACTAGTATAACTAGGGGTCCCTGGGTGGCACAGTTCAATGCTTGCCTACTAGCCAAAAGGCTGGTGGTTTGAGCCCACCCAGAGGCACCTTGGAAGACAGGCCTAATGATCTGCTTCCAAAAGGCCAGAGCCTTAAAAACACAGTTCTACTCTGCACATGAGTCAAAATCCAATTGATGGCGACTAACAACAATAAATCTGTATTATTTTACTATCAAGATCAATATTAATATCAGTATAGTATTAGACTTAGTATTGCCGTTAGGATCAGGATCAGTATGGTATTAGATGCTGTACTTGGGAAAACAAACATTGGGGTATCATGGGATGTAAATCATCCTCATTCTTACCATCTTTAAATCAAGACTGCCCACCTGTTGAAATATAAAATTATACTCGTTTCCCTTTTCTCCCATGGGAAGCAGGAAAGTTTCTTCATTTTCCTGCAAGATTTGTAGGGCTCTCTATGCTTGCAGGAGACTTTGCTTCAAGGGCATGAGTTTTCAAAGTTCCCTCCAGAACGTTTTCTGAATTTCTATCCACCCATCAAGTGGGCAGTGCCCCGCCTAGCCCTGCTTACCAGAACATGTGTTGATGTACTTCTTGGCCAGCTGTTCTTGGGGAATGGGTCTATCCAAAATTCTTTGTGGACCCAGCAGGAAATGAGAAACAGTCAGCAAGCCCCAGGAAGGCTGTGGTGGCAGCACTTCAGCTCAGCCTCATTTTCTGACTGCTGGCTGACACCTGGCAATGCTCTGGCTTCATCCGGCAAACAGCTCTCACATGCTTCCTGCCTCTGTATCTCTCTACCAGGTGAATACTGGGTGGACCCCAACCAAGGGTGCTCCAGGGACTCATTCAAAGTCTACTGTAACTTCACAGCTGGCGGGGCTACATGTGTCTTCCCAGACAAGAAGTCCGAAGGGGTAAGTGCCTGGTCTCAGCCCCTCCACAATGAGGGTTTCACGGGTGTTGCACATATGCAGCTTTAGAATGAAAGTCAGTGGCTGGTCTGTTTCTGGAGGAAACAGACTCCTAAAAGCAGACTGTTGTAAGAAGATATTTTAACAACAGCAGGGTGTCATGGACCTGGGGTTCTGGGAAACTGGACAGGTTGGCGCTCTCACTGCGGGGCTATCTGCTGGCTGCCCCCTGCTCCTGCCCTGTGCTCCAAGTGGAACTGGCAGTCCATAAAGTCCTCTAAGAGCCTCTGGGGTTGTTCTGGCCGGAGGCCAGTCTAGCACCCTCTGCAGGATTATGGCGAAGTGTAAGTCCATCAGAAGACAACTTCTACAGACTACAACTTTGCCTGCTTTTGAGTGAGCTTGTTTCTGTGACATTTGCTTCTATCTCCTCCAAGCACAATGTGTTGTCATGAAGCATATTTAGGAGCCCTGGTGGCACAACTGTTAAGCACTCAGCTGCTAAACTAGTGGTTGGCAGTTCAAACCCACCAGCAGCTCTGCAGGAGAAAGACCTGGCAATCCGCTCCCATAAAGATTCAGCCCAGGACACACTGTGGGGCTGTTCTACTCTGTCACATGGGTCACTGTGAGTCAGAATTGATTCAACAGCACCCAACAAGTCTATAGTAACAACTGTGCTTAGCGAGACCTGACTCACTGAAACTCTGCAGTATCACTTCAACAGTCACCTCCGTGGCCTTTTGAGGGGATCACCTGTGGTGCAAGAGCGCGTATGCAAACAGGTGTGTCACAGGGGGTATGGCACAAATACATGTGTGTGCATAAAGTTGTGTGCATAGGTGTATGTAAATGGTTGTGTGGTGTGCATGTGTGTGGACAGGTGTGTGCATGGGTGCATGTGAGCAGTGGTGTGCTGTGGGGGAAGATGTGTGCATGGGTGTGTGTAAGTGGTTGTGTGGTATGCATGTATGGGCAGGTGCATGGATATATAATGAGTGGTTGTGGTATATGTACATATGGACAAGTGTGTGCATTAGTGTATGTGAGCAGTAGTGTGGTGGGTATGTGTGAGTGGTGTGTGGTAAGAGTGAGGGGAGGTGTGTGCATGGGTATGTGTGGTATATGGGGGTAGATGTGTGCATGGGGGTGTGTGAGCATTTGTGTGGTATGTGTGGGTATAGGCATGTGCATGGGGGGGAGTGGTTGTGTGTGGATGTGTGTGAGAGGGTGTGTGTCTGCTTACATGAACACCTAGCCCAAAAGCTCCTGCATGGCCTGATGCCAGCCTCATCTGGCTGGCCCTCCAATGCAGAGCAGAGACACCGTCCAGGGCATGTGCAAGGCTCATCTCTCTCCACACTGGAGACAGCACCATGGAGAGGGCAGCTGAGCCTCTAGCCACAAGACCCCATCTCTCACAGAATTACATTTCTCAGGCTGAGAGGGTCTAAAAACCAGGGACATTGCAGGACATGGAGGGCTTCCTTAGGACCATGAGGGCAGTGTGGCATGTATGGTGATGAGAACCGTTTCTCTGAGTGTAGGGGTCAGGAACCAGGGCCTGGCGAGTGCTGCTCATCTCCTACAGTTGTAAGGCAGATCTGGTGACAGAACTTGCCTCAAAGGAAAACTTAGCCTGGTATCTGGCATGCTTTATTCATTCTAGAATTTGGAATATTGACACAACTCTGAGTTGGATAGCTAAGGGACAGATGTTGCTGGATGGGTCTCCCAGCTGTCCTTCCTCACATCTCTCAAGCACATGGCTGAGGCTGGAGCCCCCTTGGCCCAGACAGGCGAG
Organism: Orycteropus afer afer; assembly: GCF_000298275.1. NCBI lineage: Eukaryota > Metazoa > Chordata > Mammalia > Tubulidentata > Orycteropodidae > Orycteropus > Orycteropus afer. The sequence goes on along the minus strand of NW_006922043.1, from coordinate 626,402 downwards.
AAGGGTGGGTCTTGTCCTGTTGGTCAAGATCCTGTCACTGACTGGGAAGATGACGCAGACATCAGCTGTGGGACTGGCCGTGTCCAGCCTCAATAGACACTCCTGGGAACATCCCTCAAAGATGGCCAGTCATCACATAACCTGAGACAAAGTGTCCACCTTCTGGAGGCTGCAGTCAGAATGGGCAAATGTCCATTCCCTCCTAAACAGCTGACAGATGCTGCTTCATGAGAGAGAGCAGCTAAGTTCTCCTCAGGGGCCTCTTCCCACCACTCCCTAAATCATGCCATAGGTGCAGCATGCTCCAGCACTCGGGGTCTGGAGGCCTTTGCAGAATCTGACTGGGAATATGTGTGGGCCAACATCATACCCTCCACAATTCAAGATTTCAGGTCCCCAAGGACCTTGTTCCTAAACAGAGTTGCTGTGGCTGGAAGAGGCCAATGAAAGCCTAGAGACCCTCCATCTTGGTTCCTGTTTTTTTGGCCCAAGAGCCAAAATGGAGTTCACATAGAAAAGATGGCTTTTGTCACTAGCCTTATGGCTGGAGAAGGAGTACTTTGGGCCCCACAGCATGGAGGCCTCCCAGGTGCCAGGACAGCTGCATGGCTTGATCTCCTCTTCACGCATGCCAACCAGCCAGTACCTCCAGGGTCATGCTGGGTGCAGTGTTCCTCAGATGGCTGCCTCATTTCAGGGCAGCAGAAGTGGTCAAGCACTTGCTTAAAGCTTGCCAGCATCACTGAGCCCCTCCATGGTCCTCTTCCCAGAAGACTTGCCTCTATGGGACCCAAGCTTGGCTCCGACAGTGGGCAGGTTTGGAGACAAAGTGAAAGGGATTGAAAATTTCTGGATGGACTGGAGGCAAACTTGCCACCCCTTGTTCTCCAGTGCATCCTCTTTGATGGCTTAAGGTCAGCTTGAAGGAGGAGGCTTGGGGGCATGGGGACAAGGATTCAGACTCTGCACCCATTGAGAATGACTCAGGTTGGGATCTGGCGGAGATCCCAAGGGACCAGCGTTAGTGAAGATGGGGTCAGTGGCCCTATGGTCCCTTTCAGTCCTCTCCAGGGTCTCTGCCCCTGCCCAGATGCATCCACGAGCAGCCAGCAATGGAGACTTCTTCCTAGAGGAAGGAGCCACCCATCTGCCCTTTCACTCACTCACCTACCCAGCCACCCAGTCACCTACCCACTCACTCACGCACCCATCCACCCACTCACTCACCTGCTCACCTACCCACTCACTTACCCTCCCACCCACCCATTCACTCTCCCACTCACCCACCCACTCACTCATTTGTCCATTCATCCATTCCACAGCATTTCTGTGCTGGGCTGTCCAGAATCCTGTGGGCTTGGCCACTGCAGAAGCCAGACCCCACACAAGAAGAGGTCCTCCGAGGGTCAGAGCCAGTGTTCCTGCTGAAGTGGTGTCTGCCTCGTGTGAATGCTTTTCAGTGACTTGTTGTCACCGTCAACATAGACCATTTGTGACTTGCCCACCAGTCCCTGGTTCTCAGTCCCAAAGAGAACAACCCACCACCACACATACTCTCTCATACTTACACATGCTTTCGCTCACACACAATTATTGTCACTCTCACACACACACATAATCACATATGCGTATACTCACACACACATTCACTCTCACACACTCACACACATATATACACTCATTCAACACTCATACACTCACACACACACTCATACACACTCAACACTCATACACAATCATAACATGTTCATACACTCACACTCTATCATTCACACACACTCACTCTCACATTCTCTCATGCACTCATACACTCAACACTCATACACTGTCACACTAATACACACTCACTCATTTCCACACACACTTATATACATATATATATATACACTCATCCAACACAGTGTACTAACACTCACTCTCACTCTTTTACACATACTCATACACCCATATACACTCATGTATATATACTCACTCTCACACTCACATACACTCGTGTGTACACTCAACACAATGCACTAACATACATCATTTACTCACATGTACACTGTCACACATCACACACTCATATACTCATACTTACATCACACAGCCTCACTCTCACTCATACACATTCTCACATACACCCACTCATGCATTCAGAGAGTTAGTCTGCCATATCTGTAGCAGCCCAGGAGGCCCTGGCAGCATCCCTGCCCACTGCAGTCCCTGATGGAGGTCATGGAGAGGAGCCACACCCCACAGGTCATTAGGATCCAACAGAATGCTGGCACATCCCCTCGCCTAGCCATCACTGTTGGCTCTTGCTATCGTTATCATCTTTATTGTGGTTTCTGAGAGTCCATTCATTCATGTTTTCATTAACTGATCCACTCCACAGTGTTTCTGAATATTTATTCAGTGGCAAGCACTGTTGCAGACACTAGATTTGCACAAGTCAATAGGATAGGGGTAAGCTATGGAAACTGATAGGATACAGAAAGCCTGGCTCCTCCAACTCACTGCAGTCTTGGTCCTGGAGGCCCTGGCCTTCACAGGTAGAGATGCTGCATCTAAGCCCATCTGTCAGCATCCTCTCCCAATGGGGGAGGCAGACAGGACCTAGGAGAACCGTGTGTGCAGAAGACAGGAGGATTAACCCTTTTGTTTTCTGTTTCTCTCTCTCTCTCTCTCTCTGCCTACTCTCTTGATATTTAGGCCAGAATCACTTCTTGGCCCAAAGAAAACCCGGGTTCCTGGTTCAGTGAATTCAAGCGTGGTAAACTGGTAAGACACCTCACCCTTCTTGGCGGTTGTCGCTTTAAACCCGCCCATCTCCTATCTTGCAGAGTAAAATGGCCCGCTGGCCCAAAGAGCGGCCCTCCACCTGGTATAGTCAGTACAAGCGCGGGTCCCTGGTAAGTGGCCACCGGGCACTGCCTGCTTGCAGCTCAGCCTGGCTCAGCTCTGCATGGCACTCATCGCCATGTGCCGCACCCACTCTTGCCCTTCCTTCACGCCAGCCTGATGACAGCAGGACTTGGACAGTCCTTTCCTCTCACCCATCCCTATGGCCCCCATGAGAGTTATTTTCACCCAAGAGTAGGTCGACAGTTTTCTGTGTAGATGTAGGATGTAGGGCTGGCATCTTGGGAGTCCAGAGCCCTAGCTGGGGGTAGAAACCACACCACAGTATGTTGGCCACCCAGGAACGAAGATCAGAAGCCAGGAGTGGGAGGGCCTTGTTGTGCCAAGCCCCAGTGGGTGGTGGGCCAGCTGGGTCTTTAGGATCCTTTCTGGCCATTGCTCCTGGCCTACATCTGGCCACACTCCTGCATGTAAACTCCAGGTCCAATGTTCATGGAGCCAGTCCTATCCTAATCCATCTCAAAATGAAGAGACACTGGCATCCCTTGGAAGACCCACGTAGGATGCAAATGGCCTATGTTTGGCCAGCATCAGGATCCAGGGCACTAAAGCTTATTTGGGGCTATATATAGGAAGCCAGTGGCTACTTCTGCACCATTGAGCATTCTTCCCCGACACCTCCAGAGTTTGATCTAGTTCCTTCCTTGATTGAGCATGAAGTTCCATGCTCCCCTTCCAGCCATGTCAGGGCAGAGCTTCAGGAATACAGACGGGCTTCATGTGCCCCTGAGATGCCCTACTTTCTGCCTTATATTTACTTTCCCTTCTAGTCTACCTGCCACTAAGGGCCCTAGAAGGTGGCTCTTTCTCACTCAGAAGTTGGTGCCTGGCACTGTGACCCCTGAACCCACACAGTCCTTGATCTAGTGCTCACCTGGCCCAGCTCCAGCCTCCCTGCATGTGCAGAGCCATGTCTCCAACATGACTCAGGCACTGTGCTTCACCCCAGAACTCCAAGTAGCCCCTAGCCAGCCTATGTCTTTGTATAGCTCTGACACCCCTGTCCCCTAACCCGAGGCACCTTGTGGCTGACAAGAATGTCCTTTGTCCTCGGCACAGACTGCTGGTCACAGCAGCTCCATCCCAGTCCTGTGAGGGCTGTGCTCACCTGGCCACGTCTCGGATGCTTCTTTATTATTTTCCACTGTGGACTTCAGACTCCCTATTCTTTTCCTCCTGCTGGCTTCCCCTTCTCCACCTTATTGTGCTGTCTTCAGAAAAGAGCCCCTGGACACAGAAGGACCTGAAGTGGACCCTCAGGAAAGAGAGCCCGAGTATGATGGTTAGGTGGGGGAAGGAACCACAGAGAAGAGGAGAGCTTCCTATTGCAGGCAGGTGGCAGGCTCCTCTCTGCCGTCCTTGTGGCTACTGCCGCAAGGAGTCCCTGAGTGGTGTAAACAGTTAACATGCTCAGCTGCTAACTGAAAGGTTGGTGGTTCAAATCCACCCACAGGAAGCTTGGAAGAAAGGCCTAGTGGCCAACTTCTGAAAAATTAACCATTGGGAACATCAGGAAGCACAGTTTTACTCTGTCACCACAAGTTAGGGTTGACTCGATAGCAACTGTTTTTGTGTGTGTTTGTGGTTACCGCTGGCACTTGGCCCTGCCTTCTCCCCTGTGGAGAGAGCAAACTTACACCTTAAACCCACTTTTACTCATCTGGGAAGATGGTTATGGAACTCTTTTCTACCAGCAGCCCCCAAGGTCTGCCTCTTGCTTTGGGCCTGTTGTATATAGCAGTTGGCAGAGGAGGGAGGTGAAGGGATGGTTCAGGGACATGTCAACTTATCTGTGGCCTTGTCTACTCACTCATGGCCCTGGTTCTCCATGATATTCATGAAGGGGGGAGGAGGTGGAGGAAGGTTCCAGCTATGGCCCAGACATGACCCATCGGGACGACACTGCAGAGCCCCCTTCAGGTCCCACGGGGCCTAGATGCTTTGCCAGCCTTCAACTCCAGGTCCTTCTGTGTCCTGCACCCACTGGCCTTTCTGTGCATGTCCCCCTGAGTCAGTCACTTCCCCTCCGGAGGAGCGCCTAGCAGGACCTGGATTCCGGTTGGTACTCAATTTTTCTTCTCCAGGTCTGACATAAGTGGAGTCTGCAGGTAGCTTTGGGAAGGGCTGTATCCTCACTGCCCTGTGGGAAGGGGCATGGCCCCAGGCTTGGCTCTGTGACCCTTAGCACTCTCTGATTATATGGAAAATGGGGTGTCAGATGTATCCATCCCCTTCCTGCTCCCCACTATACCCCAGTGCTGCCCATGGATGGGGCATGAGGCCTCCTTCTCTTCCTTGACCCCTGGAACCAATCCCCACTTGATGGATTCCACACCCCTATCTGTCCATCCATTCATCCATCCCCTGGAGGAAAGTCAAGCCCACTTCCTGCTCTGGCATCCTGACCCAGTGGTCCATGGGGTGAGGAGACCCTGTTTCAAGGGTGGCAGGCCAGTCTTAAGTCAGTGGATGGTTCTCTGCTCATTCAACAAACGCAGACTGGGGCCCCTGCCCTCCAGGAACCCTGGCTCAGCGGGGGTGTGCCCACCACTTAGCAGTGGGCAAAAGGTTAATGGGACACTAGAGACTGACAGTACATTCTGGGGGCAGAGGGAGGAGGTCTGTAGTATCTGTGAAGGAAGGGTGACCATATGGATGCCCAGAGATGGGCACTGGAGAAAGAGCTTCTGAACCTCTGCCTGGGAGGAAGCAATTCATCCATACAGCCAGTCTTCATCAGCTCCTGCTGAGGCTGCCCCAGTGTTGGGCACTATGGTCCAGTGGTGGGCAGAGTAAGAAGACAGTACTTTGATGAGCCCAGGTGGTGCAGGTGGACACTGTGGGCCAAAGGTCAGCTGTAAGAGCACCTGACCCAGGTGGAGTGGGATCAGAGTAGGCTTCTTTGAGGAGGTGGCACATCTGCTGAGACCTAGAGAATGAACTAGCCAGGCAAAGGAGTGGGTGGATTTAAATTTCTGAAAGAACTGGGCTACGGTTCACTTAGTTTCTAAGAGCTGCAGACTAGGGCGGCAGCAATGCTGTGTTGCCAGGCCATTGTGTATGTGGGTTTTGTTGCCAAGTGGGTACATCCTTCTCTGCTGAGCCCCACCCATCCCCTTGCAGCTCTCCTATGTGGATGCCGAAGGCAACCCTGTGGGTGTGGTGCAGATGACCTTCCTGCGGCTGCTCAGTGCCTCCGCCCACCAAAATGTCACCTACAACTGCTACCAGTCAGTCGCCTGGCAGGATGCCACCACGGGAAGCTACGACAAAGCCATCCGTTTCCTGGGCTCCAATGATGAGGAGATGTCTTATGACAACAGCCCCTACATCCGTGCCCTGGTAGATGGCTGTGCGGTGAGTGTGCATGGGACAAGTCTGCCACTAGGGACCCTGGGAGGACTCCATCTGTGTGTGCTCCTTGTCAGTCATGCATCCACTCAACATTTATTGACTGAGCACCTAGTGTGTGCTGGGCTCTGAGCTCCACCCTGGGGGTACAGTGAGGGCCCTCAAGGAGGCTTCTGCCCCAGAGTATGGTCAGAGTGTAGCTGACTCTGGCAGCCTGGTGAGAGCAGAGACATGAGATCCGTGCACTCAGCCAGAGTTCAGGAACCTTTCCTAGTGTCAGGGTCAGGAAAGGAAATGGGAGCCAGTAGAGGCCTGGTGACCTGGGTCCCTACCCTGTGCCTGCGTGGGGCATGAAATTAAAGACACATTGGTCCATTTCAGAATGTGTGGGTTCCCTGTCCTGTGGGTTGATATGGGAATGACCAGAGCTAAGGTTGGAGATGTTTCTGGGAACGTGGTGTCACTGTTAGTTGCCATTGGCTCCAACTCATGGTGACCTCACATGTAACAGAGCAAAACACTGCCCAGTCCTCCTCCTTTTTGATCATTGTTATTCCATCTTAAAGAAGAAAAATCATCTCACTCTTTTGCCTGAATCCCTATAGCAATTATTTCTAGCTGCACGGTTATCCTTTGAGCATCTCTTGTCATAGTAGCAAGATAAGGGGTCCCTGGAATACCCAGTTAGACTTAAGGTCAAGAGAAGGACTGGTAGCCCTCGCTTCATGACATTTTTATTCCAGAAGGAAAAGATGCCAACCTTGAAGAGGTGGGAGGACGACCACTGAGGGAAGGAACAGACTCTGCCAGCAGCCAGGCAGGGGGGCCAGAAAAGGCTGAGTGTGGGTACCACATGGAGGCTAGGAGATGGGGTGTTATGGGGAGTGGCTGGCAGTAAGTCAGCCAGGTGTGGGGCAGCTCCACTTACCCTAAACCCTGGCAAGTCCAGCCACCAATTTTGAAAAGCCACTGTCCTCCCATTTAATGGTGGAGGCCAGTGCCTGGGGCATACTGGAGGGGGCTGGTTGGCTGTGACTCAGAGGCCAACTTGATTCATGTTGAAATAATAGCCAAAAAACGTGGGACGTGTGGGCATAGCACCCCTGGCTGATGGACGGTGCAGAGCAGGGCCTGGCCCATAGAGAGGCACAAATCTCTAGGCAAGAAGGCCTGAAACCCATGCCCCATAAATCCTGGTGTTTGTGCAGCTTTATGAGCCCCTGGGGGCGGTTGCGCCCCATAATGGTTATTTATGCCTCTGGAATAGTGGCAGGGGCACTGCCTGTATGTGCTGCCTGGCTTTAGATACGTTGTTCGGAATGCTCTGATATTCAGAGCAGCGGACCCAATGAATCTAGGAGCCACCCTGCAGCCCAGCAAATGTCACTGTCCCGGGGTGGGGAAGGGAGATGAGGGCTGTACACTAAGCCGTTTACCCATCTCCCTCTGGGCAAAGAGGGTATCTTAGTTATGTGGTAACAGAAATACCACAAGTGGATGGCTTTAATAAACAGAGATTCATTTTCTCACAGTTTAGGAAGGTAGAAGTTCAAGTTAGGGTGCCAGTTAGGGGAAGGCTTTCTTTCTCTGTCAGCTCTGGGGAAGGTCCTTGTCTTCTTTCACCATCTGTGGGCCTAGTATTCCTTGGAGATCTACATGAATCTTGGCATCAGTCTTCCCCTAGGTCTAGGAGGTTCTCAGCACAGGGATCACTGGTCCAAAGGATGCACTTCACTCCTGGGTCTTCTATCTCAATGGTAGGAGGTCCCTTTGATCTCTGCTTGCTTGTTTAATCTATTTTATTTCTCAAAAGAGATTGACTCTTGATAAAAACCAATCCTATAGATTATGTCTTGCTTCATTAACATAACTGCCTCCAATCTTGCCTCATTAGTCCTTAATATCATACACAAGTGAAATTTTGCTGAAAATAATTTAAAAATGGTTGCAGCAGTATATAGTCAGGAAGTACCAGAAATCCAAGCCAGATTCAGAAGAGGGTGTGGTATGAGGGACGTAATTGCTGATATCTATCTGATGGATTTGGCTGAAAGCAGAGAATACCAGAAAGATGTTTACCTATGGTTATTGATTATAAAATGGCAGTTGACTGTGTGGATCATAACCAATTATGGGTAACATTGGGAAGAATGTAATTATAGAACACTTACTTGTGCTCGTGAAGAACCTACCTGTACATAGACTAAGAGACAGTCATTTGAACAGAACAAGGGGGTACTGCATGGTTTACTATCAAGAAAGGTATGCATCAGTGTTGAATTCTTTCACCATATTTGTTCCATCTGTATGCTAAGCAAATAATCAGAGAACCTGGACTATATGAAGAAGAGTGCAGCATCAGGATTGGAGGAAGACTCATTAACAAGCTGCAATATGCAGATGACACAATCTTGTTTGCTGAAAGTGAAGATGCCTGGAAGCACTTACTGATGAAGATCAAAGATTATAGCCTTTAATATGAATTACACCTCAACATAACAACAAAAAAGTCCTCACAACTGAACCAATAAGTAACATCATGATGAATGGAGAAAAGATTGAAATTGTTGGGGATTTCATTTTACTTGGATCCGTAATCAATGCCCATAGCAGCAGCAGATAAGAAATCAAATAGTGTATGGCACTGGGCAAATCTACTGCAAAAGACATCTTTAAAGTGTTAAAGAGCAAAAAGTTCTTTTTGAAGACTAAGTTGCGCCTGCCCTAAGCCATGGTGTTTTCAGTAGCCTCATTTACACGTGAAAGCTAGACAATGAATAAGGAAGGTCACAGAAGAATTGATGCATTTGATTGTGTGGCTTTGGCAAAGAATACTAAAAATACCTGGACCACCAGAAGAACAAATCTTTCTGTGAAGATGAACAGTCAGAATGCTCCTTAGAAGCAAGAATGGTCGGACTTCATCTCTTAGAGTTTACTTATGTTATCAGGAGGAACCAATCACTGAACAAGGACATCATGCTTGGTAAAATAGAGGATCAGTGAAAAAGAGGAAGACCTTCAATGAGATGAATTGGTATAATGGCTGCAACAGTGGGCTCAGGCATAGCAAGTATTGTGAGGATGACACAGGAGTGGACATTGTTTCATTCTGTTGTACACGGGGTCCCTGTGAGTAGGAACCAACTCTATGGCACCTGTCTTAGTTCTCTAGTGCTGCTATAACAGAAATATCACAAGTGGGTGGCTATAACAAATTTATTCTCTTACAGTTTAGGTGGATAGAAGTGTGAATTCAAGACTGGGACCTCTGGTAGTGTAGTGCCTAAGGCACCTGACTGCTATCCAGAAGGCCGGCGGTTCAAACCCACCAGCCACTCCTCGGAAGGAAGATGGGGCAATCTACTTCCATAGTGATACTGCCTTGGAAACCCAAGGAGGGGTCGCTATGAGTCAGGTCCGACTCCATGGCACATAACAACAACAACAACAACAAAAGACTAGGCTAGAAGTCCGAGTTCAGAGCGCAGGCTTTAAGGGAAAATTTTCTCTCTCTGGATTCTGGGTGGAGGCCCCTTGACCTTGGGCTTCAGCTCTGCCTTCCAGGCACAGCAAAGTGGAGGCTTCTCCTGACTCAAGCAGCTGGTGACTGCTGAGGCTGAGGAATCCAAGATTGGCAAGCAAAATGTCAGATTGTTGGCTCACAGACTGCAAAGGCAACAATCCCATGATTGGCAGGTGACGCATCAGGTCACTGGTTCAACTCCAGGAACTGGAGATTATGATGGGCCAAATGCAGGATCCCAAAATAAGCAAAAAGGTAGAGACCTTTTCTGAAGCTTCTCCTACATACACCAATGCAGGCCATACCCTGAAGCAGGCCACACTCTGAAGGCAACTCCCCTTCACCTGATTAGCTGCTCATAGCAGATTCTACCATAGAGGTGATTACAACACATCCAATCTCATTATGGGGAATGACTACACCCAGATGCCAAGCAACTCAAAAGTGCAACCTAGCCAAGTAGACAACCTTAACTACTATAGCATTTAACAACAACAACAAATAATCCTACTTCATTAACATCATGGAAGTGAGGATTTACAACACATAGATAACTACATCAGGTCACAAAATGGAGAATAATTGCATAATACTGAGAATCATATCCTAGCCAAGTTGACATATATCTTGGGGGGGCACAATGCATAGCAGAGGGGTTGGTACTGCCCTGCCCAAGGGCCCCTGGCTTGGGGAGGCTTAGGCTGCTTGGCTCCCATGACAGCACTGCCCTTCCATTCACTGCCCTTCCAATGGAGGCCAGGACAGCAGCCTCACATCGTCCTCTGCACTGTGATGGGCTGCACCAAGGGAAGCAGGGGGTACCCAGAGGGATGGTGCTTCAGTGGACTGAGGTGGCCACTGGCTCCTCCTCGCTGGTTTGGTCAAGGAACGCTTGAGGAGGTAGCTGCCCCCCTGCCCACCTGTGCTTTCCCAACTGTACTCCATCCTTACCCCACAGCCGCCTGGAAGTAGAGACTTACGGCCTTCCTTTGCTGTCCTATGGGTTGGCTTAATGTCTCCAGGCCGCCTTAAGCAGGTCCTTCAAGGCTGTTTCTCAAAGGGTAGCCCACGAGCCCTGCATATCAGAGTCATCTGAGTTTCCAACCATCAGTGAGCAGATTCTGGCTCACTGATGGTATAGAAACTAGTAGAACCCCTGAGACTATGGCCCTTGGTCACCCTTCAGACCTGGAACTGAACTCACTCTGTTAGCTGAATTTTCAGTTAAGCAGTAAGCAGGTCTACAAGGTGGACAATAACTCTAGAAAGGCAGATGCTCCTTAGAACAGTCAACCATAGGAGATCCAAAGGGCAGAATTTGCCCAAGAACAAAGTTCAGAAGGCAGGAGGGAATAGGAGAGAAGGAATGGAAATGAGAAACAGGGAGGATGTGGGAGGAGTGATGTTACATTGAGGGGATTGCAGTCAATGACATGAAACAAAATGTGTGTGAATTGTTGAATGGAAAACTGATTTGCTCTGTAAACTTTCACCCAAGTCACAATAATAATAATAATAATAAAGGCAGATCCTGAATACCACCCTCAACTTGTTCAAGAAAAACCTCAGGGGTGAACTCTGCACTGTTTCCCTAGAGAATTCCTATTTGCCCTGAAGGAGATGAAGTTGAGGAGCCAGCAGTCATACAGGTGGCTCCTCAATGCTCTTACCTACAGGCTTTCCTCTGGTCAGAGAAGGTTTCACTTCATTCACACACCCACCTCTAGGAAGTCAGTATACCCATTTTACACTTGAGAAAACACTTTTACACTTTTACACTTGAGAAAACCATTTTACACTTGAGTCAAAGAGAAAGTGTTGTTGGGTGCCATTGAGTTGATTCCAAATCATAGTGACCCCACATGACAGTGTAGAACTGCCCCATAGGGTTTCCTTGGCTGTAATCTTTATGGGAGCAGATTGCCAGGCCTTTCTCCTATGGAACAGCTGCGTGAGTTCAAAGCACCAACCCTTTGGTTAGCAGCCACACACTTAATGATTTTGTCACCAGGACTCCTTTGAAAGGAATGTATTGGTTATCTATTGCTGTATAACAAAGCCAGTAAACCAGTTGCTGTCAAATTGACTCCAACTCATGATGACACCATATGTGTCAGATTAGAACCACTCTATAAGTAGATCACCAGGCCTTTCTTCTGAAGCACCTTTGGGTAGACTTGAACCACCAACCTTTCAGTTAGAGCCAAGTGTGTTAGCATTTTCACCACCCACCAAGTACCTGAGCATTTAGCAGCTCAAAATAACAAATACTATCTCAATGGATTTCTGTGGGTCAGGAGTCTGGGAGGTTGGCTGAAGGTTCTGGCCTAGAGCCTTAGGAGGTCACTAGTCCTGTCATCATCTGACTGGGATGAGAGTCTGTTTAAGATGGAGCCCTCACGTAGCATCTTCAGTTTCTCCCTATGTACTCCTCTCCATAGGTCTGCTCATGATGTTGCCTCTCCCAGGTCAAGTGATCTGAGAGTGAGGCGGGCACTCAAGGCAAATGCCACAGGTCTTTTATAACCTGATCTTGACAATGGCACTTCCCACCTTCCCAACAGCCCATACTGGGACAGTGTGGGCACCACAGCAAGGCATGGGTACCCTGGAGGCTGCCTAACCCAGAGCAGGAGTGACATTACAATGCTCACCTATATACTAGGTGCTTCTCATGACCATGCATGGTTCCAGGCCTTTACGAGGTCCTCTGCAGCAACCTGCACAGCCCCTAGGAGGGCAACTCTGCATCGATCCCACTCTACAAATGGAGATGGGCCGGAGAGGTTCAGCATCTGTACCGCAGCCATGTGGCTGGTCAGTTGCAAAGTCAGGACTGCATTGGGGTCTGTGGCCTCAGAGGCTGGGTGGCCTCCCTCCTTCTACTGGTCTTTCCTATGATGTGTTCAAAGTAAGCAAGCTGAAGTCCTTCCACCCTCACTTCTAAGGTGCATTCTGCTTGCATTTGTTCATTCTTCTGGCAATCCACAGTATATTCAAGTAGGAGATGTCCACACTGGCCTGGGGGTAGGCAGGATGGAGTGGGATTAGCTGCTCCTCTTAGCATAGGAGGCCTGGGAGAATGCTGTGGTAGCTCTTAGGCTCACCCCTACATCCTTCATTCCTGGGCCACGTAGAAGAGTTACAAAGTGTCCTTGGGATCATGTGTGGGAATTTGCCTCCTGCTTTCCCAAGGGGCTGGGGGGTAATGCATGTGTTCTGCAGCTCAGGTCACACCAGGGGCAGGAGTCAAGTGCACTGAGGTGGGAGGCTACCCTTATTTGGAGACACATGTGGTGCATTTGGTGACGGGTTAACCCAGCCTTCTGCTGCCCCTAACCAGTGTCTGTCTCTTCCTATCCCTAGACAAGGAAAGGCTATCAAAAGACTGTGCTGGAGCTCGACACCCCCAAAGTGGAGCAAGTACCCATCGTGGATATCATGTTCAATGACTTCGGTGAAGCGTCACAGAAATTTGGGTTTGAAGTAGGGCCAGCATGCTTCATGGGCTAGGAGCTGCCAAGTGCCCCAAATGAGCAACCTCATGACCTCAGTACGCTGCTTGTGAGCGTCCTGTGCGCAGTCCCATCCCGGACTGTGAAGGTTTCTCGTCCCCGCCCTGACTTCAGCCATGTCTCGGCACCTCAGTGCTGGACCCCAAACCAAGAGAGAACCAAGGCAAAGAGAAGAGTCGTGCCCCAAGGAGCCGGATCACATGACCTAGATGTGCCACAGCCTCGGGCCACGCTCGGCCCCCCCAAGTGCCTCCTTCTCCAGGCCCCCTTCTGCGTACACCCCACCCCACAGGGACAGAACACAGGCCATGCTTTCTGCCACCAAGCTCGACCGCTCATTTGCAGCAGATAGCTTGCGTAGGGTGGGGATGGGCCATAGTATTTGGATATTATTTTTTAAATTCAACTTGAAGAGGTTTATTTCCCTTGACCTTCAAAAAGTGTTCTGAGGAAAGCCTTGTAAAGGTCACCCCGCCGTGGCCAGAGCCTCCTATGGTCCATGTCATTCCACATGTGCCTTTCTGGTGGATTAAAGGTGCTTATGTTGTTGTGAGTTTTAAGTAAATATTTGTATTGTATTGTTATAAATGTGCCGTGTCCCTTACTTTCAGTCATGCATGTCAACCCAGCCACCATACCCCATCTCCCAGGAATATCGGGGACTGGGGTCAGGTCGTGGATTCTAATGAGCAGTGGGAAGTTCCCACCCCTACCCTGGCCAAGAACTTACAGTCAGTGGGAACTGGACCTAAGGCAGCAAGGATTCGGGCTGTCATTTACAGAGCAGGTGCCTACGCCCTTCTTACGCAGTGTTTGATTAGCTCTGGATTTTTTTTTTTTTTTTCAATGGAAAGGGGCTAAAAAGAACAACGTGTTTTATCCTCTGCCTTTCCTGTGTGCACTTCAATGAAAGCACAGGCTTGAGTTCATTTCGATTGCCTCCTGTCTCTACTTGTCTTCCTGCAGAGCCTGATAGGAGACTGTCCAGGGCAGGGAAACCACATTTCCTACAGATAATTATTAAGGGAAAATTGGTGCTGACTTTTACACTTCTCTTTGTGGTGCTATCTGTTTTAAGATCTCCTTGAAGGCAACACGGGGGGCACCTGGCCACCCCTCATTTCTCCCAGCTTTCTTTATCTCATTTCTTGCCTCCCCAGTCTGAGTTTTTGCCAAGGACTTTAAGGTACCTGCACATCACCGCCCACCCCTTAGGCACAGGGAGCCACACACTGAAGGCTGGTTACAATACTGGGCTATGCTGACTTGATTTAAATACACACACACACACATACACACATGAAACACAAAGACTTCCTGTGTTGTGTACAGTGCAATGAGAGCAGATTGTATTCAGTTGCCGAATGTTTGTGGTGCTAATTTCTGTGTTTGCTCCAAGAACTGAAATGAAACTGTCCGGTTGTCATGTGCTGTCTCAGATGCAGCCCCAGTGGACAGCAGAAGATGCAGTGAACTCTGAGGTGCTCTGAGGGGCTGCTGGTCACACCGTGTTCCCATGTGAGTGAGCAGCTTGGATTTCACCTGCAAAGGCTGTGGGCTCAGGTGCTGGCAGCTTCCAGCTTGGTGCTGGGAGACGCCCTCTGGACGCCATCCTGCTCCTTGGCATCAAGGAGAGGGGTGCCTGCTGTGGGCAGGAGGACCCCAGGGGCCAGCAAGGAAAGGCTACCCTTACTGTGAAAAGTCACCCTGGTGCAATACCCTTTCCTGCCAAGGTGGGGAGAGCAAGTCAGTCCTGACAAGCCCACACAGCCCCCAGGATTGAGCCGTGAGATAGGCCTGTATCAGGTGCTCTCTCCACCCACCGACATGGTACTGCTTAGGAACCCCAGCCAAGTAACCCAGAAGTAGCAAAATAACCTGAACACGAGTCCCCGAATTTCCCTAGGACACAAGTCTTGCTCTTGCCAAAGAAAAGCCTGGCTTGGAGGTCCTCAGATCCTGGGACCCCCTGCACCAGTGGTCTCACAGCCATCTCTTCAAAGGAAAAGCCATATGAGAAGGAGGCCTGTGCTGTCACGGTGCCCTGTGGAGCCCGTCTAGGTCATGTGATTCTGTTGTGATTTCTCATCCCGCCTGATTTGTCCTTTTATCCTGTCATCATCTTCCTCTGTCAGTCCCTCCAAAGTTGTTGTGATTTGTATTGAAGTTCAAATTGTGTCCCGTTCTCCCCAAACCCCTTTAGCTACGGTATATTGCAATAAAATTACTTCTTATATTTGCAGAAATTCTTTTGGTGTAATTTTATTTTTTTTCTCCTAATATATATAATTGGATGAATGTTGAAGAGACAAAGAAAACAAACAGAAAACCTATAGTGAAAACTCTAGGATATCAGCCCTTTCAAATAGAATGTCAAGTGCCACATTGTACATTCCCTAAAAACCCAATAGACATGTCATTGATTTTAACTGTAATGCCCAGGGCAAGGGTATTTTAAACTATTTTAAGCCTGTGTACCAAAGGAACAATTGTACTAGTGTTTTCAATAAATCAAGTTACTGTTTCCACCTTAAACAGATGTGATTGCGATGTCTTTACATGGATAATCTCTTCTAGAGGATCAGCACATGACTGGTCCCTATGAGGCAAAGGTTAAAAATGTCCCAAATGTCCAGTTTCTCCCAACAGCTGTAGCACTCCATCCTCCCTAACATCAACTCCTCCCCTCTTCAGTACTCTCCCTTCTGTCTTTGTGTTCCATAATGCAGAGAACCCACAGACCATCAAGGAAATGGCTCATGTGGTTTTGAAGGCTGGCTAGTTCCAAATTTGTGGGTCAGGTGTCAGTCTGGAGGCCTCTCAATTCAGGTGGTTGCAAGGGCTGACAGCCCAAATTGTCAGGTCAGATAGATGATAGGCTGCTGGCTCACAAGGCTGCAGAAGCTGGTGAATCTGGTTAGACAATGGGTAGCTCAAGTCCCAAGAGCCAGAGGTCAGATGATGACAAGACAGATGCAGGATCCAAAGCAAGAGAGAGAACTTTGCCAGAGCATTCATATGTATTGGATGCAGACCAGACTCTCAAGAAAACTCTCCTTACCTGAGCAAAACAGTACAAAGATAAAAAGGGTGGTGACTGAGGTAAGGGTAGTGACTTGAGTCACATCCTCTAGTAAGATGGTGACTCAAGATACATCCCATCCTTATCCTATCTCATTAACATGATGGATAACTCACTCCCAAATGGGAAAATGGAGGATAATTGCATCAGATCACAAAATGGGGACAATTACATCAGACCACAAAATACAGGATGAATAATACATCATTAAAAAAACTGCCAAACCATGTTTCTTTGCTATTCATAAGGTTTTCCCTGGCCAATTCTTTGAGAAGTGCCAATTACGTAATTACATTAACTGTTAAACCACTGAAACTCATGGGCAAGCCAAGTTGAGACATAATCTTAACCATCATAGATTCCATACACCTTCTTTGCATTAGCAGCAGCTATCTAATCCCCTTGGTGAGCCACAATACCTTATTTGCATAGTCCCACTCAACCATTATGTGGGAGTCACAAAGACTATGGCTAGAAAGACCATATTAACTAATTTACTGCACTGCAGTCTTCTTAAGTGTAACCAGGTGTGATACAGTTTCTAGAAATTAAAACCCCAACCCATTGCTGTCAAGTTAATTCCAACACTTTAGTAGGACAGAGGATAACTGCCCTATAGGATTTCCAAGGCTGTAATCTTTACAGAAGCAAAATGCCACATCTTTCTCCCCCAGAGCAGCTGTTGGGTTCAAACTGTGACCTTTCAGTTAGCAGCTGAACACTTTAACCACTGTATCACAAAGGCTCCTTTGTTGTTGTTATGTGCTGTGGAGTTGGACCCAACTCATAGCGACCCCTCTTTGAGTTTCCAAGGTGGTATCACTATGAAAGTGGATTGTTCAACCTTTCTTCCGAGGAGTGGCTGGTGGGTTTGAACGACCAGCCTTCTGGTTAGCAGTCGATGCCTTAGGCACTACACTACCAGAGCTCCCAAGCTCCTTTAAAAACTCTAAATAATGGCAATGGTCACAGAGAAGAGGGAAAGGGGGTGGTAGGTCATTGTCAGATGGCGCTCTCTCCTCAGAAGGAAAAAAGGAAAGAGGGCTCAGCTGAAGACACAGAGCTATTCCCTGTGGAAGGTGCTAGAATGGGGCCAGGCACTAACCCATAAGCCTTCCTGGGTGAGTTTCAACAAGTCTCAAGTGTCAAACCTTTTTGTCCTGGGCACTCAGCACTCTGGGGCAAGTGTCCCCCAAAGCTTTCTAGTGCTAGGTTCTGGGTGTGAAGCAGATTGGCCTTCCTGGGCCCTCATGCCTGAGTGGGTTGGGTTGGGTGGCTCCGTGGGGCTCATCC
Source organism: Orycteropus afer afer (assembly GCF_000298275.1). Taxonomy (NCBI): domain Eukaryota; kingdom Metazoa; phylum Chordata; class Mammalia; order Tubulidentata; family Orycteropodidae; genus Orycteropus; species Orycteropus afer. The sequence goes on along the minus strand of NW_006922043.1, from coordinate 608,731 downwards.
TGGCCGGTGACTATTGAGCAGACGTGTGGTCAGGTGTGGCTTCTCCAGACTTCTCCAGTGTCCACTGGCCCCATCCCACAGGTGCTGGCACCCTCAATGGCCCCTGAGCAAATCCCCAGCTAACCTTCGATAAACTCATTGCAGGAGAGAAACAAATTGTCTCCTGTATCTGGGGGTTGTTTATTCCTACAGCACAAGCTAGACTAGTAGTTCTCAAAGTATAGTCACTGGGCCTGCAGCAACAGCTTCACCTTGTTAGGGAAGCAAAGTCCTGGCCTTATCTTAGTCCTCCTGAATCAGACACTTTATGGGAGTGGTCCAGAAATCTGGGTTTTACCAAGGCCTTTAACAAGGCCTCATCCAAGGGATTCAGATGCTCATTCAAGTTTGAAAATCACTGATCTAGATGATCCAGGATTATATAGACATGGGTGCCTGAAGGTGGGGGCTACTTTCACAACCACCTCAAAATGAAGACAGGAAGCACTTCCCAGTACAGTGTCACCATGACCTGCCCACATGCAGTGCAGTATCCCCATGCTTTGAGCAGAGGAGCTGGAATCAGCATCTTTGACTGAGAGTGTTCTCTGCTATCATCCCATCTGTGCACCACCTGCAAGAGCTCACTGCACACATGAGGGGGACACACCTGGCTGGGCCTTCTGAAGAGTGAGTTGCAATGTGACACCAGCCTTGCTCACAGTCCTTGAAGACTAGACACCCATGAAAACAAGGATGAACTGGGCATCCGCAGCTGATAGCATCCTGAACCCTAGTGAAAAGACGAGTGGACTGCTCACCCTCACAGGGATAATTACTGTCCCTTTGTTTCCAATATCCTTGCTGGTCCTTGTTGTAAGAGAAAAATGTCTGTGCCCACAACAAAGAAAGCAGATCACTGTTCACCACCTGGAGCTGGAAGAATTCAGCTTGCCATCCTAGAAACAGTATCACTTGAGTCCCCTTTGACATTCTCTTTGTCAGATGACTCCTACTTAGCACTAGAGTTAGAGTCCTGGGGACAGGACAGAGTCAGGGAGACCAGAATTATGCACTTCAGTACACACACATGAACATGCATACACAGATGCTCCTGCACACACACCCTCATGCACACACACACCTGCACAGACATATGCATGTGCACACACATGCCCATGCACACATGCATGCATATACATGTGCAGGTATATACATACATGCACGTGCATATACACATATATACACACAGTTGTGCACAGATACACATACATGCATGCACTCATGTTCAAGAAGAGGCACCACTGAAAGGTACTGGAAAGAAAAGAGGACAACCAGGCTCAGATCTCACTGATGGCAAAGAATGCCCTGGGGCACTGGCCCCTGTGAGCTCCATCTGCTCATCTGTAAAGTGGGGATATGCAGCACATGAGGGGACATTCCTGTATTGTGATGGCCATGCTGACCACAGCTATCTTGATGGGGTGGAAAAGCCTGAACCCCTTGTTTTGGGACCTCTGGATCTGGACTAAGCCAGGCTCAATATGCCTTCCACCAGTTAACTTGATATGTTCTAGGAAAGAGGTCCTGTCACTGTGGCTGCCTCACGAAGGTAAGATCTAGTCTGCTGGGGGTGAGGGTGGGGCCCTGGGGTGGGGAGATAAGGCCAGCCTCTAAAGCAATGGAGACCTTATAGGTGGAACAATTGCTGACACCTGGAGCTCCCTGGGCTGGTGCCCCACATGCCCATCTGTCTGTGGTCTGAGTCCCAGGCAGGAACAACCCCAGAGCTTCTATCTGCTCAAGGAGCCCTCCTAGAAGAGCCCCTTTTGGGAAATCCTACAGGCGATTCCCATCACTCACTTCAACCCCAAGAAGCCAGGAGGAGCTGTGAGAGGGAGCAGGGCCTTGCTCAATTCCAGCTGGGCTTGTTTTTATCTCACCGTCAGGAACATATCACTCTCTAGTACTCTCCCAGGAGCAAACACATCTACCAGAGTCACGTGCACAAAACATCCTCAAATCAACACATGGGATCATGTAGGTTTGGGAGAAGTCCAATTCCCGAGCATGTGCTGAGGATAGACATGTTCAACAGTGCAAGAATCTCGCCACCCTTTGGGACTTTCCCTAATTCACTTTAAAATAAGAACCCACTCTGCTGAGAGCTCCTGAAGTGTTAGGAAGATTTTAAAGGATCTCCAATTATGAAAGGAGGACTAAGAAAAAGCACCACCTTAGTGTTTGTATCAGCTATTTATCACTGCATAACAAGTCAATTATCTCACTGTGCATGTGGGCCTTGGCTTCTGGTCTCTAATGAAACTGCAATGAAGGAGTCTGCCAGGCCGAGGTCTCTGAAGACTCTGTCAGGAAAGGATCAATTTCCAAGCTTCCTTATATGGATGCTGGCAGAATTCAGGTCTTCTTGAGCTGTCAGGATGAGGCCCTTAAGGCCCGGCTGGCTGCTGGTTGGAGCTCACCCTGTAGGCCTTCCTCCAGGGAGGGGGCTCTCCAACAAGGCAAGTTGCTTCTTCAAAGCCAGCAAGAGAGAAAGTCCACTGGCAAGAGGCAAGCACAGTCTTTTGAAACCTAATCTTAAAGGTAGCATCCCATCTCTTGTTACTTTGTTGGTCAGAAGTAAATCACTGTACTCAGCTCATATTCAGAGGGCCAGTGTGAGGAGATGGACCATTGGGTTATGCAATGGTCTACCTGCCAGTGTTCGTAAGGCATGCGTGCAAGTCCTAGATCCCTCCCCACTTACTTTGAGCTTCTTTAGCACACCAAATCCATGGCCTGAAAGAGCCTTGTATCCCCACCTGGCATCATACCAGTGCTACTGACCATGTGTGGCCAAACAGACATAGGACATGGGCTCCATGCCTCTGAAGGGAGTTTTGGACAAGCCCCCACTGGGTGTAGCTGACAATGCCAGTGAGTATGTCAGAGATGAAAAAGACATGGCTCCTCCTGCAATGCTCTTGGGTGAGAGTCCAAACTCAGAGCAGAGGCTCAGAGGACCACATCAAGATGAGGGCTAGTGTTCAGGACCCACAGCTGATGGATGGAAGTCAGGCAGTGGGCTGGGAGCACAGGGCTCACTGGAGGAGATGGGTCTCATCTTAGGCAGGAAGGGAGAATTTAGAGAAGGCAAAAGGAGGATGTCATTGGGGATTTATCCAGCATACCTCCAAGATGTCTGTCTGTCTGCTAAAGGACTGTTTTGGATGTTTATCTATAAAAGAACCAACCAGTAAATCACCAACCATCAAGTTGACTCTGATTCTTGGCAACCTCATGTATGTCAGAGTAGAGCTGACCTCCATGGGGATTTCAATGGCTGATTTTCAGAAGTAGATTGCAAAGCCTTTCTTCAGAGGTGCCTCTGGGTGCACTCAAACCTCCAGCCTTTCAATGGTGAGCAGCTGAGTGCTTACTGTTTGCATCCCCCAGGGGTTCTGATAGAAGAGGTTTTGTTGAATAGAAGCCGGCATACTCAACGCATCTTCTACACTTGATATTCCAGAAGGGTTGGGAGAGAAGGTGAGTGCTAGGCATCCCCATTTTCCACAGCTGGGCCCAGACTTCAGGGCAGGGGTTCAGGCCATGTGTCCAGCTTCATACAACCTTAGTCCTGGACATGAGACCCCACAGATGTCGGTGAGGGGGTCCTAGAGGAGAAGAGACAAGATGGGGATGATGTGACCTGGTCTGGGAGAATGAGTCAGGTGGAATTCCCTCATCAGCACTCAGTCCCCCATCCACCCACCGGAAAGCCCCCTTCTGATAGGTTCAACCCTCTCAACAGCTTCCTGGGCCTGAAGGAGTTAACAGGAGCTGGCTGCGTGGCAGATGGCAAACTCCCAGCCCACCCAAGGCACTGGGCACCAGATGGCCACTTCCAGAGTGTTCTGTGCCTTCAGCTCTGTGTGGGAATGGCACTAATCCCACCACACACTCCTATAAGGCAGCCCGTGCTCACAGCTGCGGCTCTGATTCATTCTCCCTGGGGCCTTGGTCACTTAGTCTTCGTGATGGGCCTGGAAATCCTTGGGCACGCTGGGATGGCTGGGTCCTCTTGGTCACCAGGGCCAAATCCGGTCCTTGGGATGGTGAGGGCAAGGGAATGCCCAGGGATCTACTACCCGGTCACAGATTCAAGGAGCTTCTGATAGATGAAGCTCTCCAGCTCACTCAGTGTCTGACATCTGAGCTCACCTGTGCCCACTGACAGGCAAGCCTCTACATCCCATGGGGAGGCCACGCTTCTGTGCAGCATTGTGAGCACATCCAGTGACCTCTCCTTTGTGGGACCCCTGCCAAGTACAAGCAGTCACAGAAAGCCAGAGGAATCCAGCCCTGAACCAGCTCCCACACAGCAGTGCACACACAATGACTCAGGTTCTGATGGTAGACAGCGGGCCTGAAGTGTAAGTCCCCACCCACACTGGGGTGCTCACAGGGCCCAATGAAAACTCTATTGTTGTTAGATGCTGTCCAGTCAGCTCTAACTCACAGCGACCCTACATACAACAGAATGAAATACTGTCTGGTCCTGCATTATCCTCATATCCTTGCTATCCTTGAGCCCATCCTTGCAGCCACTGTGTCAATCCATCTCTTTGAAGGTCTTCCCCTTACTTTACCAAGCATGATATCCTTCTCCAGGGAATGGCCCCTTCTGACAACATGACCAAAGTACAAGTGATGAAGTCTGGCCATTCTCACTTTGAAGGAGATTTCTGGCTGTACTTCTGTGACAGCTTTGTTCATTCTTCTGGAAGTCTATAGTATTTTCAGTATTCTTCACCAACACCACAATTCAAATACTTCAATTCTTCCTTGGTCTTCCTTATGCATTGTCCAGCTTTCATATGCATACGAGGCTATTGAAAAGACAATAGCTTGGGTCAGGCTAACCTTAGTCTTCAAAGTGACATCTTTGCTCTTTCACATTTTGAAGAAGCCTTTTTAGCAGATTTGCCCAGTGCAATACATTGCCTGATTTATTGACTGCTGCTTCCATGAGTATTGATAATAGATCCAAGTAAAATGAAATCCCTGACAACTTCAATCTTTTCTTTATTTATTGTGATGTTGCTTATTGGTCTAGTTATGAGGAGTTTTGTTTTCTTTATGTTCAGGTGGAATCTATACTGAAGGCTACAGTCTTTGATCTTCATCAGTAAGTACTTCAAGTCTTTCTCATTTTCAGCAAGCGAGGTTATGTCATCCACATATCACAGGTTGTTAATGAGTTTTCCTCCAATCTTCAAGCAGCATTCTTCTTCATATAGTCCAGCTTCTTGAATTATTTGCTCAGCATGCAGATTAAAATAGTTTGGTGGAAAGGATACCACCCTGACACACACTTTTCCTGATTTAAAATCATTCAGTATTACCTTCTTATGTTCAACCAGCAGCCTTTTAATCTATGTATAGGTTCCTCATGAGCACAATTAAGTGTTCTGGAATTCCCATTCTTTACAATGTTATCCATAATTTGTTATGATCCACATAACAATCAAAGCCTTTGCATAGTCAATAAAACATAGGTAACTATCTTTCTGTTATTCTCTGCTTTCAGCCAAGATCCATCTGACATCAACTATAATAACCCTTATTCCACATCCTCTTCTGAATCTGTATCTCACGCAAGTAAAATCTTACTGAAGATAATTCAAAAATGGTTGTAGCAGTATATTGACAGAGAGCTTCCAGAAATGCAAGCTGGATTCAGAAGAGGACATGGAACGAGGGATATCATTGCTGATGTCAGATGGATCTGACTCAAAAGCAAGGCTCAAAGCAAGTAATACCAGAAAGATGTTTACTTGTGTTTTATTGACTATCAAAAAGCATTCCATTGTGTGGATCATAACAAGATATGGATAACATTGTAAAGAATGGGAATTCCAGAACACTTAATTGTATTCATGAGAAACTTGTACATAGGCCAGGATGCTGTCATTTGAAAAGAACAAGGGGGCACTGCATGGTTTAAAGTCAAGAAGGGAGTATGTCAAGGTTGTATCCTTTCACTATACTTATTCAATCTGAACAAATATAATGAGCAAATAATCCAAGAAGCTGGACTATATGAAGAAGAACATGGCATCAGGATTGGAGGTAGACTCATTAACAACCTGTGATATGTTGATGACACAATTTTGCTTACTGAAAGTAGAGTGACTTGAGGCACTTACTCCTGTATGGATTGCATCTCAATATAGAGAAAACAAAAATCCTTACAAGTGGACCAATAGGCAGCATCATGATAAATGGAGAGAAGACTGAAGTTGTCAAAGACTTCATATTACTTGGTGCTATAATCAATGCCAATGGAAACAGCAGTCAAGATATCAGATGATGTATTGCATTGGGAAAATCCACTGTAAAAGACCTCTTTCAGGTTCTGAAGAGCAAAGATATCTCCTTGAAGATTAAGGTGCACCTGACATAAGTCATGGTATTTTCAATTACCTCATATGCATGTGAGAGCTGGATAATGAATAAGGAAGACCGAAGAAGAGCTGATGCTTTTGAGTTGTGGTGTTTGCAAAGAATGCCAAAAGTGCTGTGGACTGCTAAAAGAACTAACAAATCTGTCCTGGAAGAAGTGCTTTTGGAATGCTCCTTGGAAGTGAGAATGGCCAGACTTCATCTCACCTACTTTGATCATGTCAGAAGGGAGCATTCCCTGGAGAAGGATATCATGCTTGGTAAAGTGGAGGGTCAATGAAAGAGGGGAAGGCCCTAAATAAGATGGATTGACACAGTGGCTGCAACAATGGGTTCAGGTATAGCAGGGATCATGGAGCTGGTGCAGGACTGGGCAGTATTTCATTCTGCTGTACATAGGGTTGCTATGGGTTGGAGATGTCTCGACGGCACCTAACAAAAACAAATTCTGAATCTGGCTGGAATTTCTGTCAGTTCCCTATTGATGTTCTGCTGCAACCGTTTTTAAATTATCTCAAACGAAATTTTACTTGTGTGTGATATTAATGATATTTTTTTATAATTTCCACATTCTGTTGGCACAATTATGGATCTCTTCCAATTGGTTGGCCAGGTAGCTGTCTTCCAAATTTCTTTGTAATAAACAAGTGAGCACCTCCAGTGCTATATCCATGTGTTGAAACATCTCAAAGGATACTCTGTCTATTCCTGGGCCCTTATTTTTCATCAGTTCCTTCAGTGCAGCTTGGACTTCCTCCTTCAAATATGATCATATGCTACTTCCTGAAATAATTGAATGTTGATCAATTATTTTTGGTACAGTAAATTTGTGTATTCCTTCCATCTTCTTTTGATGTGTCCTGCAACCTTCAGTACTGCAACTCAAGGACTGATTTTTTGTTGTTGTTGTTGTTGTTCTTTCAGCTTGAGAAAGGCCTAGCATGCTCTTCCCTTTTGATTTTCTAATTCTAGGTCTTTGCCCATTTCATTACAGTACTTTACTTTGTCCTCTTGAACACCCCCCCTTTTGAAATCTTCTGTTCAGCTCTTTTATTTCATTATATCTTCCATTCACTTTAGCTACTCTACATTCAAGAGCAAGTTTCATAGTCTCTTCTAACATCCATTTTGGTTTTTTCTTTCTTTCCTGTCTTTTTAATGATCTTTTGCTTCCTTTATGTATATGTTCTTGATGTCAACCCATAACTCAACTGGTTTTTGGTCATTGCTGTTCACTGCATCAAATCTATTCTTCAGATGGTCTTGAAAGACAGGTAGGATATAATCAAAGTTGTATTTTGGCTTTTGTGGACTGGTTTTAATTTTCTTCAGCTTCAACTTGAACTTGCATATGAGCAATTGATGGTCTGTTCTACAGTGAGCTCTTGGCCTTGTTCTGATTGATATAGTTGAGCTCCTCCACCACCTCTTTTCACAGATATAGTAGATTTGATTCCTGTGTATTCCATCTGGTGAGGTTCATGTATGTAGTTGCCGTCTATGTTTCAGGAAAAAAGTGTACTTGCAATGAATAAGTCATTGGTCTTGCAAAATCCTATCATGTGGTCTACAGTTCATTTCTATCACTAAGGCCATATTTTCCAACCACTGATGCTTCTTCATTGTTTCCAGCTTTTGCATCCCAATAACCAGTAATTATCATCTTGATTGCATATTGATGAATTTTAGACCGCAGAAATTGTAAAATTTCTTCAATTTCATCATCTTTGGCTTAAATTTAAATAACTTGTCTTCCTTGTAGGCATATGTATATTAGCCTGTCATTGACAGGATAAACACAAACTCACTGCTATCATGTGAATTTTGACTCATAGTGACCCCTCCTTGGGTTTCCAAGGCAGTATCTCTGTGGAAGTAGATTGTCCAATCTTCCTCCCAAGGATGATGAATGTGACACCATTCCTCTTCAATTTGTCATTCCCAGCATAGTAAACCACATGATTGATTTAAAATGGCCAATACAAATCCATTTCAGCTCACTAATGCCTAAATATCAATATTTATGCATTCCATTTCATTTTTGACAACTTCCAGTTTTCCTAGATTTGTACTTGGTGCATTCCACATTTCAATTATGAATGGATGTTTGCAGCTGTTTCTTCTCTTTTTGAATTGTGCCACATCAGCAAATGAAAGTCCTGACAGCTTTACTCCATTTACATCATTAAGGACAACTCTACTTTGAGGTATCAGCTCTTTCCCAATCATATTTTGAGTGCGTTCTGACCTGAAGGCTCATCTTCCAGCATTATTTCAGACGATGTTTCAGAGCTATCAATAAGTTTTCCAATATCATCTCAGACAATGTTTCACTGCTATTCACAAAGTTTTCAGTGGCTATATATATATATATATATATATATATATATGAAGGTTGGGCATTCCTACTTCCATAGTGATACTGCCTCAGAAACCCAAGGAGGGGTCGCTATGAGTCAGGGCCAACTCAATGGCAAACAACAACAACAACATATATATAAATTGTGATTTGGGTGGAAATTTACAGAGCAAATTCACTTTCCATACAGCAGTTCACATACACTTTGTCTCATGACATTGACCACAATTCACCACAATGCAACAGCTCCCCTTCCACTTCCTCCCAACAGTCACCTCTTCCCTGTGTCCATCCCTCCATGCACCCCTGCCCCCTGAGCTATCTCCCTGTGCATAAACAGCCCTTCTTTCTCCTATGATTGTTCTCTCCAAGGAGTGTATTTATCTCAGGTAAATGTTCAACTCCTATGCCTGTCTTTTGCTTGGCTGGAAGCCACAGATGTGGGTTCATTCAATTCTAGACCTGCAGGGCAGCTAGGGGCCACAGTCTCAGTGGTTCCACCAGGCTCTATCAGACCAGCAAACCTGGTCCTCCCCCCCACTTTTTTTCCCCCAATGCTTTTGAGTTTTGTTCCACATTGTTCTCCCTCTCTATCCAGGGTCTCCTACATAGATTCCCCCTCCGAGTGGTTGACACTGGTAGCTGGGTACCATCTAGTTCTTCTGGTCTCATAGTCACATAGGTTGCAGATCACATGGTGTACCAGTTGCTAGGACTAATTCTTTCCATGAATCTTTGATTTTCTTCATTCTTCTTTGTGCTAGACAAGGAGAGACCCATCATTGCATCTAGATGTCTGCTTGCAGGCTTTTAAGATCCCAGTTGCTACTTGCCAAAGTAGGAGGTGAAACAATGTTTGTGCAGTATGTTATGCCAATTGAGCTTGATGTCTCCTGTGACTATAGTCCTGAGCCCACAGGTTCAACTACTCAGTCCCTCTGGGTGGCTGGCTGTGACCAAGAAGTGACTACAACCTTATCCCTTGTTAGCTCTACTATACACCTGGGAATTCAGATCATACAAATACACTTATAGGACCATTGTGCGCCAACCCGATACATGGTCTTGGGTACACTACCCACTTCACAGACATACCTAATAGTTCAGCCTGTCCACCTATCTATCCACCCATATACCCACGTTGGCCTTCACTGACAATGCAGTACTGTATGTGCAAAAGGGTTCATCTTTGTTGTCTGCACCTCCCATGTACCTCTGTATGTCTTCCTCTTCCTCAATGATCAGTGGCAATTTTTTCATAAGTACATCACCTTGTCCTTCTTCACAGTCTGTTTTAGTCTGGAAGCTCCACTGAAACCTGTCCACCATGGGTGACCCTGCTGGTATTTGAAATACCAGTGGCATAGCTTCCAGCCTCACAACAACACACATGCCACCACTGTATGAAAAACTGACAAATAAGAAACCCCTGTGGGTCATAGAATATTTTCTGAGATTTTGACTCACTTATTTTGGGTTCATCATCAGGAGGGATGGCTCACTGGAGAAGGCCACTGTGTTTGTAAAGTAGAGGATCAGTGAAAAAGAGGGAGACCCTCAAAGAGAGAAAACATACAAACAATCATGATGATGGTGTAGGAGCAGGTAAGATTTTGTTCCTTTGTACATGAGGTTGCCATGAGTCATCAACACCAAACAACAATATTTGGGAAAAACCTAGAGGAGTGCTGGTTCATCATAAAAAAATAATGAATGGGTATTAACCATTTGGCCCTGTCATCTTACTCTTGAGGCAGAGGCAGGGTGAATAGTCAGAGAAGTCCAACCTTGTGCCTGGTGCCCCAGCTCTGGTGGCAGATTGTTGGGATTGCAGTGGACGGTCTGTCAAGGGCCTGAAGGCTCATGGGATGGTGCTGAGGGTATGGATCCAAGGCTCCAGGTCTCCAGGCCTGGGTCTACTAGGGCTAGGTGAAGAGAGTGGGTTTGGAAAAAGAATAGAGGTGTGCTACAAGTGAGGAGGTTGGGTGACTTTCCTTCACTTCCCAGGAAAGTCCCTAGAGCCTGAGGTCCTCCCATGCTAGCCAGTCTTAGAACATCATGAAGAGTTTGCTAAAGCAGGTTGCTGCCCCTCCTCCCCTGGGTCTCTGACTCTACAGGTCTGGGTGGAACTTGTGTGTGATAGTAATGATATTGTTTGATAATTTCCACATTCTGTTGGCAAAAATATGGATCTCTTCCAGTTGGTTGGCCAGGTATCTGTCTTCCAAATTTCTTGGCATAAACGAGTGAATACCTCCAGTACTGCATCCATGTGTTGAAACATCTCAATTGGTATTCTGTCCATTCCTGAGCCTTTGTTTTTCATCAGCAGTTCCCAGGTGTTGCTGCAGCTCTCTGGGATATGAGGACATGGTAGGTTTTTCTGTCTTCTGCCCTAAGTCCTCCGCAGAAGGAAGATGGGGCAATCTACTTCCATAAAGATTTACTGCTTGGAAACCCAATGGATTTGGATTGAGTTGATAGCACTGAGTTTGTTTTTTTGGTTTGCCCTACTTCCAGCTTGGCCACTGTCAATGTAAGATGCTGTTTGCACATTGGGTCTCACAAAGGCTAGAAAAATGTGCCCCTAGGAACCCACTCCCTATCTTGAAATTTCACCCTAAAGTAATTTGCCTCTTGTGTGAAGATTTGCATCTTATTAAAATGCAAGTCTCACAAAGGCTTGAAAGGTGACTTTCCTTATCAGTTGACCTAGTGGTGGAAATTATTTTAATAAACTTTATTTAGAAGGGAATTTTAGTAAAGAAGAACAAGATCTGAAGAGGAGAAAGCAGGGAAGGGTCCCCTAATGAGGGAAGATGAAGAACATGGTGCCCTGACATTGGGAGTTGATTTCACTGAGTTGACCACTTGTCAGAGGTAGGGATTATTTCTCTTCTACCCAGGACTTGGGGGACTGACTCATGGATAGAAGAAATCAGGGTCTCATTCAGTTGCTTATTCCACCCTAATTGGCATCAGATTCTCCTCTAGAGAAGATGACTTGTGCTTAGGAGGAAGAAGAATGAAGTGACTGAATAGGAGATGGTTCCCAGATGAAGAAGAAGAGCATATACAGTTGGGACAATCATGAAAAACGACATGGCGGCACAGTGGGAATGCATGGGTGGAGTGATGACAGCATCCCCAGCTTGGCCAGAGGACAGATGGACAATGAAAGATGATGAAGACAACCAGACATGGCTGTACATGGTATTCCCCTAGGCTTAGCCTCTAGCCAGGGTGACAGATAGGTATTCAGGAAGGGCTTTAAGACCAGAAATGGACATGATCAGTGTTGTACTTTAGAAATATGAACCTGGTCTGTTGGTATGGAGGGAGGTATGGGGGCACAGAGGCCTATTAGAGTCCAGCAGACATAAAGAAACTTGGTGCAAAAGTAAATGTCAGTGTACTTGTACACTGACATCATACTTGGTAAGGAGGGGATATCTGTACTCCTATTTTTAACATCATACCTGGTGAAGTAATTGGTGTCATAATGCCTGTACTCTGATTTCATACTTCATGAAGAAAGGATGTCAGTATACTTATACTCTGACATCATACTTGGTAGAGGTATGGATGTCAATACACCTGTACTCTGACATCATATTTGGTGGAGGAGTGGTTGTCATTACACCTGTAAAATGACATCATGCTTGATGGATGGGAGGATGTCAGTACACCAGTACAGCCAGTATCTTCCATAGTTCTTACCAATTTTCCCTTCCTTCACTAATCTCTGAGAAGAGCTATGGTGGTGGAGTGGTTAACTCCATTTGGCTGCTAACCAAAATGTTGGCAGTTGGAACCCACCAGCTGCTCTGCAGGAGAAAGATGTGGCAGTCTGCTTCTGTAAATATTTATAGCCTTGGAAGCCCTATGAGGCAGTTCTACTCTGTCCTATGGGGTTGATGTCAAAATCCACTCAGTGGCAGTGGGTTTTTAGACTCTGTCACACTGGTGTCATTGTTAAGACTTGAATCCACAAGGGCCTTTCCTCTTTCTGTAAGACTCTCCCCCCAGATATTTGCATATCTATTTGATCTACTTCCATAAAGATTTACAGCTTCAGAAACCCAAATGGTCATTGCTATGAGTCTAAGCGACTCAACGGCAGTGAGCTTGGTTTGTTTTTGGTATTCAAAATGTTACATCTATTCAAATATTACATCCTCAGAGAGACCTTCTTAAGTAAGAAGTTAGAAAACACCAGATTTGTGGCTTCTGGAATGTGGAAGATTCGTTACATTGGATTTTATTGGATTACTTCTCTGTAAAAATGGCCTGTGGCGCCACCTGCCCTTCTCTAATTTCACAAGGGAAGGAGGCTGGCCATCAACACAAAGCTACCTCCTATGCATGCTGCCTCGGAAGGAAGGTTGGGCAATCCTACTTCCGTAGTGATACTGCCTCAGAAACCCAAAGAGTGGTCGCTATGAGTTGGGTTTGACTCGATGGCACATAACAACAATAACATGCATGCTGCCACCCTCCAACCTGTACCAATTCTGACACCAACTGTCCCTCCCACACACTCTCTACTTCTCTGCTGGGCTATAATTTGTTACAATAGCCACACAGAACTCACAATTATGGGATTTACTAGGGAATTAACAGGTTATAATTCAGGATGAGAAACTACTCAGGGTACAGTTCTTCAATTAGGACAGGTTCTTCCCAGCTGTGCCACAGGCAGGTCTCTCTCTGATCTTCATGCCACTGCCACCAACCCACCTCCCTGGCTCAGGAGCCCATTGGGCTGGGTCAGCCTCTGCCTTGCTCAAGCAAGTGTTGTAGGTACTCAACTCTACCTCCATGAGTCAGCAAACCTAGTTCCACCAGGTGCCTGGAGGCACCCTACTCCACCAGCAAACCTCCTGCCTGAAGCTGCTCAGATTTCTTACTTCAAGGACTGGGAAATCCACCACACTGTCTCCGGCAGTTTTCCTGGTTCTGTCGCCTCTGCAGCTGCCATGTCTCTGCTGCTGCCTGTCTGCCATCTCAGGGGTTTCATCAGTTTCCATTAGACCAGTAAGCCTGGTCTTTATATATATATTATTGTTGTTATGTGCTGTCGAGTTGTCTCTGACTCATAGCGACACCTTGGGTTTCTGAGGTGGTATTTCTATGGAAGTAGATTGCCCAATCTTCCTTCCAAGGAGTGGCTGGTAGATTTGAACCACCAACCTTCTGGTTAGCAGACAAGTGCCTTAGGTACTATGCCACCAGAGTATGTATGTATGTATGTATGTATGTATGTATGTATATATATATATATATATATACACACATACACACACACACAATTTTGAGTTTTATTCCACATTTTCCTCCCACTTCATCTAGGATCTCCTATTTTGATCCCTTTCCCAGTGGCTACTTCTTCTGGTCTCAGGGTCATGTTGGCTGAGGTTCACATGATACACTAGTCCCTTGGACTAATTGTTTCCATGTGTCTTTGGTTTTCTTTATTCTTCTTTGCTTTGGCCAAGGAGAGACCAATTGTTGTATCTTAGATAGCTGCTTGCAAACTTTTATGACCCCAGTTGCTACTTGCCAAAGGAAGATGTCAAAACAAAACCAAACTCACTGCCATTGAGTTGGATCCAATTCATAGAGACCCTTCCTTGGGTTTCCAAAGTGGTATCACTATGGACATAGATTGCCCAATCTTCCTTCTAAGGGATGGCTGGTGGGTTTGAACTGTCAGTCTTCTGGTTAGCAGTCAAATACCTTAGGCACTATGCCACCAGAGCTCCTAAGGAGGATGTAGAATAATGTTTTTGTGTAGTTTATTGTGCCAATTGGGTTTGATGTTCCCCTGAGACCACGTGTAGTGAACACATGTAATAAGAGTGTGTTAACATAAACAAGAAATATGGATTGTAGTGAATAAGTGTAAGTAAAATAAGAGTGTGTTAAACATGAATAAAGATTATAGTGAACAAATATTTAAACAAGTGTGATGATAAGATAAGGGTGTGACAAAAGTTAACCAAGGGTGTGGACAAGCTAACAAAAAAGATGGAAGAAGTCTGGGATAGAAAGACAAGATGTGAAGATGCTGGTTATGGAGTATATAAGGACCAGCAGAATGGCAGTTTATTACTTGGAGCTATACCAGAGCCATCGCATGAGTGAGAGTCTGACCCCCAGCTGAGCAGCTAAGGAGTAGGTCATCCCTTGCTATCTTGAGACCACACCCAAATCTGGTGGAGGTGATTCCATTTTGAGGTGAGCAGTCTTGAGAGTGATTTCACTCTAAACCCACACATTCCTGGTGTGGTACTTTACATGCTGTGAGCACCCAAGGCATAGGCGAGGCTAAGGTAACAGCCATCAGTGGCCAACGTGGGTACATTCTGGGAATGTACTGGCACATTCTGGGAATCTCCGGTGCAAGGGCTCGATTGGCAGCAGCGCCCACTCGAGAAACCCTCGCTTGCAATCTAAGGCCATACACTCTTGGTGTGGCCCTACTCCTAACACCAGTAGTGGAGTCTAATAGAGCAAACACTGACATTTCCACTACCAAACTGAAGAAAGTGTCATTACAGACTTCATCAGAAGAACTGCAAACATTGGAATTTTCTTAACGCTGGCTGATTCAGTGTAATTATTGAGAAGTATGAATTTATTGTTGTCATTTTGTTATGTGTTTTGTTATGGTGTGCTGATTTCTTTGTTCCATATAATTTTCTGTGCTGAGCTTATTTTGTTTATGAAATTTGTCATCATTTCCTTCATTGCTATTGTTGTGGTATTTTCTAAAGATTTGTGCCTCTCTCCTTTTTAACTTTGATGCGAAGGTTTATTATTTTTCTTTGAGGTTACCCTGTGATTTATTATTTTCTTCCCAAGTTTAGAACAATCTGTTCTATCTTGTAGTTTTCTTGATCCTTCACCATTTGTAAGTTCTGTACCTACACTATTTATTCCCTCTTTTTGGTTTGTAGTTGTCCTCATTTACCAATTGATGTCTCTGGTTCCCTGTTTACAGTCTTGTAAGTTTATTTTACTATGGTTACTTTTGTAACTGGATGGGTTTTTAGATTATGTCATGTGTGTTAATCATCAGTTGTTGTCTGCTATTGTTGGTTCTCTATCCAGAGGACTCCACTTAGTATCTCTTGTAAGGTTGGTCTAATTTAACAAATTCCTCATACAGACCTTGGCAAGCAGAGTCAATTCTTAGGTTGCTGCCCAAATTGGAACACTACTTTTAAATATTCAAATTGGCTGTGCTGTCAGGACAACCAGTAATCTGCAGCTCCATTTGTCTCTTTATTCACTATTTTCATTGAGGTTCATCTACTAGTTGGTATTTAATACACTTCTTTATCCTTCCCTACAAAGTTTAGGGTTCCAGGATTATCTTCTGTGTCTGTCTCAACTGGTTTCTTATTTCTTGGTTACAGAGAGTCTGTGAAGTTTGTCTGCTTATTCTGTCATCTAGCTAGAAGTCTGTGCCAAATTCTTTTAATATTGCCTATACTTGTGCAAAAAGGGCAAGGAGGCCACATCTCCCTGACCTCCTCTAACTGCACAAAAGGAAGACAGAATCACCATCAATAGCCCAAGGCCTATTACTGCAAGGCCAGACATGCTGCCTCCTTCCAGCCCTTCCTCCCAAAACACCCACCACCTCTCTCCTGGGTTCGATAATTCACTGCAGTGGCCACACAGAACTCACAGATTATAGGGTTTATTAGGGAAGCACCAGGCTACAAATTCAAGTTCAGGAAAAATGCTCAGTCTCTCTACCAGCCTGCCATCTCTCACAGTCTCTCTCCCGGCAATGTGTGTCCCTCGGTGTCTCTCTCAGCAATGCATGTCTCTTGCATCTCTTTCCCAGCAGCACATGTCTCTCAGGGGCACATCCTTCCTCAGCCAGTAGAGAGAGCATTTTGCCTCTAAGAGGGCTCCTTTTGAGCCCAACAGAGTGGCCAAACTAGCCAATCATAACATCAGAATTCTAAACACCTGAGAGAGAACAGGACCCTCCCAGAACATTGTTTAGTGCCACTCCCAACAGAAATACCCCAGGTGGACAACTTTAGCAATCAGGAGCTCCTCAGCTGCTCATGGCAAATCCCACCTCAGAGTTTACAAAGACTTATGGGTAGAAAAGGCACACTAAGTAATTTACTACACTGCAACTTGAAATGCCAAATTGACATAGACTTCCTTATACTAAATAAAATATTAAAGTTCTGCCATTCATTCTTTCAATTCTATCTATCTTTATTTGTAAACACGGATCCATTTAGGATGACAAGGACCACTCAGTTACCCCAGGTGACTAAGGATCAGAGAGTTGGCCAGGGGAATGTGGGATTCCAGGTGACCACTCTGAGGGCCTCATGATCTCTGTGCTTGTCCTGACAATGCCTTCGTGACAGTGAGAGCAAGCACCAAGAGGACCTGTCTCAGGGTTGTTTCTCAGGTCCCAGAGTTCTTTGTCTCATGCCATTTCCTCACTTAATGGGGTCTGGCATCCCCTTGATGTTGAGAAGTTGAAATACAAATCATTCAACCTGATGGGTTTGGGAGCTGTCATATTCACAAGAACACACAACGACAAGGATGTGGAAAAGATATGCACTGGAATGTGTAATTCCCATGGAACTTTGTCTGGCTTGGGGTCACAATTCAGTACTTCTATTGCCATATGTGGACAGGGGCTGTTAGGGTGGTGCCGGTGGCACAGATCTGCCCCCTGTGTCTCAAATCTGACTAAGCCCAAGACGAGAATTTTCTTCAGGATTTTCTCTTCTCTGAGACATGTGTATCAACCATGGAAACCCAGACATATGGGGCTGAATGTCAAGTGACCCCTGGGAAAACTTGATGTGTTCTCTCCTCTCCCAGCCTGAAGTTGTTGTTGGGCTGTCAAGTTGGTTCTGACTCATAACAATCCTTTGTACAATATAATGAAACATAGGCCTAACCTGCACCATCCTCCCAATCCTTGCTATGTTTGAGCCCATTGTTCCAGCCACTGTGTCAGTTCATCTTGTTGAGGGTCATCCCCTTTTTCATGAATCCTGTACTTTACTAAACATGATGTTCTTCCCTAGGAACTGGTCACTCCTAATAACCTGTCCAAAGTACAGAAGATGAAGTCTCACCATCCTTGATTCTAAGGAGCATTCTGGCTATATTCTTCCAAGACAGATTTATTTGTTCTTCTGGCAGTCTGTGGTATAGTCAATATTCTTCAACAACACTATAATTCAAAGGCATCAAGTTTTCTGTCTTCCTTATTCATTGTTTAGCTTTTGCATGCATATGTTGTTATATGCCGTCGAGTCGGACCCAACTCATAGCCTTGGGTTTCCGAGGCAGTATCACTGTGGAAGTAGATTGCCTCATGTTCCTTCCGAGAAGTGGCTGGTGGGTTTGAACCGCCAGCCTTTTGGTTAGCAGTCAAGTGCCTTAGGCACTACTCTACTTGGGTCAGGTGCACCTTAGTCTTCAAAGTGACATCTTTGCTCTTTAACACTTTAAAGAGATCTTTTGCAGTATATTTGCCCAATGCAATACATCCTTTAATTTCTTTACTGCTCCTTCCATGGGCATTGATTATGGATGTAAGTAAAATTAAATCCCTGACAACTTTAATCTTTTCTCCATTTATCATGTTGCTTATTGCTCCAGTTTTGAGGAGGTTTTTTTTTTTTTTTAATGTTTAATCTATACTGAAGGTTATAATCTTTGTTCTTTGTCAGTTAGTCCTTCAAGTCTTCTTCACTTTCAGCAAGCAAGATTGTGTCATCTGCATATCACAAGTTGTTAATGAGTCTTCCCCCAATCCAAATGCTTCTTCATATAGTCCAGCTTCTCAGTTATTTGCTTAGCATATAGATTGAATTAGTGTAGTGAAAGGATATACCCTTGATACTCACCTTTCCTTATTTTAAATTATGCAATATCTCCATATTCTGTTCAAATGACTGTCTCTTGGTCTGTATATAGATTCCTCTTGGGCACAAATAAATGTTCTGGAATTTCCATTCTTTGCAATGTTATACATAATTTGTTATGATCCACACAGTTGAATGTCTTTGCATAGTCAAGAAAACACAGGTAAACATCTTCCTGGTATTCTCTGCTTTCAGCCAAGATCCATCTAGCATCAGCAATGATATCCTTAATTTCACGTCCTCTTCTGAATCTAGCTTGAATTTCTGGCAGTTCACCATCAATATACTTTTGCAACAGTTTTTGAATGATTCTCAGCAAAATTTTACTTGTGTGTGATATTAAAAATATTGTTTGAGAATTCCCACATTCTGTTGAATCATCTTTCTTTGAAATAGACACAAATTTGAATTTCTTCCAACTGATTAGCCAGGCAGTTGTCTTCCAAATTTCTTGGCAAAGGCGAATGAGCACTTCCAGCATTGTATCTGTTTGTTGAAACATCTCAATTGGTATGCACATGAGTTCCCATAGCCTTGTTTTCAGTGCAGATTGGACTTCTTCTTTCAATACCACCAGTTCCTGATCATATGCTATTGGCTGAAATAGTTGAACTTTGACCAATTCTTTTTGGTACAGTGACTTTGAGTATTTCTTCCATCTTCTTTTGATGCTTCCTGTGTCCTTCAATACTTTGCCCATAGAATCCTTTAATACTGCAACTCAAGGCTTGAACTTTTTCTTCAACTCTTGCAGCTTGAAAAATGCTGAGGACTTTCTTCCCTTTGATTTTGCATCTCCAGGCCTTTGCACATTTCATTTTGCATTTTAGCTTGTCCTCTTGAGCTGCCCTTTAACATCATCTGTTCAGATTTTTACTTCATCATTTCTTCCATTCTCTTTAGCTACTCTCCTTACAAGATCAAATTTCGGAGTTTCTTCTGACATCTGTTTTTGTCTTCTCTTCCTTTCTTCTCTTTTTAATGACCTTTGATTTTTTTCATATATGATGTCTTTTATATCTTCTCATAACTTGTCTGGTCTTTGATCATTAGTGTTCAGTGTGTCAAATCTATTCTTGAAATTTTCTCTAAATTTGGGTGGAATATATTCAAAGTAATACTTTGACTGTCATACAAATGTTTTAATTTTCTTCAGCTTCAGCTTGAGCTTTTTTATGAGCAATTGATGATCTGTTCTGCACTCAGCTTCTGGCCTTGTTCTGGTGATATTGCACTTCACATTCTCTATCCACAGCTGTAGTTGATTTGATTCTTGTGTATTCTATTTTGCAAGTCATGCTGCATCCACATGTAGTGTTACTGTTTGTTGTTATGTTGTTGTTGTTGTTATGTGCCGTCGAGTCGGCCCCGACTCATAGCGACCCCTCCTTGGGTTTCCAAGGCAGTATCACTACGGAAGTAGGATTGCCCAACCTTCCTTCCGAGGAGTGGCTGGTGGGTTTGAACCGCCAGCCATCTGGTTAGCAGGCAAGTGTCTTAGCCACTATGCTACCAGAGCTCCCAGTGTTACTGTTTATATTGTTTTAAAAAGCAATTCCCAATGGATAAGTTGTTGGTCTTGCAAAATTCTAGTAATCTCCAGTGTTGTTCCTATCACCAAAGCCATATTTTCCAGCTACCAACTCTTTCTTCTAAGAAGTGCTCTGATGGCGCAGTGGTTAAAGGATTTATCTGCAACCAAAAGATTGACAGTTCCAGCCCACCAGCTGCTCCATGGGAGAAAGATGAGGCAATCTGCTTCCATAAAGATTTATAGCTTTAGAAACCCTATGGGGGCAGTTCTACTCTGTCCTATAGCATTGCTATGAGTTGGAGTTGACTTGGTGGCAATGGATTTTTTTTTTTTTTAAATCCTTCTTTGTTGCCAACTTTCACATTCCAATCACCAGTAATTATCAATAAATCTCGATTGCATGTTTGATCAATTTCAGGCTGCAGAAGGTGGTAATAATCTTTAATTTCTCTACCTTCGGCTTTAGTGGCTGGTGCATAAATCTGAATAATAGTTGTATTAACTGGTCTTCCTTGTAGGTGTATCGATATTATCTTATCACTGACAGTGTTGCACTTCCAGATACATCTTGAAGTGTTCTTTTTGATCATGGATGTGATGCCATTCCTCTTCAATTTGTCATTCCTGGCATAGTAGACCATTTGATTGTCTGACTCAAAATGGCTAATACCAGTCCATTTCAGTTCACCAATACCTAGGGTATCAATCTTTATGTGTTCATTTCATCTTTGACAACTTCCAATTTTCCTATATTCATTGTTTGTACATTTCATGTTCTGATTATTAATTGCAATTTGCAGTTGTTTCTTCTCATTTTGAGTCATGCTGCATCAGTGAAAGAAGATCTTATAAGCTTTACTCCATCCACATCATTAGGGTTGACTCTACTTGAGGAAGCAGCTCTTCTCTAGCTGTATTTTGAGTGTCTTCCAACCTGATGATGTCATATTCCAGTACTTTACCAGACAATGTCACATGTGGCTGTTCACAAGGTTTTTACTGGCCTATTTTTTTCAGAAGTAGATCACCAACTCCTTTCCCAGTCTGTCTTAGTCAACAAGTTCTGCTGTACCTGTCCACCATGGGTGACCCTGTTAGTATTTGAAATACTGGTGACATAGCTTCCAGTGTCACAGCAACATGCAAGCCACCATAGAACAACAAGAGATGTATGAGTGGTGGACCATAATTCACAGTCTGGCATCTCTGAGTTATCTCCGAGGCACCTCTTTGTCCTGTAACCTAGTCAGTGTCCCTACCCCACCCAGTACCTTTTGTTGTTGTCAACAAATACTTGTTTTGCATTATGAAAATAGAAAGAGTTCTCTTACCTCCAACAATAAAGTCATCTCATTAAATATTTTTAGCAATCTAAGCATGTAACCAATAAATCACCTTTTAGCTGTGCTATAAACTAACCTTTAGAAGTAGCTTACTTGTTTTACATACTTATTTCTAGGTGATCAGGTTCACTGAAAGCAGAAAGGTTGTCTTCATTAACTGTCATTTAAAATTTATTCTTTGAGAAAACATTCAAAATTATTAATAACTACACCTTGTTTTCAAAACTATGCAACATGTTTCATTTTCAAGATTAACGAATATATCGTGTTTTCAAGATTGATGACCAAATCTTGTTTTCAAAACTTCAGGGGACTTGTAACCAAGACTACTGACCCTATGATGGTATTGCAAATAGATAGTAATCTTACATAAATGTCAGCCAAGCAGGAATTTTGTTCAAAAGTTCCTGATAACTGCGTACATAAGTGTTTTAAGAATCCTAATTAATCAGAGCATTCATTACTTGGTAAATGGTGTGTTGCCAATTGGAAATTACTTATTAAATCTGTTTAGCAGTCTATTGATTTCCACATTCTGTGGGATCACCTTTCTTTGGAATGGGCGCAAATATGGATCTCTTCCAGTCAGTTGGCCAGGTAGCTGTCCTCCAAATCTCTTGGCATAACTGAGTGAGTACCTCCAATGGGCCATCTGTTTGTTGAAA